>NW_028277074.1:40821250-41144375 GCF_059951505.1 Python bivittatus | reverse complement strand
GAAATTCAACTATCCTCTTTGTTTCCATAGAAACAGACCAGATAATTTGCAAATATGAGATAACTACTAGGAATTCCAAAGACAAGTCTTTCACATCCCCATTAAATGTACTGAGTAAGCTGAGATTAAAGAGTATAAAGCACTGTTTACTAGAAAGGTTCACATGTTGCAATAGTTTCCTTGGGTATGACTTACAGTACTATGATGTACAAGACCAACAATTGTCAGTTATTCAGCAAAGCTTGTTTAGAGTAATGACAATCATTGATATCTTAATGTTTTCTATATTATGTTTCTATGGCAATGATAGCTTGGCCTTCACTCTGGAATTTGGAGATTATATACAAAATATGTATAAAGGCTTATGAGTATGAATGATGCTGGAATTTTATATATTCTAAAAAAAAAAACCCTGAAACATATAGCTAGCATGTAAATTCTTACACCCTCTTAACTTGAAAGAGAACTAATATCCTTCATTGGAAAAAATAAATTTCTCCTATCCTAAGAAACACGGAACTACAAAGCATTATGAAATGTATAATGAAATCTCTCTGCAGCTCTAGAAACTACTCCTAACTACCAGTGAAGTAAAAATGGAGACACCCTAAAAGCACAATACATCCACCAACAAACAGTAAAATTCACCTGGCCAACCTGCTATCACACACACTGAGGGGGAAGTAGAAAAAAGGAAAACCAAAGCTAGTTCATCTGTAGACAGGAAATTTAGCATTCTGCTCTGAACCTCAATCAAAAAAAGTCTTAATGTTAAATTACATTGTAGCTATTAAAATTTCATTACTTATTTGCCTGCTTCACACAGTAAACCACAATAAGATTTGTTTGTTAACCACAATATGCGAACCCGCCCGTAGTGGCTTACTACAATGTATAAATCAAGCTACTATGGTCTAACCAACATATTATGGTTAAAAAATCCAGACTATAATATGTGAGCCCAGCATTATGTTATTTTTTTTGTCATTAATCATTAAAAATGATTAAAACACAAAGACTTCTAAATGGTCATGAACCAACTGAAAAACAAGCTTGTATTTGAATGATCAAATACACACTTTATACACTTGAATAAATAAAGTGTATATTCCCAATGCATTACAACATTTGTATTTCTAGTCATTTCCCTTTTTCTACATATAGGAATCACAAAAATATCTAAGAACATCTCCAATGTTGTTAAAGAGACCTCTAGTGGTGTAAAGGCTAAAATAAGATGTCTGGGGTCAGTTACTACAATTTTAGTATAAGGATGTGCAAAACCTTCCATGCATGCAACAACTAATTCTGGGTAGTCCATGTCTGGACTGAACTACACATGCTTAGTCCAGACACAGGACTGAAACATGTATATTCCATGTAGAAGTGTTCTGGGAGGGGATGAGGAAAAAACAAAGATATCAGCTACAGCAGCTAAGGAGAGGCAAGAAAAGGAAACTACTAGAAACTTGGTGAGGACATATGGATTAGTAGAATAGCTGCCACCACCAATATCCTTGGCTATAAGCATAGTATATCTACCCACCTTCCCATTTTCTTAGGGCCTTCCTTTCCCTACCTTCCTTTAGCTGCAGATGTCAGCACCCTTGGCTTCATGTACTGAGGATCAGAGCAGCAGGCAGGCAGACCAGTTGAGTATGCCATGTTTGAAACCAAGGACGTATGCTGCAGCAGCTAAAGGGAAGTAGGGAAGGAAAGGTGCTAGGAAAATCAGCAGTTTGACTATCCACCACTGAACTCCTTAACTTCAACTATAGCATAT
Source organism: Python bivittatus (assembly GCF_059951505.1). NCBI lineage: Eukaryota > Metazoa > Chordata > Lepidosauria > Squamata > Pythonidae > Python > Python bivittatus. The sequence goes on along the minus strand of NW_028277074.1, from coordinate 41,142,592 downwards.
CCAACTAGTCCGGAGCTTCCTAAGTCTTTCTCTACCTCCTCTTAGCTGCCACCAGTGATGACAAGTCCTTGGCTTTAAGCATGACGTAATGGGAGGCACAGGAATGAAAATGCTGGGAAGTTGAGATGGTGGGCTAGCTAACACAGGCATGTACAACAGGGGGGAAAGAGGTGAGGTGCACCACACACAAAACTTTGACCAAACCTAGAACAACTAAAATGTTCCAAGTTTTAGTTCAGCTGAACCACACCCAACTAAAATAGTCTGGCAGAATCTGGAAACAATTTCAAAACAAAGCACATTTCATTTTGTGCACATCCTTGCTTTGATGTTTTACAAAAGTCAACTGACTACCTATCCCTACTCACTTCTGTTGTTGACCAACAGCCCCATAAGCTAAACATTTAAAATGTTTCAACACTAATGTAACTTTTTGACTATATTACCATAGCATTGATCTGTAAAACCATATAATTCCTCCATATAATTCAAATCTGTGATAGAGAGCATTGTAAGAAAACAAGCTACCATTAATAGACTTATTAAATCTACTTTCATAGGAATATGACAAAGGTAAGGTTTCATTATTTCTCCTCAGCAAATTATCAGGTCATTTTCAATAGTAACAGCTAATTTCAATCTCCAGTCTTTTTCAATTACCAAAAAAGATGACATTGCTTTCAAAAATATAAGCTCTCATATTACATAACCATTAAACATAAACACTGAGGAGTTCTTACCTGTAAGTCTGTCTTCAGCCATTTCGAATCAAACCTAATCTGAGCAGCCAAACAAAAGGATTCAGAAGACATTTTCTCTTCAACTGTTTTGGCTGGCTTCGCAACCTATCATAATAAATATGTATATATGTTTTACTGGGAGTGACAGAATAATCTACTCAAGTGTATTTGCACATATATATTCTCTCCAGATGATGTCATGCTCTCTTAATAACGATTCACTACAGCAAGTTAGAGCAGTCAAGTACCATATATTGTAAGCAGGGAAACAAGATCATTAGTACTGTGTTGACAAGAGTTCTGTTTATATCCTACGAGAGTCCTCCCAAGGCTGAAGTGAAAAACATCCCCTTCTATTGCACCATACTATACATTCAGAAGCTTGTGCGGTTGCTATCATTCAGGCTTGTAATTGGTGCATGAAATAAATAATTAACAATTATGCAAGACAACAAAACCAAACCATTCATCCCTGATCACCCTGAAAAAGCAAGTGATGAAGAATCAAACCACTTTCACTAGAACTCCACCAGTCCTCAGTGCTTATTCTCCAGTCTCACCATCTATTCTAATTCACTTTTATGAGAGGCCACATCTATTATTACCGTGCATGTATTTTTTTGCTATCTATTTTAAGCTACAAATCTTTTTGCTAACCGAAACACACACGTGTGTGGCAGGGGGAGAGAAAGTGCCATCTTGGACAGCAACCTGGAAGGCTGCAAAAGAATAATTCGCTGTGTTTATCTTTTTGGAGAATCCTCTTTCATTGTAATTATTTTGTTACAACAGAGTTATGGGGTGGGGAAGGAGAGATGGGGAAGGAGAAACCACACCAAACCCTGGTAATATTCTGTATATTAACACGGGTACTATTTTTGTCTTGTAGGCCTTTAATAGTCAAATAAAAAAATTATCCTGAATCGCCCATAAAAAAAATCCAACATGCAATCCTGCTCTCTTCTCAACTCGAAGCCAAAAACGCTCCTTAGGAATGAAAGTCACGTTCACGCCTTTTCTTTCCCTCCCGTTCGCTCTTTCAGACGGACTGAGCTCCTGGCCTGCATTTGGTATTTTCTAGCGATGCTGCTGCCCCTGGCACCCAAGGACGCCCCCGCCACACGCCTCCCACAAACAGATGCACCAGCCTCAGCCCCCCTTGGCGATGCAGAGGGAGGCCCGACTCCGGGGAGGGTGGGGAAGGCGAAGCTTCTGGCCACCCGAACCCCCTCCCCAAATCGCGGGGTCGCTCCCGCACTCACCCAGCGAGCCAGCCTCCGTCGGGCCTCCTATTCCCGGAAGGGACAGATAAGGCTACGGCGACCGTGACGGCTCCTGCCGCCCCGTCCGCCTCCCTCCCCGCCAGCAGCTAATCCCCCCACCCTCCCTGGCTAAACCGGATAGAGGAGGAAGACTTGCTTCTCCTGTGGGCCAATCAGGAAACAGGAGAGCGATCGGATCCCACCAATCCCTTTGAGGAGGCGGGACACCTCGTCTGCCTTAGAAGATCATAGAGAGGATTTGCCACAGCGGCTTCTGTTTCTCGAAGACCTCCGGCTGAGTTGGGCTCCTGAGGGGGTGCTCTGGCAGGAACCGAGGGGGGTTGGAAGGGAGAGAAGGGCCAAGTCCAAACTGGTCTGGGCTTTGCTCACTTTTCCCCTTCCTTCCTTTGCCCGCTGTAAGAGATCCACTGAACGACCTCTTTGTATCGTCTTTTGCATTGCAACAGTAATGCCGCATAATGCAGCTTATTAAGGACTGTCGAATATGGGGTGCTACGTGGACCTCGATTACGACTCTATAGAGCATGTATTTTGACTCAGGAAGTGTAATACTAATATTGCGTGTTTAGCTCCGTAGTTTTTAATTCTGAAACAACAAAACGCAAGTGTCAATACAGAATCTTAATCTGCGGTGATCTTTTTTTTTTTTTCCCCAGACACATAAACCTGCGATAAGATATTGTCACCTCGTGAGTTTGGCAATGTGTTTGGAATGCACTGAGTGTTATTAGTTATCAATCATGAAAGCTACAGTTTTCAAGGAGTTACCACTGTTTCTGTCACCACTCACCAATCACAGCCTCAACAATTGGCAGTAGTCATACCTGCAAATAACTCTTTCATGCTTGCAATCCTAATAATAACTCCATTTTGTTTTGCAGCTAATATTTGACTATTGCACTTGCCATAACTCTCAATGAAGACAAAATTGTAATGCTAAATCAGTTGATCCAGCTGTATTGTTTTAATCTTGCATACTTCTTTGCAAGTTTGTGTACCTCCCACATATCAGGTCTGCCTTCCAGCCACTCTTACCACCATAAGCCCAATTATCGGCCAAATACACCTTGTGCTGCAGTTTCTCTGTGTAAACAAGCTGCATTTTTTCATCTAGACAGTCAACTAAATATTTTAGAAATATTTTCGGCAATTTTTTCTATATAGTACTCCGAAATATTGCCAGATAAAATATTTTCTCCAACACTTTACTCAGAAGTTTTATATGTATGACTTCAGTCACCTGTGGAATCTTAATGTAGGTATAATTCCATTCTTATGGCCCCCTCATCCCTCACTTCTGTTTGATGCTAAAACAATTTTGAGACTTATACATTCAAAGCATCTAATTTTTCCCCCTATGCACATCAGGATAATGAGAAATCTTTCTCTTTCATAGCATATTTGAGATTTCCTGTAAAAGTAATTCTCTAGTGAGGTATCTTTAACATTTCTCATTTGTAAATATGATCAGTACTAAGAGGTTTCAAAGTATGTCAAAATGCTAGTTATTGTTTGTTAGATATTATATGCCACCTTTCCTCCAAGAGTTTAAGGTGGATTATATTGAAAACATCCTTCACTTCCTTGATAACTACCCTGTGAAGTACAGTAGGCTGATTAAATCTTGTTAGATAGCTTGCGTGATATGCCAGACATAAGCAATGCAATATTTATTAACTAATTTTAAAAATGTGCACATGCTCTTCATTTTCCCAGGATAGAATACAATACATAAATATTTAAACATTCTATACATTTTGTTCTTCTGCACTATAAATAATTTCCTTTAAAAGATAATATTATATTACTCTTAAAAGTAACCTTCATCCAGTTATCCTTAGTAGTCTTAAATCTAGTTAGTGAGAATTAGTCCTCCCTTTCAAGTATAGAATTTTACTAGGATGATGGATGAATGTAAATATACAAAAACTAGAAAGCTTTGAGCATCTATTTTGGCCTTTGTATATGTTGAATCACACATGTATGCTGTATGTTGTATATGCTGAATCATACATTGAAAGGAGCAATTTGGATCATCAGTTTCTACCCCTTCACAGTGCAGGAATCTAAATTAAAGCATTCCTAATTGATGTCTACCTCAACACATCCAATGTAGAAGAACATGTCATCACCCTGGGCAATTGGTTCCACTTTCAAACCATTCTTACTGTTAAGGTTGTTTCTAACATTCAGTTCTGAAATGAACAAGTCTTCACCTACTTGTGACATCCTTTCACATATTTGAAAAGTGCTGTCATATCCTCCCTCAATCTTCTCAAGACTAAACACTTTCCATGTTCACTTCACTTTGTCTTGCTATACCTTAGTTTATAGTGCTTTCATCATCCTTTTTGGCTAGATCATAAGCAAATTCTTTATGATGTAGTTAATACTGGACATTTAAACTCATTCAAAATTTACTCTGTATGCATCTTCTATCACTATCGAGATTCAATCCTGCACCATATTTTCCTTTAGGAAAATAAAAAGGGAAAGTAACATGTAGCAAAGAGGAATTGAATATGACTATTCCCATCCCACCTGGGCTAAAAATGGACACAAACATTATTCCTCCATCCATTTACAGTGACACTAAGTTTGTGCAATGAGCTTTCAGGAAAAATACAAAGGAGTGGCACCATCATACTAATAAATGTAAGAGAAAAAAATGCCAATTATGTTTAAATATCTTATTTCAGAATCTATTTCTTTAATGTATATGAATAACATTTTAAGCTATGATTTAACATTTTTAATGCATCTGGCTGGGTTCACAGAGCATACTGAGCCAAAATTAAAACAATGATGGTTTAATGTAGCATCTGAACAAACTGCATGAACTTCCAGAGCCTATGAGTTCATATAAATCTCTTCCTATCTCCTCTCTTCGAGGATCTAGGAGTAATTAGATATCTAGATGTTTCAGCCTGAAACCCTACTATATTCTCCTATGTAGCCCTGTCTAGTGGCCATTCCCATTCCCAGCTTAAACACTGTCATTACTAATACACTTTCTCTGCAATATTACTTATACCAGTATATCAGAATAAAGTTGTTTGCCTGAAATGCTGTTTTTATTACTTACATTTTTTTTACTCATGGATTCAAGAACATTTGTGAGGCATATAAGCTGTGCTTAATTTTTCACTTCCATTGTTGCCTCCACCAGACCATTCCCCTACACCCATTCAATTGAGAGGGAGGTGGTACTGTGGAAGACTTAGAGAGCAATTACAGAGAAGAGCTGAAATTGCCCACTGCATTCTGTAAGTGCCCCACGTGAGCCTAGACTCATTATCACAACAAACATATTTCCAAGATCAAGGGCTCCCTTTCTTGGAGCTTCTGAATAAGGCTGCATAAGATAGGGTTACATCATCTCTCTCAAAGTGAAACTATAGCAGTCTGCTTTTACCCTAAGAAAAAGGTATTAATATTTAACTCAGCTGAAAATCACACGTTTTCCTGAAAGTAAGGTTCCTAGAATAGATAAAATTTATAGCTTCACATGATATTTTTAATATCTGCGTAATGGTGTTTAGAACCAACATTATTGGAGGCACCAGAAACAAGCATTGTAATTATAGAATGAGACCCAGCTAGCTAGCTAATCTTGGTTCATTTGAGGAGATGTAAACAGATAATTATATGATGCATGAAGGTAACACAACAACGATTTCTATAAGAACAAAGCAGAAATATTCACTGAAGGACAGGTAGCCATTGTTCTCCAGCTCAGAAGCACTTTGGTTTTGCATTCAAAGTACTGTACATAAAAGAAAATGGCATAGAAATACTTGCCAATGAGTAAGATTCATGCAAGTATCTCTTTCTAGCAGGTATGAGACTGCAATTCCAGTCTTTTCATGCTTATGAATCAAGGTAAGGATTGCTTTCTCTTCTGTCTCTTGAATAGCTGGAAGCAGAGTCCCTTAGGCTTCTTGCCCATTCTTGTGTTCAGCTTTTGTGACCAATCTATTCGCAGTAAACGTAATTATCTTAATAAAATTGACAGCACAAAGCACCAACACCACAGGTAAATGCTAAATCATATTTACTGAATGCTTTCTATAGAACAGACACATATATACAGTGGGGCAAAAAAGTATTTAGTCAGCCACCAATTGTGCAAGTTCTCCCACTTAAAAAGATGAGAGAGGCCTGTAATTTTCATCATAGGTATACCTCAACTATGAGAGACAAAATGGGGGGAAAAATCCAGAAAATCACATTGTCTGATTTTTAAAGAATTTATTTGCAAATCATGGTGGAAAATAAGTATTTGGTCAATATCAAAAGTTCATCTCAATACTTTGTTATATATCCTTTGTTGGCAGTGACAGAGGTCAAACGTTTTCTGTAAGTCTTCACAAGGTTTTCACACACTCTTGCTGGTATTTTGGCCCATTCCTCTATGCAGATCTCCTCTAGAGCAGTGATGTTTTGGGGCTGTCGCTGGGCAACATGGGCTTTCAACTCCCTCTAAAGGTTTTCCATGGGGTTGAGATCTGGAGACTGGCTAGGCCACTCCAGGACCTTGAAATGCTTCTTACTGTATGGCACCTTTTATTTCCCAAGTTTCAATAAAGCCAAATGAGAAGACTTGAGATGAGGCTTTTTAATTAACAGAGGTTTTATTGGCCAAGGAAACCTTCTGGATGGCTCAGTCAACACCGTGGCAGGAGTGTTGCCCAGAACCACACCTTGCAAAGTGAGCAACAAAGATTTTATAGGCATATTCAGATGGATTCAGATAGTATATCCGCTCATATCCATACAAGGGAATTTTGGGATGATCCAGGGAAAAGTAAAGGTGGGCCTAAAGAGGTGAATCTAAGTTTAACTTTTTCTTCTGGTTATCAAGGAAATACCTAACTTCTTTGGAATTTGGTGTCTCTGCCTGCCTGGTATGAATCTAATTTATAGCTTACTTGTTCAGTCAGGCATCTGGCTAATTGCTTCTAAAGGAAATGGGGTGGGGGAATGCTGTGCTCTCTTAGAAGGCAATCAGGCATTCAACAAAGAGATAAGGTGGGGGAAAGAAATGCTGTGCTCTTTACAAAGCAAATTAATCCTTTGTAAATAAGATAGAGTGCACTATCACATGCATGCCCACACATTATGAGAGAGTGTAAAATTGTGTATCAAAACAATGCCCTTCATTTCCTCCCTTTGCTTTTGAACATAAGATGCTTCTTATGTAGTCAGTGAATTAGACAAGATACATCATTAACAGTTTCATTGGTTAGTATGTCAGCAAAAGCTTAAAGGGACAAAGGCAAACAAGCAGTTAATGTTTATGAGTTCTTCATCAATGGAACACAGTCCTTGGGAATAGGTTTAAGGAACAATTGCTGCTGGTCTGTTAGCTGAAAATTGTGTGGTGGGGGAGGCCACCACAGCCATGTCAGCTACTGCAGACATCACTAATTTTCTTACTAAAGGAACTATACATGGAATGAATATTAATCCAGCAAACGAACATAAGAGCAAAAATAATACTTGTCTTATCCAGGCGCTTCCAGGTAGCCAGGATAACCATTGATCTGCATTTGTAAGTCTTTGTCTTATTTCAGAAGCTTTTTCTTGCAGGTCTTTAACAACCTGTCGAACTACTCCTGATTTGTTAGTATAAAAACAGCACTCTTCTTCCAAAAAGAGACAGAGGCCTCCTTTCTCAGCTGTGAGAAGATCCAGGCCTCGTCTGTCTTGGAGAACTACAACTGCTAATGAATCCAGTTGGTTCTGGAGTTCGAGTACTCCTTGTGCAATTTGATCCAGGCTACTTTGGAAATCTTTTGACAGTTGTTGAAATGTGATAGCAGAGTGGGTTATTCCGGCAATCCCAGTTCCAGTGGCTACTCCTATAGCTATTAACAAGGGAAGAAGAAGTGGGACTCTCTTCCTCCGAATACATCCTATCAAAGGGATTGGCGGGTCTTGCTTATTTACAATAACCCCAATATCAGGAGGCAGGAAGGCTAAAGTACATATTCCTTCTCAGTCAAGGGGCAGGCATCGGAATGCCTTGTCCCCACAGAGAAAGAAAACTCTTCCCTCTTCCAGGCATGATCTCAAAGTGAATTCCAAATCTTTTTCCTGTGAACTGTCACCGAGCCTCACAGTGAAAGTCTCAGTCACATACATTCCAACCAATGGTTATACCCCTTCTTGTGGGTTTACAGGGGCTTCCACTGATTTGTTTACTACCACCCCTGGCAGGGAAGGGTCCACAAAATATGAGGAGTCTTCCCATTGTCCCTCTTGGGACCTTTGGGGAATAGGGAAAACAATTTTGTCCCTTCTTGCTCTTTAAGAGCCAAGGGGGGAGATCGAACTGGGCGCAGGCAGGTTTATCCAGACACCAGTTCTCTCTCACTTTTCCTTGCAGAATAGTTACTCTGGATCCTTTGGTTAAATACACATTTTTGATCTGTTTTTTAGGTGCATACATAGCTTTCATCATCGTGAGGGTATGATTACAAACCACTGAAATCACCATAGAACAAACATTCACATCAATTCTTCCCACTTCCACTCCTTTCTTAAGTTCATGAGGATCATGTCACTGAACACATATTGGTGGTTTTATCCAACATTTCTACTCCAAGAACAACAGGCCCATCTGGGGGGGGGGGGCTGTTTCAGTCCCATTCCCAATATCATCCTCTTAAGTGTATCAAAATAAGCTTGAGCAATTCCACTCTGGGGTCTTTTCCCAGTGAAAACCAACTTAGTCCTGATTTTGTACCATCATTCTGCTGGGACAGGAAGGGCTTAGTGAACCCCTGGGGCTATAGGTAAACATATCCAACAATCCTTTACTATTTTGGGGTTGCCTTTCTGCAGCAGAGTTTGGGACAAAATCACAGTATGCACTATATGTCTTATTAAGCCATAAACGGGACACAAACTCCTCTTTATCTTTTCTATATATTACCTTATAAGTCAGTGCAGGCGGGGTGGTTTCCAAACTCCATACCTTTGGATATAAGCATCAATATTGTCAACCAAGAGGAACATTTCAATTATCAATAGGCTTATGATCAAATTTTCAAACAAACACTCTTTGATTTGTCCCTGGGAATCCAGGGCATTAAGACATCTTCCCTTCAATAAATAGTAATTCTCTTCCCCAAAAAACATGGGGAAACCAACAACAAAGGAAAAGTATTTCAGAACAATCAACACAATAAAAACAATATCAGTTTCACAACTTAGTTTGTGACAAAGCCAGCACGTCTAGGGGTCGTGTGGCTGGTAGAATCTATGATGCCAAATCTTCTGGTTGTTCTTGAATTAGGTCACTACCAGTGGACCTAATCAGTCTTTGAAAAGACCTGTTGGAGAAGCTAGAGAGCGCTGCAATTTTAATTTGAGTCTAATGTCCGAGGAAACTTGCCAAATGTCTAGGGGTTCCTTCACCTGCTCTATCCTGGCTCCGTGCACCCAAGCTTTGATGCCCTCGATTTTTACAGCAGTTGGCATGCTCAGTAGGACTTGCTTCAGCTCGGACCACTTCAGATCAGTGCAGGATGGGAACAGCTCCTTCACTCTGACCCACTGGCCTGGCTGGGCGATGGGTGGTACATCAGGAGCGACTGGCAAGGCATCTCAGACCTGCAGGGAAATATGGAACGTGCGCCAACTTCACCTGTCCATGCAGTTTGCACTTCATGGGGTACAACGGTCTCCCATAAAGCATTTCGAAGGGGGACAGCAATAGTGGCCCTCTGGGCATAGCCCTGATACGTGTTAAAGCAAGGGGCAGTATTTTTGGGCCACGGCAACTGAGTCGCTTTGCAAGCTGAGCTTTTAAAGTACAATCTTCAGCCCCCTTTCACATCTCCAGCCCTGGCTGAAACCTGAGGCTTGTAATTAGAATGTGAATACCAAGGAATGTCCAGGAATTTACTGACTTGCTGAATGACTTCAAAGGTGAAGTGCCGACTGTTATCTGATTTAACCTTTTAGGGACCGAAAATCTTGGAATGATATGCTCCACTAGGCCCTAACCACTTTTCCTGCACACTGGAAACAGGGAAGGCTTCAGGCCATCCGGAGAACAAATCCACAAAGATTAAAAGATGATTTTTGGGTCCCTTTTTGGGAAGTTCAGTAAAGTCCATTTGCCAGGCTTCTCCTGGGTATTGAGCAGTACGGAGGTGGCCTGGAGGGGTAGGTTTATCACTCTTTGGGTTATTTCTGTGGCAAACAGTGCATTGAGCTACAGCTGATGGGCAAAGGTGCCTCAGCTTCTTGTTGCTGTATCTTTGAGAAAGCCACTTTCACAGGATTTGAAGAGGTAGTTGAACACGATTGTTAACAATCCACCACCCATCCTTCCACTTTCCTTGTGGATCAAGATGATCTCTCTAATCATAGAGAGGAGAAATGGGCGATCAGGGTGGGGTCCATGCCCACACATTATGAGAGAGTGTAAAATTGTGTATCAAAACAATGCCCTTCATTACGAAGCCACTCCTTCGTTGCCCAGGCGGTGTGTTTGGGATCATTATCATGCTGAAAGACCCAGCCACATTTCATCTTCAATGCCCTTGCTGATGGAAGGAGGTGTTCACTCAAAATCTCACGATACATGGCCCCATTCATTCTTTCCTTTACACGGATCAGTCGTCCTGGTCCCTTTGCAGAAAAACAGCCCCAAAGCATGATGTTTCCACCCCCATGCTTCACAATAGGTATGGTGTTCTTTGGATGCAACTCAGCATTCTCTCTCCTCCAAACACGACAAGTTGAGTTTAGACCAAAATGTTCTACTTTGGTTTCATCTGACCATATGACATTCTCCCAATCCTCTTCTGGATCATCCAAATGCTCTCTAGCAAACTTCAGGGCCCGGACAGGTACTGGCTTAAGCAGGGGGACACATCTGGCACTGCAGGATTTGAGTCCCTGGTGGCGTAGTGTGTTACTGATGGTAGCCTTTGTTACTTTGGTCCCAGCTCTCTGCAGGTCATTCACTAGGTCCCCCCGTGTGGTTCTGGGATTTTTGCTCACCGTTCTTGTGATCATTTTGACCCCACGGGGTGAGATCTTGCGTGGAGCCCCAGATCGAGGGAGATTATCAGTGGTCTTGTATGTCTTCCATTTTCTAATTATTGCTCCCACAGTTGATTTCTTCACACCAAGCTGCTTGCCTATTGCAGATTCAGTCTTCCCAGCCTGGTGCAGGTCTACAATTTTGTTTCTGGTGTCCTTCGACAGCTCTTTGGTCTTGGCCATAGTGGAGTTTGGAGTGTGACTGTTTGAGGTTGTGGACAGGTGTCTTTTATACTGATAACAAGGTCAAACAGGTGCCATTACTACAGGTAACGAGTGGAGGACAGAGGAGCCTGTAGAAAAGTAGTTACAGGTCTGTGAGAGCCAGACATCTTGCTTGTTTGTAGGTGACCAAATACTTATTTTCCACCATGATTTGCAAATAAATTCTTTAAAAATCAGACAATGTGATTTTCTGGATTTTTTTTCTCATTTTGTCTCTCATAGTTGAGGTATACCTATGATGAAAATTACAGCCCTCTCTCATCTTTTTAAGTGGGAGAACTTGCACAATTGGTGGCTGACTAAATACTTTTTTGCCCCACTGTAGTCTTACATATTAATCTCTACATACCCATCACGTTATTGCCTTTCAGGGTAAGCAACATTAGGCAAAGCACAGAAAAGAAGCAGTTAGCCAAAGACATGTAAGGAAACAGCTAAAATTAGTATACACCAACATCCTTTGCTATAACTCTCCATACTTTTCTACCTTACCTTACAAACCATTGCCTTTTGTAGTTTACATTTCTTGCCTCTAATCATTATACAGTCAAACGGACATCATGCATCTTTGCCTTATTCCCTACTCAGTGTTGAACCATTTGGTAAGCCTTCCATATATTCTCATGCATGCTTTACTTCCATCATATGTAGCCCTGATCACATTCAGCAACCAACTGTCCACTCCATATTGTATCACTGAAGCCTGTTCACTTTATCATATGCTTTTTCTCGGCCGTCAAGCACCTTTTTTCTCACATTCCTACTGCACCTTAAAAAATATAGTATTATATAATACTCAATTTTAAAACAACACTGACAGCAACTCTTGGATCATAAAAGAATCAACATTCTTCTTGTGATGTAATGACATGGGAAAATAACTGAAGGGCCAAAATGAGAGGTTTAATGGCGATTGCAAATAATATTTGGGATCCTACTCCCATTCAATTTATATGACCACCCATCTAACCAAAGAAACTCTGAGAGGTGAACAAAGTAAGAACCAAACATTCTATTAAAACCAAAAGAAACTAAAGCAAGGCCCAATGTGACCTAGGCCAGAGCCCCCATAGCTACCACCCCAGCCCCAATGTCTGGGGGAAAGAGCTAGGTCTTCATGGGCCTCTGAAAGGCCAATAGAGCAGGGGCCATCCATATCTCGGAGAGAAGGCTCTTCCATAGAGTAGAGGGGTAGGACAGAGGAGGTCCACTTCTGGGACCCAGCAGGTAATACTGTTTCACTGAGGGTACTTGGAGTATCCCCACTCTGGCAGATCTGATGGGTTGGAGGGAAACCACAGGGAAAGGCAGTCCCATAAATTACTAAGAAGCTGCATTATAATGTTTGGCAATAATGTTTCAGACTTTCAAACAGAAAATTTTCCAGCCCTACCTAGAGAGGTCAGGAACTGAATCTCCAATTCTCTGCATGCAAAGCATACATTCTACAGTACCGTAGCTGAATCACTTCAAGGGATGTAAAAACAGAACAGGCTATTTTAACAGTGTGCCACAACTGCTCCCTAAGAAAATCAGAAGTACAATATGTTTTTCTGTTCTGTTCTTACAAAGCCAGTGAGTAGTTAATGAATGCTTTTTTTATTGATGAATTTTATTCAATGTTTGATTTTGGCAACATTTGTGATCATTGTTCCATAGTTTCAGGTTTTTAAACATTCTAAGAACTTTTATGGATACAAATGCAAATCATACATTATATATTTACTTTATTGATTAAGACAATTAAAACAATCAATGCAACTGACAAATGAGTCCAATATAGACCAGGAGCATTCACAAACAAGTAAGAAATGGAATGGATTATTTCCAGTATTCTCATTCAATGATCTGTTACAGGAGCTGTTTTTAGTTCATAGTTAAAGATGCTTTCAAGATGTTTCAAGCTTCTCTGAAAGGGACAGAACTAGAAATCTGGATAATATCGCTTGATGAAATCATGAAGGACAGATAGTGAGCATATATTGCATAATCATCTGTGTGGATTTGAAAAATACTGTTGACAAATATCAGGATGAAATTCTCTGAGTTATGAAAATAAGATGACTTATTTTGATAAGATTAAATCAAACTTCAACCGTTATAGATTAGTCAATCAACATCTGGGATATAAAACTGAAGATGAAAAGATTCTGAAGGAGCAACCCAAGATCTCTCAGCTATGTCATTATAATTTATTTTAAAAGACCTATTATTAGTTACATTAATCTCCATTTTAAGGGACAAAGGAGAACTCTCTCTCATTCTCTTTCTCCTTTTCAGGGTGTAATTTAGATAGAAGTGAAGCTTGTGAATCTTCATGTATTTCCTAATAAATCAGCCTTTTATTTCAATTATAATGTCTGGTAGCATTCACTGATATCTTGGCTAAGCTGATCCCCTGCATCCAAGACAAATGTGGGTATGTTGTGTTGCTAGAGTTCTCTGATCTAGTTTTCTGGGTTGCAAGTGTCACCATCTTAGGCAACATCACCAGTGTAGGAAAAGTGAAGTTCCTTGATTAGCAAGGATTGCATATATCTTTCTCTTATATGAGTTAATGCATATCCATGGGTGGGGGAATTCCATGAGTAGAACTAATCTGCACATGAACGAAGTCTTTGCTTATAACTTTTGATAGGTTCATAGCTAGGATTCAAGTCTATGTCTGTTGATCATGGCTTGGCTTGGAGTGTTTTCTTGCATTTTTATCATAAATAAATACGAGCATTTACATTTTTCTTTCCATGAAATGTTCTGCCTCTTACATATTCTTTCAGCACTCTTATGTTCAGGAGCAGATTCTCTAAGTGCTCCTGCTGAATTCAGATTTTCCATAAATATAAGTACAAATAAGTAACTTTAATGATCAACTACTGCAAGGAATTAACGTGAATACAGCTGAAGTATAATGTAACATGGCATTTTGATCCCTTCTCTACCTCAAAGGAGCTCAAAACAAATTTATCGTTCTTTCCCCAACACAGATACGGTTTCATTTCCATACCAACCATGTCAGGATGCATGTTTGCGCTTGACCCAAACTTAACCAATTAGCTTCATTTGCTGAATGGGGATCTGTACCTAACTCTCCTCAATCTTAATCTGGCAAGTTTGAACCACCATATCAGGCTAGCTAATCAAATGTGGTGCACCAGGCAGGAGTCAATCTTGTATCAGTGCTGTTGCTAAAATGATTTGTTCGTTAAAAAAAATAATCAGAATTGTGAATGTTAAGGAAACAAGTCAGAAACAATAGATGGGACTGAAATGCTGACTGGGAATGGGATCGGTGCCAAGTGCAAAGATAGTCTGTTTCAAAAACTCAACTAATAGAAAGAGGATCACATGAGGTGCATTCAGTCTCCAAGTCTAATAAAGAGAGCATTGTTAACTTCATCTATCGCTCAGATTTAGAGTTTTCCTGTAAAAAAACTGCAGAATATTTTAGTATATACAGGTAGTCCCAGGTTAAGAACGCCCAGGTTACAGACCCATAGTTAAGAACGGAGCCTATTGTAGCACAATTTGAGTTAAATACACAATGGTTCAAGTTAGTTATACAATACTACCTATACAGTATGATACAATAATACTGTTCCGGCTTACATACAAATTTGACTTAAGGACAGACCTTGGGAACAGAACTCATTCTTAAAATGGGGACTACTTGTACTATAAATTTTATCTCAATGAGAAATGAGCACATTCTTAATATGATCTGCAGAAGTCTTCTCAGTAGAAGGCAATAAGCCGGGAAATCTTTGTATTAATTTCTCATTTTATCTAAGCTGGGATACTATGATAGTTGGACTATAAAAAGCTCAAACTTAATTCATATTTTGAAGTTACTGTACGATCATAGATTGTTTCAAACCTGGAAACTATACTTCTATTAAATGAAACTAAAAACCCCATGTGAGCAAATGGTTAACATGCATATTGATAAGTACAGCTGATCATTTGAACCTAGATTGTATATGGATGATCCCATGCTCCGTGTACAAGCTCCCCCAAGGTGTAAACACACCATTTTTTAAAGAAACAACACAACGAGAAATAACATGTGACAGTAGTTCTGTAATACTGAACACTTAGAAATGTTCATCTAACCTACCATAAACCATTTCTAAGAAACAGTTTAGGACTGAGCTGTATGTCAGATCATGCAGATCTAATTTCTTCTTAAAAACAGTGCAGCCTGTCCATCAGAAGCTGCTTAGCATGGAGAGGCATAGTGGCTCACTGGCTAATCTGCCTCTTTTGTGGTATTTATCTTCCCATTTTACAGCAACCTGCTGTAGCATAAAGACATGTCAAAACATGATAAGCATCTGTATTGGTTGGTTGTTGCATAGCTGGGGTCAACATTTACGGGGGAGTTTTCTGTATCTCTCTATTGCAGTGTTTCTCAATCTTAGCAACTTTAAGATGGGTGGACTTCAACTCCCAGAATTCCCCAGCCAGCATGCTGGCTGGGGAATTCTGGGAGTTGAAGTCCACCCATCTTAAAGTTGTAAAGTTGAGAAACACTGCTCTATTGCCATCTAGTAGTTCCCTGAATTTATGCAGCCCAGATACAATAAAAGAAATGGAACCTGTGTTTTTTTTTTCTGGCTTAGTGTGATCAGTCCACCCAGCCACTGTGGTATGTAAATGTGTATGTGGCTTCATGTGTTGTGCAAACCCAGCCAATCATCATTTTTTTGGAAAATCACAGCTTTGCACAATGGGTGAATGTAGCGTATGAGTGTTGTGACTTCTTAAAAGCTAATATATGTAATGAGAGCCAGTTTGGTGTAGTGGTTAAGGCTCCAGTCTAGAGACCGGGAGACTGTAAGTTCTAGTCCTGCCTTAGGCAAAAAGCCAGCTGGGTGACTTTGGACCAGTCACTTTCTCTCAGCCCTTAGGAAGGAAGTAATAGCAAACCTTTTCCAAAAATCTTGCCAAGGGAACTGCAGGGACTTGTCCAGGCAGTTGCCAGGAGTCAATACTGATGTGAAGGTGCACACGCACACAAAAAGCCATGTGATATGGTGGCCCACTTCATCAAATGTATGTATCCTGAAATGTCTTCCGACTATTTAAGTACATCATGAATTTAGACTTCATGTGATGGTACAGTTTTGAGTTCAGTTCAAACTTACGTTGTTCACCTTTAAGTCCTGCCATAAAGATACAAATTTTTTTCAGTCCTTCACTCACATGCTAAGATTGCACTGCTAAACAAAACAAAATTAAAGTGGATTTAATTCAATTTAAATGTAATTAATATAACTCCCCTTGTATTTAATAATTTCCTTCTTCGTTCCTCAGGGGCCGCAGGTTGTGTACCCCTGACTTACAAGTTTGAAACTTGTTTATCTAAAATATGATGCTAACCTATCCAAGCCCTTCAATTGTATTAACCTATTATGGATATGGAAAGATTGTATTAATCTATCCAATCTCTACAATCTTTTTTTTATCTATAAAGTTCTTTACAGCTTGGTACTGTAGTTTCTGAAATAATGACCCTTCTCATACGTTCTCCTGACGTCATCTTTAGAAGGCCTGCTCCAGGGATACCCCATGCTGAGATGTGGTGAGTTACTACTCAGAAGTGGCCTTTTTAGAAATGACCCTCCAATTTTGCAATTCCCTCCCAGGGGAAGCATGCCTGATGCCATCCTTATTGTCTTTTTGATGTCAGGTAAAGACAATGAAATTATCCCAGACTTTCTAATAATATATTGATGCATCTATTATTTTTAACTAACTTTATTATTGATTTTACTTTGTTACTGTTACAATGTTAGGACAATTTATTAAATTAAATTAATTAATTGTTTAAACATTTTGTTTTCAACTGTAATTTTAATTCTTAATCATAAACGATTTATAGATTTATTTTTAATGGAGAGTGGTACAGAAATGGTTAAATAAAGAAGGAAAAATAAAGAAATATCAAAACAAGAACCTCTGTCCTTCTCCAAGGATAAGGGATAATTTTATTTCTGGCACTGCATTGGTTAAATTATTGCATTTAAAATGTAATTATGTTGTGTACTTTAAAAACTATAAAAACAAAACTGTTATCCCTAGTGTAAGTGAATAACTTGGATAAAATTATAAACTAGTTATGCAATGAAAAGAATTTGAATTTTCAATCTATGTACATATTGTAACTTTCAAACATTTGTTTCTTGCAAAAGTACATGTTATCCCCCATTGTTCTGCAAGAGTTGTTTGTTGACTATCTTCATAAAATGCTGTTTTCTGAGCCCAGTCTAGCTTTTAAATGTCTGTATCAACATAGAAGAGTTCTGTCATTTTTTAAAATTTATCATATTATTATAAGACATACATAATACATTATATTATTTTGATATAGTAGTATCTATACAGTATGGACTAGAGATTATTAAAACTAATGTTTAACTTAGACCTTTAAAGATAGAAAAAAGGTATTATATCAGTATTAACCATGATTAGAAATGTCAATGTTAATAAACATAAGATTGTTTAGATTTTACATCCAAAGCTGAATATAAAATTACTGAACAACTGCAAATTTCATCGAAATATTTGTTGTACAATAAAGATTTCTGTCTTAAGCAGAATACTTAATACTCAGGTCTCCACTGTATTGTTATTTATTATTCTTTGTGCATTTGCCAACATCATGAGCTTTGTAGTGTTGTCAACACTTTGCAATTCTCCTGGACTAGGGATCCAGCGCACTGGGTTTTTTTTTTCTACTATGAGTGCTCTAGTCTTCACTCAGCTGATTAGGTTAGTAACTTCTGAAGCTTACTGTTGTCATTGACAATCCTTGCCAAAGCCACTGTTCTTCTGCTTCTGCAGACCCTCTCCTCTGCCTTTCAGTGTTCCTAGCATCCTCTGGGGACCTCTTTCTTCTCTCTTCCCTCTGATGCCCTTTTCCAACTCTTCTTCCTGCTCTTCTCCCATGTTGCTGCCACCTTCTTTGAAGTAATGGAGGCCCTTTTGAGAGGGCTCGGAGTGGAGGGAGGAGCACAGGGGTTTTCCCCGTGGTGTGTGTTCCTTCCACATGGTCTCTAGTACATGTGTTCCTAGTCACTGCTGCATATGGTTGTCCTGCTTTCTGAGTGTGCTAGTTGTTGTAGGCAAGATGAATTGATTCCTTCTCTGGCTTTGCTGTCATGCCCTTTCCACTTGTCTCTTGCCAGCACGGAAACATCCATCAATCAGGGCACTGTAGCAGGAGGGGGGGCCTCACTTCAGGACTTTAGGCTGGTTGACCTACCCACCTGCACCCCATGTGAACAGCGGCTAAGTTAAAATAATGTGAAATAAGTGAAAGAGAAGACACCAAAGCGGAAGTAGTTGCAGGGAGGAGGGAGGTACAGCTGCCCGTGACTGTAATCTGGCTAGGTTCTGTTTAGTTGGATAAGAGAAACAGACCAGGTGCCAGGGAATTTACTGGGCTGGGAAACGTCTGAAATCAACAAGCAAACTGGCAAATAAGCAGCCAAAACCCACTTCCTCATCACAGCACACTTTTCAACAAGGCATAGAGCAAACAACCAATTCCAACCAAGTAAAACATCAGAATATTGAAGGCAGCCCTCAGTACAAATCTTCACACAATGAAATTCTAAAATCAAACATTGCAGCTAATAAAGCCAACCATTTTACAATCATCAAATCAGTGAAGCCAATTAAACATGTAACCCCATCCCCTACTAAAATATCATAAAAAGATTCAGTTAAATAAAGAAATCATATACCACCAAATATATAGGCATTATTCTCCAGACACTGCAATGAATAAAAGCAAGATACATTTCAGAATCACGTTAAAGCTGATTAGGAAGAGGAGATGAGGATAATGTTCTATGGGCCAAGGACAAAAATAGGCATTGTAGGACATGACTCTGCCATGGTAAAATGGAACTGGAGACACGGTCTTAATTTTTCCTTGAAGAATTTCTATTCTGTTCAGGTGGCAGAAGAGTAGTCAATTATCTGATGGAATTTATGGAGCCCCAAATTCTAGAATGGACATCTGAAGAGACATTTGACTCAGTTTGCTTCAATGAAACTAAACAAAATATTTCTCTTGCTCTCTCTCTGTGTATGTGTGTGTGTGTGGATATTCTAACCAAAGGAAAAACAAAATTTTCCTTCCCAATAAAAGGATAACCAGACAGTGTTTTATGCTCATGCAAGTCTTCTTGCTGAAACCCCATTTTCATCACTCCATTGGGTGATGAATATTTTAATTTCTTGTCTCCAAGACACTGCACATGAGGTTTTTTTCACAATTCAGTAAAAAAAATTCCCATTGAAGGGGCAAGGGGGTAGACATTTGAGCAATATGGTTAAATTTGGGTGGTGGTGGTGGTATTCTGTTTATAACATAATTTCCCAGGCTGGCTGACTGGCTTCCTTCCTCCATTTATTTATGATTATTAATTTTCAGATCATAGTATATTAATAATCATGTTGTATATATAATTTTTCCTTCTGTTAATTTGTTTGATATAATAAAATAAAAAAAATTAAAAGACAAGAAAAAATGAATAGTAGAAGAGTTGAGAATATTAATCATATGAACAAAGAAGGATAGATTTATACAGGTACTTGTTTTTTGCTTATTAAGGGGCATCTCTTGTAGTTCTAGTTTACACACTTTCATCTAAACTAAATGGTCTAAAATAAACCATTTTGTCTGGACATGATAAAGAGCTTAAATTTTTTTTTCTAGATGGGACTATTCATTTCTCAAGTTCAAGATCAGATACTGGATTCTCCTTCATTGGAGGCATTTAAATTAAGACTCAGGTGGTTATCAGTCAGGGATGCCATATTAATGGATTCCTACAGTGGGCATGGGGGTAATTAGATTGACTGATTGGCTGATTGATTTGGATTTTTAAGGCTGTCCAACTCTGTAAAAACTCTGGGTGGCCTACAATATTTCAAATACACAATTCAAAAACATAATTAAAAACATAATCACCTGGACAAAATAACAATACAGGTAGTCCTTGACTTATGACCATAAGTTTAACAACATTCAAAGTTATGACGCTGCTGGAAAAAAGTGACTTATGACCAGTCCACACACTTATGACCGTCACAGTGTCCCCACAGTGACATGATCAAAATTCAAGCACTTTGCAACCAGGATGTATTTATGATAGTTGCAGTGTCCCAGGGTTGCATGATCATCATTTGCAACCTTCCCAGGGGTCTTCCAAGAAACAAAGTCAATGGGGGAAGCTGGATGCATTTAATGACCACATGATTCGCTTAATGACCACATGATTCGCATAACGACCATGATGATTCGCTTAACAACCATGGCAAAAATCAGGCACAACTCAATGACCACATCACTTAGTGACAGACATTCCAGTCCTAATTGTGGTTGTAACTTGAGGACTACCTGTAGCATTCAAAAAGACTCCATAGGGGCTCCACAAACACTCTAACCCCAGGCCTGGGACCAGGGCCAGGTCTTAAGAGACTTCTGGAACTCCTGGAACGTAGATGATGTCCAAGACTCCTTCCTGCTCTTACATGCTATGATTCAAAGTAAGATTTTAAAGAAATGTATTAAAAGCTTGGGATTCCTTTATAATTAATAGACATTTCTACTGCATCATCATTTAGCCATAGAGCTTTGTGTGTACATTATTTCAGATCAGAAGTGAACAAAAATAAAATTTTGCATCTTCTGAATTGGCTTAACACAAAAATTGCCCAAATTTGGATTTTTAGTTATGGTAAACAATACATAACCATTTTTTTATTCTTTTTAAAATAAGTTATTTTCAAGCTCATATTTTATAAATGCTTAATCGCTACTTAAAGATAAATGAAGGGAAATGGTGTATTATCTCTCTCTCCTTCCCCAAAGGTCAGGATAAAAGGCTGTTCTGAAAAGAATCTGCCCACAGCCCTGGTGAATGTTGATAGGTGGAGTCTGGACAGGGTCTCATGCTTCAAGTGAAAATATCAGATAATCTTTATAAACAAAGCAAAACAATTGTGTCCATTGGCCTCTGCTATTTTTGTAGGTATATTTAAGATCAGTAGAACATCTTTTAGGCAAGACAATGGGTTGATTCACTGGAATATATTCTCCTCACCGGCTCAGGGAAAACTTCTGTAACCTTCTGATTTGCAGCTGAAACTGAACAAGGTTCTTTTGGCTTACCACACATTTTTAAATGCCTCTCAATTCTTTTTCTAAAATTGTTAAACTGTTTCCTTGGGAGTAAGCCTGGTCTTCCCGGGACCTGTTGTCTGGGGGAGAAAAACCTGCATAGAACCGAGCTTTTAAATTATGAAAGTCCCCGTAAAAAATTCCATCGGTGGGCGAGGATTACCTTGTGGAGACATCCCGGCGCTCTAAGAGCCATGGCTCCAGCCCGTAACAATATTCTATGCTCCGTGCTCTGACTGACGCCACCAGCCTGCATGGGCATGACGTCATGGTGCAAGGCCATGATGTCATGGTGCAGAGTCCGGGCCACTTATTCACTCGCATCGCCGCGCCGCTTTCTGACCAGACTATCCTTGCGAGGGGCTGCCGATGCGAAAACGGGCAGAGTCCCCTACCCGCGCTCTGCTCTTTTCCCCCCACCTCCGCTGGCGCTCGGGGCAGAGACCGCCCAGGGCAGAGACCCCTCGGTTTTACTGCGGGGCTTCTGGTGCCAGAGGGCGCTGAGATCGCAGCAGCAGCCGCCGCCGCCGCCGGCGCTGGGGGAGGAGTTTGTGGTTCAGGGCGGATCCCGCAGAGCCGCCGCCGGTTCCTGGCCGGCTGAGGAGAAAGAGGAGAGAGAAAGAGGCTGGCCGAGCAGCTGGGCGTCCTTGGCGCTGGCACCGCCGCCCGGGCATGAGGATGGCTGTCGGCGCAGCAGTGGCTGCAGGAGACGCGGGCTCGCCGAATCCCGGCCCCGCTGCGGTCTCGCTGGGCTTGAGCGTGGCTGTGGTGTCCAGCCTGGTCAACGGCTCCACGTTCGTGCTGCAGAAGAAAGGGATCGTGCGGGCAAGAGGACGAGGTAGGGGGCTCCCCCGGGCCTGCTCCCCCCGGTCCCCGTCCCTTTCTGGGCTTCGGGCTGCAGCAGAAGCGCTCCGAGGTCTTTGCAACAGCTAGCATCCTCTTCGGGATCTCCTCCCACTTTGCCGAGCCCACCCCGGCTTTCGTACGCCGCCTCTCCCGGAGCCCCCTGCTTCCCTGCACGGAGGTCACCCTCCGGGAGCGAATAATCGGAACATTCAGTAAATCAAGGCCTCACCACTGCCTTCCCCGGCCAACCCAGGGCCCCCAGGGGGGTCGGACTACAACTCCCACAATTCCCAGCCCGGGCGCTAAGTTGGGGAAGGCTGCCTTAAAACAGACTGCTGCATTCCATGCTAGAGGGTATCTAATTCAATTACTTTCCCCTAACCTTTGTTCCTCCCTAGGCATTATCTTTGGCTTTAGGCAGTATCAAACCTAAGAATTTAGCATGACTGTGTTACCCCCCCTCCACGGGGTAAGGGTGTACAGCTACCACAGGCGGTGGCTAACCCTTCAACTCTCAATCCACACCCCCCCAGCTTATTGTTGTTTTCTTGTTCAAGTCTGTAATCATACTACTCTTTCAAAAGTCACTTATGCCTGCATGATGAGCATAGGTACTCGACTTGCAAAGGATTATAACGGAGCGTGAACGCTAAAGAAAATCTCCCAGTTGTCAGGAACTAGGGGTTCAGACAGCCTCTTCAAACATTCCTAGTGAGATTTATTCCTTATTCCGGCAGATGCTATAGTGCATTACAGACTCAGATGAAGTTTGCACTTTGTATTTATAATCTGAGTTTATGCTTTTTAAAGTCAATTGACCCTGAGGGGCTTCTTATAGAATCACAGAGTTTGGACGAGACCATTTAGACCAGTGTTTCTCAAACTTGGCAACTTTAAGACGTGTGGACTTCAACTCCCAGAATTCCCCAGCCAGCCATGCTTCTGGGGAATTCTGGGAGTTGAAGTCCACACGTCTTAAAGTTGCCAAGTTTGAGAAACACTGATTTAGACTGTCAAATATAATCTATGCAGGAATGAAAAGAAAGCACCCAGGCAGAAGGCTACCCAGTGAATGGAAACCCACCACGTCTCTGGGGTAATTGATTCCACTTTCACATCGGGCATACTGTAAAGACATTTACCTGGATTCCGCCTTCCTGTAATTTAAACTACATTTTCTAAACTGGATTCATACTAGGACAAAAGCACAGTGTATCGTATCATGTCTCTTGATGCATTACGTATATCCGATCAGAGCTTCAGAGACGGTTTGCCAAGTGGCACATGGAAGACTCTGTGTTAGCAAAATACACACAATTCATCCAGTCCTCCCATAGGGTTCTATAGCCATTTGCACTGCTCTCTGGCCTTTGGTGATGATCATTAGTTCTCCTGTCAATACAGCAAGCATGCAAGCCCTCAGATCCACCTTTAACTGCACTTCTGTCGTGTTAACGGGCCATTTTTGTCCAGTAAGCTCATTCACTGAAGAAGGACTATATATTCTTGTAGGAGTGCCTAACGTTAATAGCAGCTATATGCTGAAGTCAGATATGGCCAGAAGGATGATACTGGCATTTCTAATATAAGCTGTTGCATGCCAAAGTTGGTCTTTGGGGGGATCCTTGCATTCAGTCTGTTCCCAATTCTGTTACAAGGCCATTCAGCTCTGCACCCCAAAGAAGTCCTACTGTAAGACTCTACAGTCTCAGATATTTCTCTGATCTCCCTACTGGCTCTAGCTAGTTACATATAACACCATGGTATTGATCTCTAAAATCCAGCTCTTTGATTGTTTGAGATTAATAAACGAAGCATTCAAACAACAACAAAATAAGTAGTAACTTATTTTGACAGGTTTCTCTTCAAATAAGAGAGTAATTTGTATTCAAAGTAACATAAGTATCTTAATAACTTTGCCGTTTTTTTTTTCATCAAGTTGCCATGAATTCTTATCATTGACCAACAGCAAACGTTTCATCCTTAGAATTCTTTGGCAAATTATTTTGATCATGAAGAGTGTGAAAGTATCACATGCAGTTGAAATATACTTTTGGTCTCAAAACCGCTTTACCAGTTTTATTACTTAGTTAATATAAGGAATCGAAATGCAATGTGCTTGTTCCATTCTGGAGAAGGTGACTGATATATAGAAAAATTTCCATGCTTGGACAAGGAACTGCATATATAAATTAATGCACCTCTGAGTACAGAATTTTTTTTCTTTGCATTGCATTACTTAAGAAATAGAGTTGGATGCACTGAAATGACTATTCATGTTCAAATGTAGAAGGAATGTGTATTCAGATATTTATTGTATTAAGAACAGAAAGACTCAGGTTCAAATCTAGAGTTATGCTGCCTTGTGCTCCTGGGAAGAACAATGGAATTAAGAGTAATTAAACTATCTGAGAAATATTTTCTACTTTCTTTCGAAAAGAATACGGTGTAATATACTTTACTTAATCTATGCCTACCACATGGACTACTGTACATGATGGCCTGTGTACAGTTGATATCCCACATACACAGGACCTTGATTATTTATTTATTGGCAGGGGAAATTATAACATTTTAGATACATTAAGTTCTCAAAAATAAACCTTATATACTGACCTGATTGCCATAACGTTTGAAGCCATATTTTGGTTTGATTTAGTTTGGTTAGATGACTGACTTGTCACAAGCTATAGATTAAATTGTGGTCAAGGATGAGTGTCCTAACTGCTACTTATACCTATGATATAAACAGCTTTTAACCACATCCAGCATGTAATCTAAACCCAGATCAGGGCTTATTTTGCCGTGAAGTGGCTATGAGTCCTCCAGGAAAATGAGATAGAAGAGCAATGTCAAATTAGAACCACATATGCAGCACCATCTCTGTTGTTCCTGCTTTGTTAACTCTTGTGGACATGTGTGTGCCATTTCCAAAACTTAATTAGTGGCATTACATATAGATACAACATCAAACACATTGGGCAATAGCACGTTGTAATTGAGTTTTTTGTTCAGGTGTCTATTTTTGAAAGTCTTCCCCCCCCCCTTAGCAATTGAGATATTCTATCAAATAGCAATTTAAAAAGAGAAAAAAATGTACTGTTTATAAAAAGATCTCTAATTGTTTGCTGATGCTGATTTTACCTGATATGTACATAGAAGCTAATTATTTGGAGCCCCATCCAGACCAGCTGACAGTGTTCTGTAGTTGTCTAGCATGTCTAGTTTGCATTTTCCACAATCACTTACTTTTCATGAATTCAGGCTCCCCTTTTGCTTTGTGTAAACAATTCTGAACTAAAAAGTAGAAGGGTTGGTTTTTTAAAGAGCCTGTTAGGCTCACTTGTCATTGTTTTTGCTCTCTTTTGAGGATTATGTGGGGAATAATATTTATATGCATAAGTTTTTGTCAGGCTTTTTAAAAACGAAATATAATTTGGAGACTAACAAGAACATAAGAACAACCTACTGGATTGAAACTTAATCCAGCATTTTGCTTCTCACAGCGGCTAACCAGATTCCTCTGGGCTTTGCAAGCAGAACATGGAAACACCCCCTCTCTCACTGTTACTCACTTGCATTTGGAATTGGGAGGCAGGCTCCCTCCAACCCACCATGAACACTGTGGCTTCAAGACTTAATAGATCTATTCTCCATACACCGTCTTCAGCTTTCTTTTAAAGCCAGTCAAGGTAGTGGCTATCACCATATCCTATAGTAATAAATTCCTCAGGTTAATTATCCATTGAGTAAACAAATACTTTCTATTGTATGTTCTTACTCTCCACCCATTGGATGATTTCTTGTCCTGGTGTCTTGATAGAGGAAAACACGTAAGCTAACATTAATAATGTAAATTTTACATTCACATTAGTGCGATAAGGCAAAGCATTGGGCTTCATGCTTTTCTATACCAAATACTTATAATTTGCTATTTTTACTACGCAAATACTGAAATCTTCAACAATACAAATTATGGATAAAAGATAACAGTTGGATCCTGATTAGGCAGCACTGGTTGACAACAATCTTTTGTGCTTTCCAAAATACCTTCCAATGTTTTCCAAATACTGTACTTTGTAGAGACTGAGGCACAGCATGGAAAGTTAGGCAGATATGCTTGTTTCTAACTTCATCTCCATTTCTACTTTTATTCATATCTGTAGAAGACAAGAACAGATTATCTTCTGAAAAGGCCTACAAAGATTACAAAATATATTTCAGATCTTAAAAACAGGCATAATGGTTATGTCAAATTCTACAAAAAACAAAACATCTATGAATTTTTAAACAGATCAAATCCAACCTTTTCATGAATATTGAAGGCATATGTGCATACCTGTTTATGTCTCATTTGATGAGGCTCAATAGTGATGCTCAAGAACAATTTCAGAAATCTATTTTTCTGGAATACTTTCCAAATACTTTAATCCGATAATATGATTTAAGGGGGGGAAAACATGCACATATCCACTTCCTTAATAGTTGAATTACTAATAATCATACCAGGGACATTGATTGATTACCTTCACTAGAAGCAAACTATATAAAGTAATACTGACTCACATGGTTATACAACAAAGGTATGAATTGCTTCATATACCTTGGCTAAATAATTAGTTGTATAAGGTGGGTAGTGGTAGAGTTAACATATTGTTGAAGCTATGGAAAATTGTATCTATAAAATATATATTTTTATTTAAACTGATGATCTATTTTTTTATTCTTCACTTATCCAGGGACTTCATATTTAACTGATATAGTGTGGTGGTCAGGTACTATTGCAAGTAAGTATACCTTCTATATTTGAACAATTTATATCTTAACACCATCTTGGGGAAGGGTACTGTTCTACACAGATGTGTTAGACAATAACTCTTAGGGATATGATCAACAGTGATGGTCAGAACTCTGGTCCAATATATCTGAGTGCTCTCCTTGAAGGAAAGTTGTTGACATGCTCAGCCTAGCACATTTTGATATGAGGACAGTGTTTCACTGATACTTTTCTTGTTGGCAGCACATTCATTCATTCCACACCATAGAGTATGGTGGCTTTGGCCAAACTATATAGCCCTCTCAGTCAACATAGCTGAAGTATAAAATAGTTTTCATCCAGGGATATCTACAAGGGGAAGTCAAAATCTGAATGATTTTCCATCCGGAGGTATTGGGTAATAATTGCTGGGAGTAATTTTCCCAGTACAACCGGAGGGAGCCAGATTGGATAAGGTCAAATCAGAATTTACTGAAATTATCTCCTTGTTAGACACAAAAATGTATTGGCGATGCATATCTTTTTTTCCTTAACATGTATAGTTTTGCAGGAATAAAAAAGGTAGTTTCTCTCAAATTAAACTCAACTCCTTTTATGAATTTGTCCATGTAGTTTATTAAATAGCAATATTAGAACTGGTTTTCCAGTGCTTTTTTGTAAAATACTATTTTGACTTCTGGTCTAATTTACAGCCTTGGGATTTTGTGGTTTCTCCCATCCAAGTACTAACCAGGACCAATTCTGCTATCTTTTTCAAGAACAGGCAAGACTATTTAAGCTGTCATCTGGAATAGGACTGATGTGAAAAGAGGATGGGTGGATGGATGGATGGATGGACGGACGGACAGACAGACAGACAGACAGACAGACAGACAGACAGACAGACAGACAGATAGATAGATAGATAGATAGATAGATAGATAGATAGATATGACTTGGGTGTGGCAATTTAGATTGCTTGCAATTCCTTTTGGTTTTGTTGATGACATAATCCTAAGTAAACATGGCAGTCTTCACCATTTGCTGACCCCCAGATACACTGGAATTCCAACTGTCTAAATTTTCCAATCGGTGTTGCCTTGCAGGCTGGGAATGCCCAAAAATTGTAATCCAGACACACCTGGAAAACACCAGCTTGGGAAAGGTTGAAATATGATGCTAGGAAATGTGATGTTCAGCTAGCACAAAACGCGCTGAGAATATACCAAGCCACTTTATACCAATGCAGAGCAGTAGTCATTTTAGTTAAATATCATCTACACTGACTCTATTCAGGATTATTTACCAGGAGGGGGCACCAACGTTTGCAGAAGTACAAAATGGAAATCTATATCCAAAATAAACAGTTTAGTGAGGTCTGAGAGTAGTCAATGAGATTTTGTGGGCAAGAGGAAATAGCAGCCGTTGGCGTCCGTGGAATGGCACATGATGTCACAAACATTACGACATCATCACACAAATGGCAGGAATTCAATACTGTATGTCATTTGCATCATGAGATTGCTGCAAAATACCTAAAACTGTGCCATTTGTATGCCTAAAGTCATAGCCCAGAAAGTGTTCCATGCTGTGCTACTGATGTCAGTTTTGATGTTACTTGCATGTGAAGCGTTGAGAATGGCTGCAGCTTCCCAACAGCTTCACTTCCCCATTGTCCCTCTGGCTTATCAGGATCTCAAAAAATCTAGGGCCAGAAGCAAAATCAGAATCCCTTAGACACAGCTCTGTGGCCTCTCAGTTCCAGAGCTACGGGTGCTCAACTTTTCCCTTCTGAAGACCCAAACTTCTTGGATCATTAGCCAGCTAGCACTCAGCAATTGTCTACTTTTGGGTGGTGGTGATATAAATAGCGCTGTGATTTAGATACAGAAATACAGTAGTTATTGCTTTAATGACAGTGCCATCATTCTTTCTGCTTCCTCTTTCTGCCTCTAAAGGCTAAAAAAGAATATCCCCTCCTCACTATTTACTAGTTTCCCTGCCCATGAATATAAGGTACAATCATACTAATTAATTAAAATGCAGCCAGAGAAACACACAGCAGGTTAAAATAGGATGGCAAATCATTAACAATAAAGCTGCCAAACAGTGAAGCAATAAAGCAATAAAACGCTGATACCCTGGAGTTCGATCAGTCATTATCAGAATGTTTTATTTGGTTTTCTGTTCACATATTTGTGTTTTTTTCCACAGTGGCTCTTGGCCAGATTGGGAATTTCTTAGCTTATACTGCAGTTCCTACTGTTCTGGTGACTCCGCTTGGAGCACTTGGAGTTCCATTCGGGTAAGGATTATTTCTGTTCTGCTTTTTTTTTTTTTCCTTCAAATCAGACTATCCCTTTGGGTACCTGTCTTCTATGCAGCGGGGTTCAATTTTCATTCCTATTATTGGTTTTTATTACTGCTACTGCCAATAAGTATTTAATTGTTTCTCTGTTCTATTCATCTGCATTGAAAATAACCTAGTGGTTTTTTTCCCCCCTATCTTCCCTTTCGATCCTTAGTTTAAGAAAGAGATACCAGTTGTGGATTTTTAAAGGTTTCTTTCTACCCTCTGAAATGTGCAGATAAAGCTTTTTTTTTTTTTTTGCAAAGAAAGCCATTTTCAAAGGTTTACTGTGAGGCTGGACAGATGTTTTCATCCCTCTAATACTGAAATGTAAATGTGCTTAAAACCCTCAGCTACTCAAATAAACTGTCCTTGGATTCTCAGAGATCCTGGCTTAAATGAGGTGCATCCTTTGAATTTTTCAATTAGTTAAGTGGCTCTCCTGGTGTTTCTTTTGAAAGTTCATGCTCTGGAATTGTATCCTGGGCTAAAAAGTGATTTAATCCCCAGCAAGTCACAGTAAGAAGATAGGCTGATATCTCTAGGACTTTGCCTCAGATAGCTATCCTTTCTCAAATAAATCTTTAGGTTAACGTCCATATATTGTATTCCTGTTGGGCTTTTTTGCCACGCATTGCCCTGTCCTCTCTCTGTCCAAAGCATCATGAAGTAAGCCTCAAGGGCAGCTGGTATTTTTAAAAGAGGTTTCACATCTCTGGTGCTGCACAATCCTGCTGGATCTGTTAAGAAAACCAATCCTGTATGAGCAGCTGCAAGAAATGTTCTATAGCTTAAAAAAAATCCCACATGCGTTTTGCAGGAGAAATCCAGTCAAAGGATGCCTTTCATTGATACAAAATGCAGCAGGGAACCACTCCTTTCCTATTTTGCATTCCCACTTGCCAGACCAAACTCAAATGTTAAAATGTAGCCCAGATTACTGGCTGGGGAATTCTGGGAGTTGAACTCCATACATCTTAATGTTGCTAAGGTTAAGAAACACTGGTTTAAACCAACAAAGAAAGCTATCTTCTGAAACAAAGGCTGTTGAATAATAACTTACAGAAGGGACATCGACAAGGGGAATCAAAACAGTCAAGAAGATGGCCCCAACTGAATGAATAATAATCCATGATTATGTGCATCACATAAAAAAGGGCCAGGAGTTCAATCACATGGTTGCCACTTTGATTTTTGGAACACTTCTTTGTGGACGCCCCATCTTATTGCATGTAAAACTTGATTCAAATGTTCTCTTTGACCCTCTTTTTCTAAGGTCCATTTTAGCTTCCTATCTACTGAAAGAGAAACTGAACATTTTGGGCAAATTGGGTTGCCTCCTGAGCTGCGCAGGTTCTGTTGTTCTCATCATTCATTCCCCAAAGTCCGAAAGTGTCACCACTCAGGCTGAACTTGAAGAAAAGCTTACAAATCCAGGTATTTAATTCTTTCGGTTAACCATGTTGCCAAGTAAATCTGAGTCACAAGAAAAAGACATAGAGAAGTGTAAGTTGCTCCAACATGTGATATTGGCTCACTTTGTGTTTGTTGCCAAATAACGTTGTGTTGTAAAAGGAATGCATCGATTCTTTCCTGCTCTTTCAACTTTAATTATGGGAACTCATTTGCTCCACAATCCTAAGCATAACTCTTTTTTTAACCAGCTATTGGGAAATAAGTTAGACTTATTTCCCAATAGCTACAGTCAGAGTTACAACTGTAGAAAATAAGGCAAGAATAACATAAAAATAAGAAATAAAATTTAAAGAAAAAATTAATGAGGCTTAAAATAAGCTTGCTATCTTACTAGGTAAAGATTTTTATATAGTTCATTGAATAATAAAGAAGAAATTAGTTGTACTTGTGCATAGTTTCAATTCATGGGGTTTAAGCAGCCTTATTACTCGGGATTACAAATAAGTGCTATGAATGTATAAATTCAACCAAGGAAGGCTGGAAATTAAAATAGTAAGTAATGATCTTAGATGTAATAATTATTGTTAGAGTTCATAGAATAAAGGATAATGTATAGTTCTTGTATTTATTTGAATGGCTTTTAACACAAATGGAAGGAATCCATTGGTCTCTTCCAGCTCTGTTTGGGATTGCAGCTCCCCAGATTCTTAGCCAAAGACCATGATAGCTAGAAGTTCTGGAAATTGTAGCTCCAAATGGACCAGATTGGGGAGGATCTATATATAACACAATTGATTTAGTGGTGAGTGAACCACTGACTGCTTCCAAGAATAGGCATGATTAATAAGCTATTTGTGGTTAACATATATCCTATCGTAGCACGATATGCAAACTCTGAACTGCAGTTTTGTCTCCCTGAAGAAATCAAAAAATAAAGCATGGTCTATGCTTAGTTACTTATGGCTTTATTCTCAGACTTTTTCCAGATGTAGGAGGAGATAAGGGTACAAGCTTACATGGCTTAATTAAGCCTGATGACTGACCAGCCCATGATGAATAACATGGAAGATGATTTAGATATGCTCTGCAGTACTCAATTTATATGAAAACAAAAAAATGCATTTTGAAAGATCATTTTTTTAATCAAAAGTATAGTTTGCCATGGTAAGTTAAGCAACAGACTATTAAAACCAGGAGCACAAATTAGGGATTGCATATTATGGTTTGATTCAGAGGGGAAACAAGGACTTAAGAGAAGGAATGAGTGTCTACGGACAACCCTCACAGTCCTTCAGGTAGTAGTCTTTCCAAACCCAATCCTTTCCAGATGTGTTAGGGTACAGTTCCCATTACACTGGAGTGCCAGCTGGGAAATAAAGGTCATTCCAATCTAAAGGCCATTAAGCTAAAGAAGTTTACTGCAAAATATAATTTGGAAGATTGTCTGTTTCAAGCCAGTGTGAGTTAATGTCAACTATATAAACGATGTACAGTATGGATGATTGTAATTTCCAGAATTTTGGATATACACCATATAATATAGAATTGTCTTCATAAAGTAGTATTTGGTAGAGCTTAATTATGCTATTATATTCTCTTTGTTTTTCAGTATTCGTGGGTTACCTCTGTATTGTGCTTCTCATGCTGCTTCTACTTATCTTTTGGATTGCACCCGCTCATGGACCCACTAACATTATGGTTTACATCAGTATTTGCTCATTGTTAGGAAGTTTTACTGTGCCTAGTACCAAAGGAATTGGACTGGCTGCTCAGGATATCTTTCACAATAACCCATCAAGTCAAAGAGCATTATATCTGTGTTTGGTTCTGCTAGCAGTATTGGGATGTAGTATAATAATTCAGTTTAGGTACATCAACAAGGCACTAGAATGTTTTGACTCCTCAGTGTTTGGTGCCATCTACTATGTAGTATTCACCACTCTTGTCTTGCTGGCGTCAGCCATTTTGTTCAGAGAATGGAGTAATGTTGGTGTTGTTGACTTCTTGGGGATGGCTTGTGGGTTCACCACTGTATCTATTGGAATTGTTCTTATACAAGTCTTCAAAGAATTCAATTTCAATATCGGTGATTTGAATAAGCCTAATATGAAGACTGATTAAGTTCTTAATGTTCAAAGGAATTGGATAATCCAGAGAATGATAGCATCTTCAAATTTTTAGGCCAGAGAAATGATAGCATCTTTAATTTCTAATCTTTGAGAATAACACCGCCTTTCATTCCTTGCTGGAATATGTGAAATGAATTAGCGTTCTTAATTCAATTTCTCTAGGACTATTGTCATGCTTTGTATCTTATGGTATCAAATGAATGATTTTCTAAACCTCATAGCAAATGGGATAAGAATTGCATCACCACAGAAGCTAATGTATTTCTTTATCCTAAAAGATTATTTATGTAGTGTAGGATTGAATTATTTTGGCGTATAAAGATCCAGGAATCTTTTCAAATGGTTATCCAGAAACTTCTGGTTGTGTGAATCAACTGTCAGCACTTTTTGTCTGCAACTGAGCAAATGCCATGAGTGATCAATAGCCCTTTTTAAAAATGTAGATACACTTCAAAAACTAGTTGGGATTTTCTTTCTATTTAACTTTTCAGCTATGTATCAAACTTCATTATTCTTCCGGATGTATTTGAAGATTCCACAACCATTGCTACAGACTCTGTGTGTTGATATGGTTCGTTCTTTCTCTGATTGCCTCTGCAATTTGGACTGATGATGTGGAATTCATAATTATGTCCAAAACTAGGGCAGTGTGTTTATATCTTAACATGTGTTCTCTCTCATACCAGCTGAAAGTTGCTCACAAATCTAAGTAAATACAGCACTTAGTTGACAGCTATGCCTTTTGTTCACATGAAGCACTTAATGTATGTCAACACATTACATTAATTCAGGAGCTTTTAATTAACATAAAACAATGTGAGGGATGTGATAGATCATAACTACTTACTACCTTTTTTGGTAGGTCATTTGTAAACAGCTGGAAACTACTTCAGTGCCTTTTCTATTCTAACAAGATAACTTTCATGGGGCAGTTTGTGTTCTCTTAACATTTGGGTGTCCTCATGCTTATCAACCTATAAAAGCAGAGAGAGACTAAAATGATATTTGAATTACTATGGGGTAACTTCTATGCACTTCCAACTGGTGTTTGTTTAGAACAGAAGTATTCTATTATAATAATATTAAATTACATTTCCTAGACAGTTTTCCCTAACAAATCCCAGTAAACTATTGCATAGCATCTTTTGTCAGGTTTTGAACTGGCACTTTTAGAGTTAAACTAGGCATTATGAAAGGAATTTGTGAGATGAAAGAAAAATGTTGATTTTTGTTAAGGGAAAAATATCCAGATTGACTAAGTGATTCTTCAGCAGGGTCTGGAAATGGTTGTCACTAACGTGGAAGAACAGAAAAAAACAATGGGCTTTTGTTTCCACTATACTAAAGAACAAACCCCTCAGTATAAAAAACTGCTAAATTAAAGTAGGATTTTTTGATTCAGAAATTAAGGGTTGTTTTTTTCCTAGGTAACTTACTAGATTTGATTCAGCAGCTTTGAGTGTGTTTGCAGGTTCCTTACCGTGACTTGATCTAAAGATAGTGAAGTCTGTCATAGAAATAACAGTTTCATGTCAGTTTCAAAGAAATACTGTATAAAATAGGTACATGAATACTTTGCCAGACCAGTTTTTATTTATTATTATGTATGCCCTTTTGTTGAACTTGTAAGCATACATTACTTTTTAAATTCACTGCATTTAAAATTAAGTTTCTGAATTCAGGAGGCATATGAGCCACAGGTGCTTGTGAGGGGAACAAGAAACACACTATGCACCGAGTGCAAACTCTGCCCTTATATATTTGCTTGTGATGTCATGATGCAAGTACAAAATACTGGCACTTGTGTCATTATGTCATGACACACATTTTGTTGTTTTGGCATCATCAGAGTTAGAAACAGACTCTGGCCAATATCATAGGTGTCTGTCCACACCCTCAAGCATTTTTAAGCATACTTGATCTTCAAAAGCAGTTTCTGACAATAACATTATTTGTAGTGTGTGCAGAAAGTTGCACAGGGCAGCTGCTTTTCCCAGTGGATATAAGCAATCACTGTAGAAGTGTTATGATTCCTCTTAAATTCTGAAAATTGCAAATGGGAAGTCACTTTCAAAAATAAGGTAGCTTACTATAAGGGCTCTTCACACGTTAGGGATAAGGATTGTTTGACTGTATGTATGTTTAAAAAAAGATCAAAATCCATACTAATAGCTAGTTGAACATTTGGAACACTGGAAATTTGAGTGTGTGTTATGGATGCTGTCACTTAATGGCAGCCTGAATGGGGGTTCTTATTCCCTATAACAGACACCACGGGAATGAAGGGGTGCATCAGAATATAGCCAGTCATAAAACACCCATTTTACAAAGGGTAACTAGCGTCTCACTCCCTCTACCACACTGAGCTGTCCCTACTACCCCAGCTGACTGTTGTGGTTTTTATGGGTGGATGGCCATGCTTCAGAACAAAGCCCATATACTGGGCTTAGACATTTTTGGAAATAAATCATGTTAAAGTCTGGCTTTCTTTTAAAACACACACACACACACACATCCCCAAAGCCAGGTGGGGCAAGGAGCCTGCTAAGTGCCAAGGGAAAAATCCACAGGCAGATTGGCATCAAAGGCGTCATTTTGCCACTTCTCTCCCCATCAGAATAAATAACTTCTGAAGTAACCTTTAATCAACCTTTAATCTGCAAACACTGGTTTGGCTTGCTTTATTTATTTAAGAAATATCTATGCTGTCTTCTTCCAAATGGCTCTAGGTAGCTTACAAGCCAGCCATTATTTCTAATGATCATTAAAATCTTCCTGTAATGCACAGAGAGGTTAAAGAAAGGCGCTGATATGGGGAAGATAAAAATGTTTGAGTCTCTCCCAAATGCTTGAGCAGAGATCCACTCACTCTGCTTGCCAGAGAAAATCTTGAATGCTTATACAAGCTGGTGTGGCCTTTTAGCTCCTGACCTTAATCAGTATTCATATCCATTATCAGTATTATTACCTATAGCTATTTTCCGATGTTACTTTTTAAACAAAGTATTCTGGCCATTTGACAGTGATCCGGTCACATTTTATTAATTCTAGCTTTTCAGTTTGGGTGATTTCAGTTTTGTTTTCCTTGAAATATTATTTAGGGACATGGCTTGAGTATTCTAGAAATTATCACAAATTACAGCTTGTTATTTATGCTGTTTTTCCCTCTGTGAAAAAGCACCTAATCTAGCCTGCTGGTAATAGTGCACATTTAAAATTGTATACACATTTAAAATCCATCAGCTGTTCTTTACTGATTGAGGCATTTGTTGGGATATCTTGGCTGGGACAACTAATATCTGTTCAGAATGGTAAGAGGTATGTCACTATTCTCCAAATAACGCTTCAGGGCAAAAGTGTATTTTGTCATCCAAGCTTGTAAGCAATGCTACAATTTAGTAGTAGTTTTGTTTTATATGTATGTAACATTAAAGAGTAGAATCTTATAAGTTAAAATGTTTTAGAAAAACCATTTTTGGACAAGCTATTACCAGATCTTGATCTAAAATAATTAAGCTACTAGATGACACCTACCAGCCAGCCACTCCTA
Source organism: Python bivittatus (assembly GCF_059951505.1). Classification (NCBI taxonomy): domain Eukaryota; kingdom Metazoa; phylum Chordata; class Lepidosauria; order Squamata; family Pythonidae; genus Python; species Python bivittatus. The sequence continues at coordinate 41,106,039 of NW_028277074.1, read as the reverse complement.
GCTTTGGTAGCAGTGGGTAGAGAGTCAACTGACACCATAACTGGGTTCACACATTGCACTAAGCTACATATAGTTAGTTTGGCTTTGGCTTTGTTGTATGAAGTAGTCATCATAGTTTATACAATAAACTATGGTTAAGCAAACTATGGGTATGTGCCCTATGCAATCCAAGTTTCCTTGTGCTGCTGTTACCCTTCAGCAAGGCATTCTAGATAAAGAAAACTTTTTGATAAGGATGACATACATATTGTTATTTATCATCTGGGCTTTGAGTTTGATGCCTGCTAGGTTGAGACAGCCTTATAGCTAAATTCCAGAAAGTTGTATGTTTCACTGGCATTCTGTGTAATTTATATCTGTAGCATCTAACTTTTTAGATGGTAAATATAGAAATACTTATTTTTGCTACTTATTTTAACAAATTGTATTATTTCCTTCCCTTTTGATTTTCTGTCTATAAAGTTACCAACAATAATAGCAATACTAGCACTGGACCTGCTTCCATTTCCTGATTTTTTTAATGTTTCTTTTTTCTGTTAATATTTTGCTATGTTTTTTAAAGATGCAGTGATTAAATTATTATAATGTTAGAAGTGGTATGCCATACAGGGCAATAAATGTGCTGGTATCTCTTGAACTTTGGTCTTCCTTAAACCTCGACATGCCCTTACTAGAGTATTACCTGATTCATATACACAGGCTACATTGGTTACATTCATCAGGAGGAAACAATGCTTGACTTGTTATGGGAAATGTGAGTTAGGGTTCCTGGTTTACACATAATACCACACAAATTGGACTGTTAAGACAAGAAGAACTAAAAAGGAGTATTCACTGCTGTCAAAAGACTTCTGCTTTATCGTAATTTGTAAGCAGGGTTGATGATAGGAGCCTGTCCACTTAAAGGAATCAGAACTCATGTTTATTAACATGTTTTAAGTGGGCTGTGTGGGAAGCATTATACTACAATCAAACACACTCTTAAAGCATTTCATTAGAAAGTATAATGATGTACCAAAGATTCTTAATTCTCTTGAGTAGCATGTTGCAGGGTTTACATATGTAACTCCTGATACAGTTGTATACAAAGACTTAGACTCCCATAGTCAAATTGTATGTTTCATTGAAGGCAGAGTGCAGGATAGCCAAAAGGGCAGAGATGGGGGGGAAATAGGTGGGGGGGGGAGTTGGTGGTACTCCCTTACCTTACTGAGGCTTGGGGCCAGAATGGCTTGGATTGGGGTAGGTCCTTGGCTAACAACCAGTAGAATTCGATTAACAATGGTAACAGGGAGTTCCGGGAGTGCCGTCACTAAGCGATGTGGTCACGTGATGTCACACTTTATGACCACATTGCTTAGCAATAGAAATTCCAGTTCCAATTAGTGTCGTAACTCGAGGACTATCTGTATTGGATGGACAGAAGCCTCTGGGGGTGAGTGGTCCTGAAGATATCCAGGTCCTGGGCCATTAAGTACTTTAAAGAAGATTGCAACCAGCATTTTGAATTGCACCCTAAAACCAGCTGGCAGCCAATACAGCTGTCAAAATAGGGGTATTATTTGGAAGAACTTCGGTACTCCCTTAACTGCTCAAGTAGTTGTATTCTGAACTAGCTTAAGCTTCTGGATAGTCTTCTGGGGCAGCTCTAGGTAGAGCTAATTGCAATAATCCAAATGGGGTGTGTAAAGCATGAGTGACAATAAGTAGAACCTCCTGCTCCAAGAATGGTTGTAGCTGGCATACCAGTTATGATTGACTTGTCTGCAGTAAAGCAATTTATCAATATCAAATCATTGAAGTTTCTGCTGTTACCTAGTCCTGAATGTGTAGCTAAGTTTCTGTAACAACTGATGACTTAATCATCAGTTTCACTCCATAAAGACAAGCCATTTTCATTCAGGTCTATTATGTCCTCCTCCTTTCTCTTTAGTTTTACAGATATTCAACGTACATTTTTCCCCTTTCCTTTCATTTATTAATTCATTATCATTTACTCCTTTTACATTCCAAGTTCCATTCTTCAGTATACCATGGTTATATTCCAATGGAATTGTTTCAAGAAATGGCATTAGTAAATAGTGCTCTGCCTGTATAGAGCTACTCCAGAATTATTTATTTTACAAGATTTCTATACCATCTCCACTGACAGACTCTTACACAAGACACAGACTGCAATCCCAAACACATTGGAATATTCTTCAGTTAATTCTGTGATGAGAATTACAATTAACACATGCATAGTTGTTCTGAAAATGCCTCTTAGACTCTCACTACCCCAAATATTTTTTTCAAAAACTGTTTGGTTGCTGATTGTATGGATGTGAAAAAGAAAATTGCTTGTTTGGTTTTGTATACAGTGAAACCTAATTTTAATGGATTAATTGGGGGGAAGTGCTGATTATTCAACAATTTCCATTGAATCGGAATTGAGCATAGCAACATATGCATAAATGATGCAAATTATGCCATTTGTATAATAATGTTATTAAACAAAGTAAATAGGGGAAATTTGTTAAGCTGTACATGTGGTCTCATGCTCTGGTAAAAAGTTTAGTAAAATGAGATTTCACTAGATATGACATTGCTTAATAATAGTTAATAGCCTTGATTAATCCTGAATATAGTTCTATTGAAGCAAGTAGCTCCAAAGATGAAAACACTTGATTCTGAAATATTAAATTGGAAAACGTGTTATCCTTTCATATTCTTAAAGCAGATTTTAAATATGGCACAGATCCTTGGAAGGTCAAATCTGCATACGCTGTTGATGTACATCTCTCACTACATTTTATGCTTGGGGGTGCTTAAACTCCTTAAGGAGAACATTTTAATCCCTTGGGGTACAAATTAAATGCTATACCGTATAAATTAGAGGCAAATAATTTTAATAATCTCCTGGATATTTTTCAGAAACACTAATTAGAAAAAATATAAGTCACTGACATCCCAATTCTATGTGTATTTGCCTAAACATTAGCCAATTTATTTTAGCAGCATTTCTTAAAAATTTACCAATGGTAAACACATTTTCCACACGATTAAATTTGCAACAGGAAGCTATGACCAGTCTTGGCTTTTTGATACATGTACTTGTATGGTGAGTGAATTTGCAAACAAGTATTTGTTAAAATGTATATTCTATTTACATGTAAATTACTCATACACACCATCTAAAAGGTTTATAAAACCGATTTAGAGGTGTTAGCAGAGGTTAATTTCTTTTTTTAAAAATGGATTTGCTTTTGGGAAGAAGTTTTTACATGGAGCCCAATAATTAGAAGACTAATTTGATCCTTGTTTTACATGTTGTAGGATGAGGTGGTGATGAACATGCTTTAAACTAACATGTGGACACAAACAGTGGAACAGATGAGAAGATGTGAATGTTACAGGCTTAGTTGCTTAAATGCTATTGTGTTGCAGTATAGTTAGTACAAGCAAATTTAAAAAGGACTATTTTATTAGCTTCCAAAATAATGTATATATAGATTTGTTAAATGCTCAGTAACTTTAGCTTTGCTTTAAAAAAATAGATATAGGCATGTTGTATTTGCCTTGTAAACTAGCAAATTAGCAAAGGCTATTTATTAAGGTTTCTGACAATCTTATTTATTAATATGTAATGTTTTAAAATAAAAAAAGACATTTCTAACTCAACTACCGTTTTGATTTTGTTCTGTTTTGGCCTGATGATAAATCCTACACAGAGGTTCTATTAGACATTCCTTCATCTTATTTCCTTCACAGAACTCAACATTGTAATAGCATAATACATATTACAATCATTTTAACTCAGAGTATCTGTAAGAAGGGAACTCACTGGTTCATTATTTTGATTGGGGTATCACCTCTGAAACACAAGAAAAGAAATAAACACCTATAGCCCTAATAATGAGCTTTCTGATCACCAGTGTTCTATGTCTGGAAATCCAACTGAATGGCAGCTCATCTCGATTGTGCACAAATATACGCAGAGCTATTATCTGATTACTGCATATTCTTTCAGAGTCTGTCATGCTATATGGGTAAAACTTGATCCTCTCCATTTCAATGGTTTGAAAATATTGCACATTCCTCCATTGCAAACAGCAATATATGAGGTCTTGACCCTCGTTCTGTCCCTACACACCAGCCATTTGTTATAAAAGATCAATAAATGCCAAAGGAGTTGAAATGTGAATCATAGAAACAGTTATTTTCCTTTTTGTGCCCACCCCCAAGAAAGTAAACACACAAATCTTTGACACTCCATTTCAGAGTTCTTGAAATGGTTAGCTGAAGTATTTCAAATTAAATTAAGAAATGCAAAAACGATACTACCAATAGAAGCTAGCTGAAAAGGAATACAGTAATACCTCGGTTCACGAACGCTTCTGTTCACGAACAATTCAGTTCACGAACAGCAGCGTTCGCAAAATTTTGCTTCTGTTTGCGAACTCTGCATTGGGTGATGAACACGACTCGCGGCCATCTTCCCTGCTCTGACACATGGTCGTGGCTTCCTGTAGGCAAGATCGCGGTCGCAGACAGACACTGGCTGTGAAGCTTTTTGGTGTGCTTTTTAGCTTGGCTCCAAAGAAAGTGCAGAGCAAGCATGGAGGTAAAAAGAAAGTGCAGAGCAAGAATGGTAAGAATAAGGTTTTGAAGAAAATAACCATTGAATTGAAGAAGGAAATTGTAGAAAAGCATAACCATGGTATTCATGTGACTGATCTGGCCTTGGAGTACAAGATGGCGAAGTCAACAATCTCAACTATTTTGAAGAATAAAGATGCCATTAAAGGAGCTGATGTGGCAAAAGGAGTAACGATGTTAACCAAGCAGAGGACACAAGTGCTGGAAGATGTGGAAAAACTTTTGTTAGTGTGGTTGAATGAGAAGCAGCTGACAGGTGATAACATTAGTGAAGCTATGATCTGTGAAAAAGCCAGGAAATTGCACAGTGATTTACTGCAAAAAAAACCCTCTACAAGCGCAACAAGTGAAGAATTTAAAGCCAGTAGAGGCTGGTTTGATAAATTCCACAAGAGAAGTGGCATTCACAGTGTGACAAGACATGGTGAGGCTTCCAGTTCTGAGAAGGCCGCTGCAGAAGCCTACAAGAAAGAATTCGTGGAATTCATGAAGGCGGAAGGATACATCGCTCAAGAACTGTTCAACTGTGGTGAAACAGGGCTCTTCTGGAAGAAGATGCCGACCAGAACCTATATCACGCAGGAGGAAAAGGCACTGCCGGGGCACAAGCCCATGAAGGACAGATTGACCCTTTTGCTGTGTGCGCACTGAAGATTAAGCCACTACTGGTGTACCATTCCCAGACCCCTTGTGCATTCAAGGAACACAGTGTGAACAAGGCCAGACTGCCTGTCATGTGGAGGGCCAATGCGAAAGCTTGGGTCACAAGGCAGTTGTTCATGGAATGGCTGCACGAGGTGTTCGCACCCACTGTTAAAAAATATCTTTCTGACGACCAACTGCCTGAAAGGTGCCGCCTTCTGATGGGCAATGCCCCGGCACACCAGCCTTGGTGGATGATATGGACGCTGAGTATGACTTCATAAAGGTCAAGTTCCTTCCCCCCCCAACACGACACCTCTTCTGCAGCCCATGGACCAGCAAGTGATCTGCAACTTCAAGACATTGTACACAAAGGCGCTCTTCACACAGCTGGGCCGACCAGTCCGCTGGTAGTGCCCCCTTCTCTACTGTCTCTCCCTCCGCCGTCACTATCGCATATCCTGACTTCCTTTGTCCCTGCTCTACTCGGCTAGACCCATCCACAAACCAGACCTCACCCTCCTCCAGTGGGACCTCCTACAGGTCCTCCCGGGTCTTTGTTTGCAGCTGCAACAGGGTGGAGCACTCGTGCTCCGCCGGCTCCCATTCTTTCCGCTTCCCCGCAAGAAACTCCGCTGGGTTCAAATTCCTGTCTGTTCCTGCCACCACATCAGGACTTATCCGGAGAACTGTCTCATATTTCAACATCCTTCCTTCTGTCATCCAAGCAGCTGCCTGCTGACTAAGCACACTTAAGATCTGATGGGGCGAATGGACAATCACGGGGCTCCCAAAAGTGACTTTTTTCCCTTCTGTCACTAGTACAGCAGCGGCAGCCACTGCTTGCACACAAGTCGGCCATCCACTCACCACCGGTTCTAGGGCTTTGCTCAGGAAGGCCACTGGTTGATATTTCCAAGCCCGTCTCTGAGTCAGCACTCCAATGGCAGTTCCCCCATGGGCTGTAATGTACAGGTGAAAGGGGTGGGCCAAGTTCGGTAGAGCCAGAGCCGGGGCCGTCACCAGGCTCCTTCGTGATTCTCCCACTTCTCTGTGTCCCCGTCTGTCCATTCTACCCTGTCAGATGATCCTTTCAACTTCTCATACAGAAACTGAGCCTTGCTCATGTACTCATCTATCCATAGCCGGCAATATCCTACTAGACCCAGAAACCGCCGCACCTCCGTTTTAGTATGAGGGGGCTTCAACTGCATTATCCCCTGTATCCGAGAAGGATCAATCAACTTCTCGCCCTTCCAGAGTACATGTCCTAAATACTTGACCTCCCTTTCCACAAATTGGACCTTCCCTTTTGACACCTTCAATCCTTCCTCAGCCAACCAGTTCAATAAAGCCACTGAGTCTTCTCTCACCTTTACCTCCTTCTCTCCAGACACCAACAAATCATCCACATACTGCAGCACCCGAGAACCCCCAGGGCCCCGGAAGTTTCTCTTCCAATGCCTGTCCAAACAAGAGGGGGCTCTCGGTGTACCCCTGGGGCAGCACCGTCCATCTCAGTTGTTGCTTCCTCCCAGTCTCCGGATCTTCCCACTCAAAGGCGAACAGATCCCTACTTTCCTCTGCCAGAGGGCATAACCAAAAAGCATCCTTCAAGTCTATCACCGTGAACCACCAATCCCCGGGAGGGATCTTCCCCATCAGAGTGTAGGGGTCAGGCACTACGGGGTCCGGGCCAAGACCAAATCGTTGACCCTCCTCAGATCCTGCACCAGCCTGTAACTATTGTTCTTCTTCTTCACAGCTAAGATAGGGGAGTTGAAGGGGGACATAGCCGGTTCCAACAGCCCTTGCCGCCTCAGCCCATCTATGATGGGCTTCAGCCCGTGCCTCCCATCCCGAGACAGTGGGTATTGGGCTTGCCGCAAACCTGTCACCCCCGGTTTCAAGGGGATGCTAATTGGGGCGATGCGAAACTGACCCGCCCCCCCTCCCCTGCCCATACCTCAGGGTTCACAACCTTCACGTCCGCCTCCCGCAACAAACACATCCTTTCTGCCTGTTCCACATTCCACAACTCCACTCCTAGACTACCCATTAGATCCCTTCCCAGCAGGTTCACTCCCGCCTGTGGGATCAGTAACACGTCTGCAGTTACCTCCTTCCCATTCCACTCCAATCTTACTCCCTCCAGTACATCTGCCTTGACCGGAGAACCTCCCACCCCCATCACTGATACCGACGCGCCCCGGGATTTCGCAATCCCTGGGATCGGTTGGCACAGCGATGTTCGAGAGGCTCCAGTGTCCACGAGGAACTGCCGTTCCTTGCCGGTGGGACCCACCGTGATGTTTACCAAGGGTTCCCCGTGGGTCCCGGTTGGGCAACCATGACCCCTCTACTCGTACAGGGGGAAACTCCTCTCACCCGTGGGGCGATCCACCTGACAGTCCCGAGCAAAGTGTCCTACCCGCCCGCAGCGGAAACAACCTTGCCTATCCCCAGTCCACCTCTCCCTTCTGGGGTCAACGTCACCTCTCCGGGGCCAAGGTCCCCGGACCAGATGGGGAGAAGGTCGCGCCTCCCTCAATCCCTCCCCCTTCGTCTCATTCTTGGCCGCCGCCTGAACGGCTGCCATCATCATTTGAGTTTTTTGCCTGGTCTTCACCTCCTCCCTCCCCACATAGGTCTGTTGAGCAATCCTTAGGAGTTCCCCTATCCCCTGTTCGGTCCAACCCTCCTGTTTTTGTATCTTCTTCTGAATGTCTGGCCATGCTTTGGTGACGAACTGCATTTTTAACAAGGTCTCAAAGGCTGGGGTGTCCGGAGTCACGCCCAAGAATTTGGTCAGGCCAACCCGGATCCTCTCACAAAAATCTCCGGGCGATTCATCCTTCCCCTGGGTTACCTCAAAAGCCTTGGTCAAATTCTTCCCCTGGGGCACTGCTGTTCAGATGCCCTCCAAAATCATCTCTTTCATGTCTCTCATGTTCTGCCGATGTGCAGCATTATTGGGATCCCAATTTGGGTCTGCCAGAGGGAATTTAGTATCTGCGGCCGGGGCATTCGGGACGTTTGCATTCCTTCACTCCCAAGCCCCAAGCGCGGCTCGTCGAATCTGGCCCCTCTCTTCTGGCGTATAGAGGTGGGCTAAAATGTAATTCAGTTCCCCCCAGGAGTATTCCACCGGGCCGAGAAAAAGTTCCAATTGTTCGGCGGCGGTATGGGCGTTCTCTTGCATACGAGGGAGGGTCTTTTTTAATTCCCTCAACTCACTGGGTTTGGTGGGAACCGTTACGTAACTGGTGACGGCCACCCCCTGCACGTTCGTTCCGTTCGGGACCTCCCGGATGGGGAAGGCACTGGCCGACCTTAGAATAAAGGGCAAGTTCTGAATGTCTTGGTTCAGCTGGTCCAGCTCTTTCCGCAGCCCGGGATAGGGTGGGGGTGCCAGAGGGGGAGCGGTAGGAAGAGGAGGAGGAGGAGGAGGTGGCGGCCCCCATTGGGGTCCAGTCAGCCAGAGGTCCTTCTCATCCTCCTGTTCTTTTTGGACAAAAATTTTGGCTAACTTGGGTCGAGGCCCCTCCCAATTAACATGGAACCAGACTTCCACATAGGGTTCCTGTGTTAACAATTTATGCTCCACAATGTAGTTTTTTAGTTGGGTCACCCAGTAATTACTGGGGATTCCAAGAGTATCCCAATGGTAGGGGAATTCAGGGTCCACTAGTGGATATTTTGGCCATTCTTTAGTGCACAAAGTTATCATGGTCGGTTTTTCCAGACCCCTGGTGAATGGACACAACCAGGGTGTCTCCCATTGTTGCAACAATTGTCCTAATGGAGAATCCGTGGGGATTCCCCCTACTGTGTTTTTCCCACTGGCCCCTGGCCTTACACTCTTACTCTGCGCCTTACCCATCCTTCCTGACTACGTTTCCCACCTTACAGAAGGTCCTGGACTCTTCTGTTCCCTTGCGGTGTCCAACGCCTCATAGCCACGCTAATCTCCCCAAGATTATGGGTAGGCTGTACTCACCAGACCTCCCGGAGGTCCCCTCGTCGGCCGACTTCCTCTTTACTTCTGTCTGACTGGCGATTGGAGTCCCGTCCCGGACCCAACTCCGGGGAAAACGGGAGACACCTCAACGGGGTGTTACGGCCGATTACTCACCGGTTCCCCACAGTCCAGTCCACGTCGAGGACTCCTGGCTGGCTCGCCAATTTTGTCAGAAAACGACAGGCACGGGTTCGATTGTCCAGTAGACAGAAGTTTTTTTTATTGGGCACGTTTGCAAAGGTGGGTCCCTCACGCAGCAATGGAGGAACCCCGAAACAAGGTCTGACAGGTTTTTATACCCCCTATCTGTCCTCCCCCTCCTAAGAGGGCTTGGCTCACAATCTCACCTTTTTTTACCGCCCCGGAGCACCGCTAATTAACCGCAAAACCGCAGACATTCCACTTTCCTAATCCAATCAGCGCAATACACATTGCAAACCCACTTGACCCAACAGCCGCCCCCTGCTGCCCCTCTTCACTCTGGTGCGAACGTGCCTTCTGCCCACAGTATTTCCTCCCTCCTGCCGTCCCCCCCAAGGCTGCCCCATGGTGCACAGCACTCTCCCCAGCAAACATGGTTCGTTTGAGGCCCTCACTTCTCCCTGCCTTCTCACAAAGGGAAATCGAAAAATTAAAGAGGGCACCCACAATGCATGTAAAACAGGGACCAGGGCTACAATTATGTGGATATGGCCACCATCTTTATTTTTTTTACTTTCCCCCTTTTGGATGCCCCTACCTATACTATTCACACAAAAACTAGCAGTAAGTTCAGGAGGCATGACCTTTTCCATGGCTCTACTCATGATCTCAAAGTAGCATCAGAGTTAAATTCTTTATATTACTATTATATATACAACTGAACATACAACTGAACAGTTTATTGTATCTCAATTTTAAGAGTTCCCAGATCCCTCCTTTTTCTTCAGTTTTGGGCAGTTGAACTTAGAGTATTTTCCCCCATAAATAAGTGCCTTCAACCTCCCATAAGATCAACACACAAGTCTTAACTGGGGGGGAGGGGGGAACCAAAAACCTAAGAGTGCCTGTTCCCACAAAACACTAAGTTTTCTTCTGGCAATACACAACCACACTATCTGCGTCACCATTTTGGAGTTAGTGGAACTCTGCCTATTTTCTCCAGGAAGTATTTAATATGAACCTTTGGAACAGGAATGCATTGGCAAAGCTATGATATCATGACTCTTTCCCATTTGGCTAGCCAAGCAGCTCCAGTTGTGGCTTGGCTATTTCAGCCAACTGTCATACTTCCAGACAATTTTACAACACAATCATCTTGGTATCAACAGTTGGGGAGCAGATGCAGAACACTTACAGCGTCTGAGACATGGTTTACTCGAGTTAACCTAATTTCAAGGTTTGCATAGCACACTGAATCCTACCCTAATTACATGGGCTGGATTTACCTAATGCTAGGCTAAAATGTGATCTGTGGTTCAGCATGCCATGTGAATTCAGCCATCTGAAAAAAGGTCAGCACATAGGAACTTGCACTGGAAAGAACTCTCAGTGATAGTTTTGCCATTATGTTAATGCTCCAGAAATAAAACAGTGAACTACTTAGATAGCATTTCAGTCCCCTCACCTCTTTCCCCCCACAAAAGGTGACCTATGACATACATCAGAATTGAATATGCAGGTACACATACCATGTTCTTTCCCCAAGGGCTTCGTTTTGCCCAAGACAAGATCTACACTTTATGTCCAGCAAATAAACCTCTGTAGTATGATATGAAACCTTCTAGGCTAGCTTTTCTGTTATCTTTTATTTGTATTTGGTACCTAAACTTCAGGTTCATGTTTCTAATATCAAGTCTAATGTAAGCAATTAGATTTTACCCAGATAAAAAGCAGTAGCAAGTGCCTGGGGAGATACACACAGTCAGCTGCTCCTAGTGTACTGGGCTGCACATTTACATTTTTGTGCCAGGATTCATTTCTTTTGCAAGTACTCTAAGCATTTCTACTATGAAATTCCACTGCAAATATTGGCCCTCTCACTCCTGGCCTTCCGAAGGGCCTTGAAGACCTGGATCTGCCACTTGGCCTGGGGTGGGGAGGGAATACTTCAAGCAGGGGGATGGCTAGCCCAGTAGCGGCCAGCTCTCCGCAGCCTGATTTGCCATCTGCTTGGATCTTCCTTTCTTTAGTATTGTTTAAATTTTGGATGTTTTATGTGTTTTAGATGTATTTATAGTTTCAATGTTTCTTGTAAGTCGCCCAGAGTCCCCTATTGTGGGGGAGATGGGCGGGGGAGAAATCCAATTAAATAAATTCATTCATTCATGTAACAGTCACAGGTTAGCATGATACCTAAAATAATAGAAAAGCCATTTACAGCCAGCATACACAAACTGAATGTGGATGTCAACGTGAAACGGTCCACGCTTAAAGTTAGATACTTTAACGGTCCACGTTATTAGAAAACATTGCTGCTGTTCCGAGTAAAGGCACAGAAGCCGCAGGAGGAAGGCTGCAATCCTGAGTGCTTTTTCCGGCGCATAAACCTTTTTGAACATGGCAAGACTCGCTTCCGAGCACTAAGCACAGGCTCGCGTTGTAAGGCAAATTTTTGCACGGGGGTCAGCCTGCCACGCAAAGGTAACCCTCCCCCAAGCTAGAGCCAGACGGCGCGTCGCATTTCAGTACCACTCCCACCACTTTCAGGCAGAGCAGCGGCAGACCACGCGCCCGCAGCAGCGCCCAAACAGAGCCACCCCGCGCTTTCGCCCACGCAGCCCACTTTGAGGGGGAAAGAGGAGGAGCAAACGGCAACGTGACTCCATCCCGGACTAGGCAGCTTCCGCCAAACCGTTTGTTTTTCTCGCTCCGCCTTTTCCGGCCGCGGCCGGTGTGAGCAGGGCGGGGGGAACGGCAAGAGCTGCGCGGGTTAGCGGTGGCGCCCGCGGAGAGTGATGGCGGTGCGCAGCGCCGGGGCCACCTGAGGGGGGATCTCCATGGCGACGGCGCGTGTTTGGGAAGGTCCCTCCGCTTTCCCGTCCCCCGGTGCTGGTGCTGGTCGTGGCCGTCTTCCTGCGGCTGCAGCGGCCGCAGCCCCTCTCGGAGCGCACGGGATGTGAGAGGGAGGCGCTGCCGCGGAAGGGAACTTCGCCCCGAGCAACTGATTCCTTCTTCCTCACTCTCTCGCGCAAAAAAGAAGTCGCACCTCGGAAGGCGGTGCTGCGGGGAGCGGGTCGGCCGGCCTGCTTCCCCCCCAGCCTGAGCCCCGAGTGGCCTCGGTGTGGTTCAGTCCTGGATGCCTGCTGACTGCTGCGCCTTGAGAAGTGCGCGTAATAGGCGCCGTGTAGAAGTTAGAAGAGGCGCGCGAAGAGGGCTGGGGTAACGCAGACGGTGGCGGGTTTTTTAAAGACAGACCAGCACCTTTATTCGATCTGGGCTTCCAGGTACGATTTTCTGCCGTCAAGATCGACAGCCATCCTAGTCTGGAATATTAGGAGAGTACTAGTTTGGGGGAGGTGGCTTCGGTGCCTCGATGCAGTTTAAGCGGGCTCGTGCCGTCTAGGCTTCATCTTCCTAGGTCCGCTGGCCAGAGCTTCATGGAATTGCAGATTGGCCCCCCCCCCCCGCTTTTTTTTGCTTCCTCTTCGGAGTATCCCACCCGTCTTTTTTTGATTTGTAAATATACCGCGGTTGCAATATGCCTATCTGGGACTAAAAATTTAGTTTTCAGGGACCATGCATGCAAGGATTTGGTAATGGTTTTGGGATTTAACCATTTAAATTGTAAAGAATAAACAAGGACAAGAGAGCAGAAAAGTTTATCTGCAAGGTTTGGAATTGTTTTTTTTTTCTCCTAGCTCACTTAGTTTTCATCAGAATACTTGAAATAATTTAATGTGGATTAGTGGTACCATCTGTTCCAAGATTTGTTTATTCTTTAAAGGAAAAGGTAAGCCAAGAAGTTCATGTTAATTTATTTTGTGTGTCAGCTAGTTATTAGTTTATTGGATTTAAAAGCCAGCCAAGTCTAGAATGATTATGGATGGCCTTACAATGCTTTCTTGTCCCTAATATTTGTTTTCTCTACATGCTCTGTAAAGCGTGTGTTCTTATCCAACTGGCAGCTTTTCATAACAAAATTGCTTTTATATTAGTAGCAGATCTAACGTTTTGTGATCAACCCATAACCTTATATATTCATTTATCTTTTTCCTTTGTAGATCCTTTTTAAATTGCTGTCTGTGTTTTGAGCAGCCCTACATTTTTAGGTTCTCGTCGCTGAATGTTTTACATGTGACTACCTGAAGCTAAAAAGAAATTTTTCCATTCTGTTTTCTTTTCTTAAAAAAATAAGGTCTCCTTTTTATTACTTGTGAGATTCGTCCAACACCCAAAGGAATAGGACATGATTTCTCTAGTTATATACCTCATGCTACAGGGTGAGGAGATGGTGCTATAGTAATTATTTCATTCTTTATCAGTTTCTTTTCCTTCTACCTGCTGGTAAGATGCACAGACTGCGAGATCCCTGTCTAATTCACACACCAAGTTAGGGGGAAGGATGCCAAGTAAAGGCTTTCCTCGGAAGATACTGGTGGAAACGCCAAGCTGCTACACCAAGACAGGAAGCTAGGACCAGGTTGTGAATGCCTAGAGAGCTTCTGGGAGAGGACATGGGACATCTCCAATCTTTTACTCTGTGGGCTTGGCTCCACCAGTAGTTTCTAAATTTTTTTTTTAAGAATTTGATCTTACAGCTTTAATGTAGTAAATTATTTTATCACCTAGTGATAAAACAGAAATCATAAATATTCAAAATAATATGTAGCAGAAATAGAAATAATGTGTATTGGTACATATTTGAATATGAAACTACCATGGAGTTGTCCTTCATGCATTTATAGCAAAAAAGCATGAATAAAGAACCAGACTGATTTTAGATCTTAAATCTGTCTCTGTGCTTATTTGAATTTGGGAAAAGAACTAATTTAATTCTGCTCTGGCTTTTATAAAGAAGTTCACATAGCCAGAGTCTTGAGTCCAGTCCCAACTTCTTTATTATACTCTAATCCATGCATGCGTGTACAGAGTTTACTTATTTTATATGATTATGGCTGCCCATTTCACAGTGGTGACTCTGGGTGGTATACAAAGATTAAAAGAGCATACAACCTCTGGCACCCAAAGATAAAACAACTCCATTGATAAAAAACCACATCAACAGCAGCAGAGCTCACCTAACCTCCTGATCCAAATGCCTGGGGAAACAGACAGGACTTCAACAACTTGCAAAAGGCTGACTGGGTCAGGGCCATTCAGATCTTCAGGGAGATGCTGTTTCATAAGGCAGGTGCTGCCATTGACAAGGCACAACTCTGGGGTCCAACAAGGTGAGCGTTTGATAGTAGGAATTTAGAGCGTGCCCTCTCTGCTAAATCTGGTGGGGCAAGAGAGACAGTGGGAGAAAGGTAGTCCTGCAGATAGCCTTATGCCACCTGGGGATTTATAGGTGATAACCAGCACCTGAATTTTCTTACTGAAAGCCAGTGCAACTCATGGAGCAGCAGTGTCACATGGGTATAATGAAAAAAAATAAAAAATTGTGCTGTTGCATTCTGTACCAGCTGCAGCTTCCAAGAATACTTTAAAGGCATCTCCACAGCAGCACATTGCAGTAATGCAAACAGGAGGTGACTAAGGCATGAACACCATGAGCAAGGCCTCCCAGTCCAGGAATGGGCACAATTGTTACAAAAGATGAACCTGTGCAAAGCACCCCATGGCCATGACTTCCACCTGCTATTTGAGTCCAGAAGGACCCCCAAATTGTGCATATGTATGTAAAGTGTACACAGTGCATTATATATTCAGTGTTAGAACTTCTGTATGTTCCTTGTTGTTTTCTAGTCATAAGTATCAGCCCTTTGGATTTATCATGAGACTTGCAAAGCAAAAGTGAGTAGCAATATATCACCCTTTTTATCAGCTATAGATTTGTTTTTTAATAAAAAATACAGACTGAAAAGTGTGTGTGTGTGTGTGTGTCTGTGTGAGAAAGCACACATGAGAAACTTCTAGAGAATGAAAATTAGAGCATGCCTAATTTTCAGCCAGTTATGCTGAAGGGACAATGCTATTTTTGATTTGATTGGTGGTTTAAATGGTCATTAGCAGGCTCATTTTATCTGTGGATTTCCCAGTATTATTGCTGATACTCTTATTATCTATATTATATGAAACCATTGAAAGAAATTATCTGGAACTTTACAATGTATTTACTTATTTGATTTATACTCCACCTTTTTGTCCAAACAAACACTCATTGTAAATTGGGTGTTGCCATATACTGAGCACACTTGATTATATTCCTTTTATTAATCATTTGGGAACATTTGTCTTGGACTTGAATGAGTGTCTGGAGGCTTTGTGCAACTGACTGAGGCTACATAAATTGAATTTAAATCTAAATGAGGTGTTGCTGATCTGCAGTCCTCAAGCTCTAAAAGCTAAATGCATAAGTAGATCTTCCAGAACTTTGAGGAGACCAAATGAGTCTGAATAAAATAATACAGGACTGGGTCAAAGGTAGTTCAGAATGTATTGATAAATTACTGAATTTGCAGTAAATTAAGAAGTTTCTGAATCAAAATTGTCTCAGAATAACAACAGTTAAAGGATTGTCTTTACCCATATCACAGTGCAGCATTTGGAAATCAATATTGTGGGATGGCCATTGTAGGAGGAATGATGGAGAGACAAACTTCATTCTGGAGATTGAGTTTGAGGAAGCTGGCTGAGTTGTTAGGCATACCAACCTGGTTACTCAGATATACAAGCAGGGAAAGCATGTTTTAACAGCTCTCAAACAATCAATTCAGTTACCTAATAGAAATTTAGGTTTATTTGATGATTTCAGACTTTCTACTTCAAATTTTTCTTGTTAATCTGCACAAGTACTTTCTGTATGCTACTTTACTAATGCTGTACTATTAATAATTTTGTAGGTAGATTTTATATATGACATAAAATCAACCATACCCATGTGACATTTCAAACATTTCATATGAACAACAATATTCTTGTTATAGCATAAAATTCTGGTATTATAAAAATGAGATAGGAAGAGCAATTCATTATACAGCCTGTTACATCTGTAATGGTCCCACAGTCCTTCAGTGGTAATAGAGCTTATAAATAATATCACGTGACACTCATGAATTGCTTTCTGTAACTTTCTACCATACCCAGACAAAAGTTGCTTTGTTAAGATAAAGTTGCAAGTTTTAAGCAATTGAAGTACAATGGCTTTATAAAAATGCTAAGTTAATCTTCATAGAGATACCAGAAAATTAAAGGGCAACATTTCTGTATATCGTCATTTTGCCCAATGGCGTAAACTTTGCATCTGGATAAAAATTCTTTTAATGGAACACATTAATGTAAACATAGTGTTTGTTTTAAAACTGCTAGACAACATGTTTTTTAATAGTTCTTTCCATAATCTGTTTCAAGTAAAGTACAGGTATTCCTCACTTAATGATGATAATTAGGACTGGAATTTCTGTTGCTAAGCAATGTGTTTGTAAAACATAACATCACATGATGACACCTCTTCATGATGGCAGTTCCGGCCACCCCCAGTTACCATTGTTAAGTAAAAACTGCACAGGCCATTAAGCAAGGACCTCCTGTGATCATGACTTCTGGCTTCCCCATTGACTTTGCTTGTGGGAAGCTGGCAGGGAAGGTCGCAATTCATGATCACGTGACTACAGGACTCTGACGCCAGAAATCCTGGCCAGTTGCTATGCACCTGAATCGTGGTTGCGGAGGCACTGTGATGGCCAGAACTTTGAGAACCCATCATAACTATCACTTGCTCAGCGCCATCGCAAGTTTGAATGGTTGCTGAGCAAGTGGTTGTTAAACAAGGACCACCTGTAGAGGGTTTATGAGAGCTGGTTTGGTGCAGTGATTAAAGGCACCAGGCTAGAACCCAGGAGACTATGAGTTCTAGTCCTGCCTTAGACACAAGCCCACCTTGGGCCAATCCCTCTCTCTCAGCCCTAAGAAGAAGGCAATGACAAACCACTTCTGAAATCTTACCAAGCAAAATGCAGGGACTTGTCCAGGCAGTCACCAGGGATCAAAAGTGACTTGATTGTACACATAAAAAAGGAATTACAAATGGTACAAAAGCTTTAAGGGAGGTGTTACTCATGAAGAGTCTGGAGTGGAAGAACTAGAAATACATCAGGTGTATTTATGTGAATGTTATTCATTTTGATTTGTCACTTGATTCACAACAGATTATGTAGGTTAGAAAATAGTATCCTGGGGTCCTTGAGATATTTTGGGCTCATTACTATTAGTCTAGCCAGCATGATAGCAGTTAGTGGTATTTGGATTTTCCAATAGTTAAGGTAATATTTAGAGCAGGGAACCACAATTTTATGAACTTGTAAGCACATTTGAAATGCTTACAGATACTCATAAAATGGCTGTATAATGGATATTGAGAAACTTATTTCCATGAAGCAAATAAGTGAGACTGAATGAAAACTATTTTGCTCAAGAACAATTTAAAAGGCAGAAATGAGTCTGATTTTCAAAATACAAAACCATTGTTTTTGAGCTCAGGTTTCTGTACCATACCTGATAGGATCAAGAAAAAAGAGTAAAGAAATGGGCCTTGAAGATGGGCTTGATTTCCCAAATGATAAATTTGTTCCAATTAAAGAACATAAAATTTCAAAAAGGGACACTGAGAGAAACATGCATGAACAGTAACAAACCAGGACAAATACCTCTTTCCTGTACCCACACAACAAGGCAAAATACTATCACCCATGTGCCAGATCTCCAGGAAACTTAAAACCATCAACGTTGTTTATTGTTTTAATTTTTTGGTAATATCATGAGGCCTAAAGTGAAACTCTGAAATAAAACGCTATTGGAGACTGGCATGAATAAAGATAATCAGAAGCTTGGCCAGCACCAAATAAAACATCCACGGACACAGAGTGCAGATCTCACATTTAGAGGAAACCACATGGTGAATAAAACTTTACACTATCTGAAGGCATGTCTTTATCCATGAAGTAGCCCTACCCTCTCACAGGAGATACTCTGCAGTAATCTTAAGATTTTCTTCAGGCTAAGCAAACATTGTTTGGAAGGCAAGAAATAAAATAGAGCTGGAAGGAGGCAGTATTAATCTTGGGGAATCAATACCTTGTGAAATCAAATGGTTGGACTCTAACCATACACAAAACGCTTTTTATAGCCATCATTAGTAGCTGTTGAACTTTAGTAAAGGATGGCTAAAAGTCAAAGGGAAAATATTCTTAGAGATCATAAAGGTAGAATGTTAAAATGCTAATATTCTACCTTTATGATGTAGGATGAGTAAGAATGTTTAGGAGGATAATATTCCTCACAGGGCTTTTGAACAGTAATGCTGATTACTAGTTTGTATATTGGGAGTACTTCAGTACAGCTTGTAAACAATGCAGTAGATTGCAATTAATGTCATGGCACATTCAGATTCAAAGACCGAGACAACTTTGGAAGCCTGGTTTGAAAAACTTTTCTTGTTTCGAAACTTATATATGGAGACATATTTAATATTTGTTTTTAAAAATAAGTAGTTAGGGTGTGACTATGAATATATGCTATCTTTACTGTACTGTATATTGATGAAGTGCCATCAAGTCAGTGTTGACTCTCAGCAACTGCGTATATGTATGTGTGTTTATGTCTATGTGTAGGTGTATGTACCCAAAGTCAGGCCCTATAGACAATTTGTTATAGAAATTACATTAAATGTTTGAATTGGTTGTCATTTTCTTCTAAACACTTCCTCACTTGTTTGATGCATGACTTTTGAACATTCCTAAGTACAATAACATTTTCTCTGGGGAAAAAAATTAATAAAACATATTGTGATTGGCCTATGGGGCCTGACCTTTGGTACACCTGGTATGTACTACTACTACTACTACTACTTTCTTTCTCTCTTTCTCTCTCTCTCTATATATATATTATATGAATATAGAATGTTGAATTACAGTAATACTTTTATCTTGAAATGTATACAGTCATGTGAAAAAGAAAGTACACCCTCTTTGAGTTCTATGGTTTTATGTATCAGGATATAATAAAAATCATCTGGTCCTTAGCAGTTCTCAAAAGTAGGTAAATAAACTTCAGATGAACAACATGACATATTATACCATGTCATTTATTTTACAAAAAGAAAGCCAAAATGGAGAAGCCATGTGTGAAAAACTAAGTATACCCTTACTGCTTCCATAGGTATGAAGAGGCTAAGTAGCAGCCAGGTGCTGCTAATCAAATGCCCTTGATCAAATTGATCATCAGCAAGTGTGACTACCTCTATAAAAGCCAAAGTTTTAGGAGTTTGCTTGTCTTGAGCATTGAGGCGTGTGTTACTGCAATGCCAAAGAGTAAAGACATCAGCAGTGATCTTAGAGAAGCCATTGTTGCTGCCCATCAATCTGGGATGGGTTATAAGGCTATTTCCAAACAATTTAAAGTCCATCATTCTGCAGTGAGGAAGATTATTCACAAGTGGAAAACATTAAAGACAGCTGCCAATCTTCCCAGGAGTGGACATCCCAGCAAATTCACCCCAAGGTCAGACCGTGCAATGCTCACAGAAATTGCAAAAATCCAAAAGTTACATCTACAGGCCTCAGCATGTTAAATGTTACAGTTCATGACAGTACAATTAGAAAAAGATTGAACAAATATGATTTGTTTGGAAGGGTTGCCAGGAGAAAGCCTCTTCTCTCTAAAAAGAACATGGCAGCATGACTTAGGTTTGCAAAGTTGCATCTGAACAAATCACAAGACTTCTGGAACACTGTCCTTTGGAAAGACGAGACCAAAGTGGAGATGTTTGGCCATAATGCACAGCACCACGTTTGACGAAAACCAAACATATTAGCACAAAGTTCTCATACCAACCATCAAGCATGGTGGTGGAGGGTTGATGATTTGGGCTTATTTTGCAGCTGCAGGACCTGGGCATCTTGCAGTCTTTGAGTCGACCATGAACTCCTCTGTATACCAAAGTATTCTAGAGTCAAATGTGAGGCTATCTATCTGACAGCTAAAGCTTGGCCGACATTGGGTCACGCAACAGGACAACGATCCCAAGCACATCAGGAAATCTACAACAAGGCTCCTGCTGGGGGCTAAGGAAATGCTTATCTCCCCAAGTGTGGCCTTCACCAAACCATTCCATCACAGTCATACAGAAAATGATTACTTCAAGTTATTGCCACCAAAGGTGGTTCTACAAGCTATTGCATCATAAGGTGTACTTAGTTTTTCACACATGGCTTCTCCATTTTGGCTTGCTTTTTTGTAAAATAAATGATGTGGTGTAATATGTCATGTGTTGTTGTTCATCTGAGGTTGTATTTACCTACTTTTGAGAACTGCTAAGGACCAGATGATTCTTATTATGTCCTGATACGTAAAACCATAGGACTCAAAGAAGGTGTACTTTCTTTTTCACACGACTGTACATGTCACATTCAGATATTACAGTGTTTGTATGTTAGTGTTGCTGCATTATTGTACATCAAAGCTATGAAATATTAATGCAAATTACACATCTGAAGTCAATATGACTAATAAGATTAAATGGTTGTTCCATGTCTAAATATCTTAATGGCTTGTCATGTAGACTTTTTAATGCCATAATCAATGACAATGCTAGCACATAACCAAACATGCATGCCTTTGTATGGACCTGTATACATATTTAAAGCTGAAGTGCATATTGTCCCATTTACACAGCTTGAAGAAAAACTCACATTTTTGTATACTATAATTAATTAAAAGAAGCAGCCTTATACTGAATCAGGGAGTGTGCTTTGCTCCATATTGCTTACATCAGAAATGTTCAACTTGTCAACATTTACAACATGAAACCCACTTCAAACTGTCTGTAGTCAAAGCTCAGCCATAAGAATTAGAGTCTGTGCATCCTGGGAGGAAGGAAAATCGTTTTTACTGTACTTTCCCATGTTCTATATTAAAAATCTATAAATGGTGTGCATCCCAGTCTGTGTCAAAACTAGACTCTTGGAGTCTAGGAAAGTAATAAAATCTACCTTGGTATAGTTTGTCCTAACTTGCTGAATGTTACTTGGGAAAGCTAGAGCCTTTACATACCTTTATTTAGCATGGGAAAAAGTATCAGAGCAGGAAGAAATGTGTATGAAATTTAGAATATTATAAGAGAACCTATGCCAGATTTCATAAGAGATCATTGCACAGGCTTCTAAGTTACACAAGCTTTAACAGCTTTTTTTTTTTTTTTATGCTCATGTTTTTTGTTTGGGGACAATGTATTAAAATCAGCAGCAAAAATGAATTATTTAGTTAGGAAGAAGCAAGGATGCCTCTTCCTGAATGTAATTGAGCTAATTGTTTGGGACAGAGAGCAAGAAGAAAGTAAAAAAAGATTAACTCTTCTTTTCCATAAAAGAAAATACGTTTGTTGAGCAGTCATGGATAACCACAGATATATATTCTGTTTTGAATGGGTTAAAAGCATTAATTGCCTTATTTTTTAAGGCAGTACATACTCTTACTAATTAAAAAACCAGTAGCAGCATCACATAATCCAAACTTAAGTCGTGTTGCAAATCCAGTGTACTAGGATTGGCCTTACATTTTCTCATATGAACTCTCATTTAAGAGTTCACATAAGAGTGAGAATTGAGCTGTCTAGTAAGAGAATGGAAGCCCTTTTCATCTGATGAGCAGAATGGCAGTTTATTTGATTGTAGAATTATAGAATTGGAAGGGATCCAAAAGGTAATCAAGTCCAACCTTCTGCACTACACCATTCTTGATAAATGATGATCTAGCCTCTGTTTGAAAACCAGTGAAGGGGAAGAAATCATTCTATGCAGTAATCTATTCCACTGACTGACAGCTCTTACTGTCAGAAACTTCTTCCTAATATCTAATTTGTATCTACATCCTTGAACTTTTGTCCTGTTAGTTCTAGTCTTACCCTCTGGAGCAAGTGAAAATAAATCCAAACTCTTTACAATGTGACAGTCCTTCAGATATTTAACAGCTATCTCAACCTTCTCTTCTGCAAGCTAAACTTAAGACTTGGTTTCCAATCCTTTCACCATCTTGGTAGCCCTTCTCTGGACTCCAGTTGGTCAATGTCTTTTTTAAACTGGGGTGATCTGCAGTGGGGTAAATACAAGTGGAAGAACTGGCATTGCCAACAACAGGAAAAAAATGGAAACAAATAAGCCTTGGCAGATAGGTAGCAAAAGAGCTGTGTTAGTCTATAATGGCAAAAATAAATAAATCAGGAATCTGGTAGCTACCAAAATGTGCTACCAGATTCCTGACTTTTTGGTAGATAAGGAAATGCCTGGAAATTGTGTGTTAGAAGAGAGTACTTAGTAGAGCTATGAGAAATGTTGCTTCAGTGATTGCTTTGAGGTATTACCTTGGCTTGGAAAGTAAGGTTACTAACACTGATTCATCCAGCTGCTTTGGTCAGCAGATTGCTTAATTGCCTGAATAAAGTGCTACTTTAAACAGGTGCTTCCATCTATGCTTCAAATTCAAGTGTCCCTTTATTGTTCTTCTCAGGTTCCTTTCTTAGTATTCCCATTGAGACTTTCCTCAAAGAGATCTTGAGGAACAAAGAAAAAACTCTCTGCACCAAGTGAAATGTACAGTCAGATTTCATGGATGGGCTTAGTTACAGGATATCAAAATAGTTTTGTTTCTGTTCTTAATTTTCTTTTCCCTTGCCTGCTATCCAACACTGTCTGGAGGAGGGGAATATCCGTCTAAAGTTCTCCCATCTGAATTTTATGGGAGAAAGCATTGCAGAGTGTAAGTACCACCACTGAGAGAGCCTATATACAAGTAACCATAGCATTACTCTGGTTCTAGGTAGGTTCTCAGCAATCAACCACGCCTGCAATGGCAAAGATAGTCTGTTAGGTGTCCTGATCATCCTACGTTGTTTAGGACTCATACATTATAGGCAAAACCATGGTAATGATTCAGTAGCTAGTTGGAAGCCATCATGGTTGCTGCAACATGGATACAGCAGGCACCCCACTTAGTAATCTGGGCTATCATATTATGCATCTGCTGCAGCTTCTGAGCCAAATGAAAGGTAGCCAGACATTGAATGAATTAAAGAAATATAAACTTGAAATTACCAGTAAGTAGGCTGTTCCTCCTCCATCTGGACTTCCATTGCTTGTTTCCTCTAATTCCATGGCAATGGGAAGAAGCAAACAGCCCTATTGGTGGATATTCAGTTTTCAGAGGGAGAGACCATCATCTTCACAAAAGTGTTGTCAGAAGTGCAGAAATCCAGCAGAAGTTGAATTGCAACCTACTTATGGATCTCAATCCACCTATAGAAATTCAGTGGTTATACTTATCATAGTTTATGATACTATTTTTTGAGTTCTACCTGGAGACAGCAGGTTTTGAACCAAGGCCCTTCTGCATGTAAAGTAGATTTTCTGTCTCTGAGTTACAACTCTTTTTTGGTATTATTACTTCCTCATGTATCATCATTACTCATGAAATATATCTGGACTATATATAATTGACAGCTTAAAAAAATCTCGGAAGTTTCATTAGATATGTTTTGGTACTTATGCACTGTAGTTTGTATGATTTATTTGCAACCAATTGAATAACACTGCCTGCACTATATAAATGGATTTTACTCATATGGCTTAATGTCAGCCTGAGGTAGGCCAAGTCAGAAAACAAACACTGCAAAGATTACAGGAATGCTACTTCATTATTGTAGGGTATAATAGAATCTGGAAAATGTTCCAGAGTTTCTCTGTGTTCCATCTTATACTAAACATAATTATGGCAGACTTATTTTGAGTTTCTTTCTCAAACTTTCCACTTTCCCAGGACAGAGTTGTCATTTTTCTTCCTTTAATAGCTTATTTGTTATCCTTACATTCCTTTATAAATGCAGAAGTTATTATATTTTTATCCTGCCTTTTTTATATATAACTCAAGGCAGTAAACATACCTGATACTCCTGCCTTCTATTTTCCCCACAACAACAACCCTGTGAGGTGGGTTGGGCTGAGAGAGAGTGACTGGCCCAAAGTCACCCAGCCAGCTTTCATGCCTATGGAAGGCCTAGAACTCACAGTCTCCTGGTTTCTAGTTCAGCACCTTAACCACTGCACCAAACTGGCTCTCATGAAATTGTTATGGCAAGTTTCAAACCTGGACTGTATATCATTGCTAAAGAAATGTGCAGCATGTGCAGACTATTATACAATATCTTTAATTTCACATGCTGGTGAAATAATGCTTTGGATCATTTAATACAGATTACAAATATGCATGGAAAGGAAAATGCTAGATGTTCTGGCTGGTATTAGAAAAGGCTGAGGAACCAGAGATGTTATTGTTGATGCACACTGGATAATTGAGAAAGCCAAAGAATGCCCAAAAGAAGTCAATATGTGCTTAATTGATTATTGAAAGTGATTGTGTTGGCCATGTCAAGCTGTAGAATGTGCTTAGGAAATAATCATCATCTCGTCCTCATGTGAAACCTAAGTATAGGACGAGAAATCCCAGTCCAGATAAAACCAGGTGAAATAGACCAGCTCCAGATTGACAAAGGAGTGAGACAAGGCTGTATACTCTCCCTCTCAATGTGTATATTGAATATACATTGAGAGAGGCTGGATTGGAGGAAGATGAACATGATTCTGAAATTGGAAAAAGAAACAATAACTGGCAGTATGCCAGTGACACAACTCTGATAGCTGAAAATGCTGTGATGTGTCTATACTTACAAAGGTCAGAATCACACAGACAATGGTTTTCTCTTTGATACTCTATAAAAGCAAAAGTTAGATTCTGAAGAAGCAGGATGGAAAGAGTATTGATGCTTTTGAACTTTGGTGTTGGAGAAGACTCTTTGAAAATACCATGGATAGCTAAGAAAATAAATAAATGGATTGTAGAACAAATCAATCCACCTGAAGCACAAATGACAAGGCCTAGATTATCATATTTTGGGCACATTATGCGAAGACCCAGCTCCCTTGAGAAGCTCATACTGCAGGCAAAGGTGGAAGGAAAGAAAAGAGGATGACCAGTAACAAGGTAGATGGATTTCATTACAGTGGTGATGGGTGCATCTTTGGAAGATCTAAAGGGCCAGGTTGGGAATGAATCATCCTATCTACGTGGTTGCTAAGTGTTGACACTAACTTGATGACACCTAATCAATCAACCAGTACACTGTCACTAGCTACTTTTCATAGAACAATTTGTGTCAAACTCCTGAAGGTCTTAAACAAAAAATAGCTCTTAAGTTTGTCTTTGAGGTTTAATTCATCTCAGGTCTAAGGAAAGTTTATTTTATGAAATTAAGATAGCAATATTGGACCTTTTAGCCATTCAGCTGGAATATTCACAGGTACAACATGAATCTGTGCATCACTAGCTATGCAAATTATTTTTGTTGCTCAGTCGTTAAGTCGTGTCCGACTCTTCGTGACCCCATGAACCACATCGTGCCAGGCCTTCCTATCCTTCAGTGCCTCCCAGAGTTTGCTCAGTTTCATGTTCATTGCTCCAGTGATGCTATCGAACCATCTCATCCTCTGCTGTCCCCTTCTCCTCCTTTTACCTTCAATCTTTCCCAGTATCAGGGCCTTTTCCAAAGAGTCCTCTCTTCGCATTAAGCGGCCAAAGTATCTGAGCTCGAGCTTCAGTATCAATCCTTCCAATGAGCAGTCAGGGTTGATTTCCTTTAGGATTGACTGGTTTGACCTTCTAGCAGTCCAAGGGGCTCCTAAGAGTCTTCTCCAGCACCACAATTCAAAGGCATCAATTCTTTGGTGCTCAGCCTTCCTTATGGTCCAGCTCTCACAGCCCTACATTGCTACTGGAAAAACCATAGCTTTGATTATGCGGACCTTTTTCGGCAAAGTGATGTCTCTGCTTTTTAATATGCTGTCTAGGTTTGCCATAGCTTTCCTCCCAAGGAGCAAGCGTCTTTTAATTTCATGGATGCAGTCTGTCTGCAGTGATCTTGGAGCCCAAGTAAATAAAATGCTTCCATTTCTACCCCTTCTATTTGCCAGGAATTGATGCGTCCAGATGCCAGGATCTTAGTTTTTTTCAAACGTTGAGTTTCAAGCCAGTTTTTGCACTCTCTTCTTTCACCCTTATCAAGAGGCTCTTTAGTTCTTCTTCACTTTCTGCCATTAGGGTGTTATCGCCTGCATATCTGAGGTGGTTGATATTTCCCCCTGCAATCTTAATTCTGGCTTGTGATTCTTCTAGCCTGGCATTTCTCACGATGTACTCTGCATATAAGTTAAATGAGCAGGGTGTCAGTATACAGCCTTGTACTCCTTTCCATATTTTGAACCAATTGGTTGTCCCATGACCGGTTCTAACTCTTGCCTCTTGGCCCACATACAGATTTCTCAGGAGACAGGTAAGGTGGTCTGGTACCCCCATCTCTTTAAGAATTTAAAGGACTTTAGGACATTTTTTTAAATGTATGTTTGTATTTTAATTATTTATGGATTTTAGTCACTGTTGGAGGGATTGGTGTGTTTGTTCTTTTTTGTTATTGTGAGCCGCCCAGAGTCACCCATTGGGGGAGATGGGAGGCATACAAGTTTAATAAATAAATAAATAAATTTGCCGCAGTTTGTTGTGATCCACACAATCAAAGGCTTTTGCATAGTCAATGAAGCAGAAGTAGATGTTTTTCTGGAACTCTCATGCTTTCTCCATGATCCAGCAAATGTTGGCAATTTGATCTCTAGTTCCTCTGCCTCTTCGAAACCCAGCTTGCACATCTGGTAGTTCTTGGTTCTCGTACTGCTGAAGCCTAACTTGTAGGATTTTGACCTTGTTAGCATGTGAAATGAGCACAATTGTGTGGTAGTTTGAGCATTCTTTGGCATTGCCCTTCTTTGGAATTGGAACATAAACTGACCTTTTCCAATCCCGTGGCCACTGTTGAGTTTTCCAAACTTGTTGGCATATTGAGTGCAACACTTTAACAGCATTATCTTTTAGTATTTTAAATAGTTCAACTGGAATACTGTCATCTCCACTAGCTTTGTTGTTAGCAATGCTTCCTAAGGCCCACTTGACTTCACTCTCTAGGATGTCTGGCTCAAGGTCAGTGACCACACCAGCATGGACATCAGGGGCATTAAGATCTTTCTTATATAGTTCTTCTGTGTATTCATGCCACCTCTTCTTAATCTCTTCTACTTCTGTTAGGTCCCTGCCTTTTTTGTCCTTTATCATGCCCGTCTTTGCGCTAAATGTTCCTTTTATATCTCCAATTTTCTTGAAGAGATCTCTAGTCTTCCCCATTCTATTGTTTTCCTCGATTTCTTTGCACTGTTCATTTAAGAAGGCCTTCTTATCTCTCCTTGCTATTCTCTGGAAATCTGCATTCAGTTGCTTATATCTTTCCCTTTCACCCTTGCTTTTCACATTCCTTCTTTCCACAGCTATTTGTAAAGCCTCATCAGACAGCCATTTTGCTTTCTTGCATTTCTTTTTCTTTGGGATGGTTTTAGTTGCTGCCTCCTGTACAATGTTACGGACCTCCGTCCATAGTTCTTCAGGCGCTCTGTCTACCAAATCTAATCCTCTAAATCTATTCATTGCTTTCACTGTGTACTCACAAGGAATACAATCTAAGTCATACCTGAATGGTCTAGTGGTTTTCCCTACATTCTTCAATTTAAGCCTAAATTTTGCAGTAAGAAGCTCATGATCTGAGCCACAGTCAGCTCCTGGTCTTGTTTTTGCTGTCTGTATAGAGCTTCTCCATCTTTGGCTGCAAAGTATATAATCAATCTGGTTTCGGTATTGACCATCTGGTGATGTCCATTTGTAGAGTTGTCTCTTGTGTTGTTGGAAAAGAGTGTTTGCTATGACCAGCTTGTTCTCTTGACAGAACTCTATTAGCCTTTGCCCTGCTTCATTTTGTACTCCGAGGCCAAACTTGCCTGTTATTCCAATTACTCTTTGACTTCCTACTTTAGCATTCCAATCCCCTATGATGAAAAGGACATCTTTTTTTGGTGCTAGTTCTAGAAGGTGTTGTAGGTCTTCATAGAATCAGTCAACTTCAGCTTCTTTGGCATCAGTGGTTGGGGCATAGACTTGGATGACTGTGATGTTGAATGGTTTGCCTTGGATTTGCACTGAGATCATTCTGTCGTTTTTGAGGTTGTACACCATTACTGCCTTTCCCACTCTTTTATTAACTATGAGGGCTACTCCATGTCTTCTAAGAGTTTCTTGCCCACAGTAGTAGATATAATGGTCACCTGAATTAAATTCACCCATTCCCATCCATTTTAATTCATTGATTCCCAAGATGTCGATGTTCAATCTTGTCATCTCATGTCTGACCACATCCAGCTTGCCTTGATTCATAGATCTTACATTCCAGGTACCTATACAATATTGTTCTTTACAGCATCGGACCTTCTTTTCGCTTCCAGATACATCCACAGCTGAACGTCCTTTCGGCTTTGGCCCAGCCGCTTCACTCTTTCTGGAGCTACTTGGAATTGCCCTCTGCTCTTCCCCAGTAGCATATTGGACACCTTCCGACCTGAGGGGCTCATCTTCCGGTGTCATATCTTTTAGCCTTCTGACATTGTCCATGGGGTTTTCTTGGCAAGGATACTGGAGTGGGTTGCCATTTCCTTCTCCAGCAGACCACATTTTGTCAGAACTCTCTGTCATGATCTGTCCGTCTTGGGTGGCCCTGCACAGTATAGCTCATGGCTTCACTGAGTTACGCAAGCCCCTTCGCCAGGACATGGCAGTGAACTATGAAGGGGATGCAAATTATATTAATTAACAAAGTCAGATAAATTAACTTCTGCCTTTTACTTGAAATCATACTTAAGAATGAGCGAATGCCATAAAGAAGTCTTTATGTTAATATGAACAAAAGCTTACAATTATACAGACTTTTGAAATCTTGTTAGATATCAGCATTACAAGTAAGTAAGGTATATCAATTTCTAAACATAAAGGAATCAGAATACATGTAATAAAAATATAATTTATCCCATAGAAAATGTATTCCTTTCTTATAGAGTAGAAAACTTGAAACTTGATGCTCACAGAGACTTTACTGCCCAGATACTGTCTCTACAAAGTCTAACAGAGTGTAATTAGCCAAGCTGAATTGTGCACATTTCCAAATGATAATTTCCAACATGTATACAAAACTAATGCAGTCCATAGTGACTTGGTTCATGCATTGTGCTAACTCATGGTTTGTTAAATTGCTGATACTCTGATTTAAAAGTTTCAGGAGTGAAGTTCATTTAACCTGCAAAATGAAATACCCCACCCATTATGGCCTAATATGTTTTGTGAAATGAGCCTGGGTTACTAAACCTTGTTTCCTAGTGAGAATTTTGAACACTAGAGCTTATGTTTTCAGTTTCAGAGTTACCAAAATTCTGTTATAGCTGAACATGATACTTTAGCTGATTCAGGCTCTAGATATTTTTTAAAAAATAACTGAATCAGAGAAGCTTACTTTAATTGGTTTATTCACTAAAGGTTAAACTATAATCATATAACCTGGAATTCCAGTTAGTTTTAGCTTTCCATGTATTGCAGCTAAGCCAGTGCAGTACAGTGTTTGGGTGAATTTCATGGCAGAAGTAACAATATACACAGTTTAGGGACTTTATTGTTTCGGGGGGGAAGAGAACATAGTGTTCTAATCACTTTATACACCTTAGAGAAGATGATACTATATATGAGATCTGCTCATATACAATCTTAAAAAAATAGGGAGAATTATATACAAAATAACTTTGTGGTAGAGTTGAGTTTGGCATTTCTCTTTTTTAGCATCACCTCTTTGATTAATAATACGAAAGACAAATGGCTTGAAAAGGTGTCTGTAAAATGTAACCAAGGTAAGGTACTGCTCTTTGTAAGAATATTGGTTTAATAAAAATATTCAAGTGATGTAGAAATCTGCCGTTCTTCTGAAGGAAATTGTGTGCCAAGTTTTGTCTAATGAAATTGTAAAAGCTGGGCGCCTAGAAAAAAATACAATGAAAGATACTTGTAAAATAAGAAAATTCTTTTAGTTTCAAGAAATTGTTTCATTTTCTCTTAAAACAATAATGTTAATAGTAACCACTGTTGAAGCAGCTAATGTGGCCCCATCAAACATTATATAGTTACAATATGAAAAATTAAGTAATTTGAAGTACTTTTCTCCCTGGGTCAGTTTCCCATTTTGAAGGGCATTAGAATGACATGAGTTAGGATAGTGCATATTTCCAAAGCAAAATCATGTGTCAATCTATTTCATAATAGTGTGACACATGATTTTGCTTTGGAAATATGCACTATCCTAACTCAAATAAATAGACTTATAATTATAATACATGCAGTCTGTGCTTCTCTTGTTCTCTACAGGGTAACCATAGTGCATTTCCTGCTTGGGTAGGATTTTTTTTTAAAAAAAATTTATAGGTGTGGCGATCTGCAAGAATCTTCTTGTTGACTTTTATGACTGATCAGTAAACATGCAGCAAGAATTCATCAGGAAGTTCATTTGACACTTCCTTTCTGTGGACTCTTCTAATCACACCCTGCTCTGTTGAAGAGTTACTGTGCTCGGACTTGGCATTTCTCTTTTATAATTATACTGCTTTTAAAATGTCACTGAAAGTTTGGATTTTTGTAATCTCTCTTTTTTCAAACTCCACTAATCTTGAGTACTTCTGAACTCTTATTTTGACAATCTCAAAACCTTTTGAGAACTTTGGACCAGGAAGTTATCTAAAGATTTTGGATTTTCCAGTGGAATGGTAAATATAAAACACTTCAGTGTTGAGATGAGACTTCATAAGATTTAATCTTTTTTCTTATATTGTGTTTCCTATTAATACCTTTATTAGTTGAACATTCTTTAATTTATTACAGTGTTCCTTTATTGTATTTTTATTTTGGTATAGTATATCATTTCACTGTATAGAATTTCACTATTTTTTCTTTAACTTTCCACTGTTTTGTGTCATTTCAATCAATTTTAAATTGATTTTCTTAGTATAGTTCTGGTTTAATGGTCATCCTATATATGCTTATGGGAACTAATTAAGGCAAAGGAAAAAAAACTTGTTTGTAAGTTTGTATATTTTGAAAGAAACTGCATGTGTTAACAAAATCATATGGATAAAAAGTTCAAGGTATACAATTTTCAGAATGTTGTGAAGTTTAAGCTTGTGGATCATCTATTTGACATTATTTGGGTATTAATTAGTTTGGAAATTAAATAGGTTGTACATTTATATGTTACGCACAAATGTAAAAAAATGGAATATTAGGCATATTTAAAAATGAGGTGGATACAAATAAATACATTACAACTGTTTTAGATTACCCAACTTGCTTGATGAATTGCAATAGATCAAATATTTCTGAAAGCCATCTTGAATGTAAATACTAACGGGACCAAATCAGCATTAACTGAATCAGCCCACAACCAAGATTTTCTGTGTGTATTCACTGACAGAGATTAGTAACTGACATACAAGGAGGACTTCTGACACAGTTAACATGTAGACCTGATCCTATGGGTGAAGATAATCATATGGATGACAAAGGTGTATAAAGTTTCTGAATAAAATTTAAAAGAAATCTAAAATTTCTTGAACTGTAAAATTCAGATATTCAGACAGTGCTGTGTTGAGAGATATTTTAATGTGCTCTTTCTGTATTTGCAGTTTTAAATAAGCAGGACTAACCCTGCCACTGGTTGGGACAATTCCTTTATGAATAAATATGCACTGGTGCAGTGGATTATCTTGCCCGTATGAAGCAAATTAATGCATTTTACAGGAAAATTCATGTTTAATTGAAATGGATGTGCCCATAGGCCTATCTTTATATGGAACTATGCCTTCCGCTGAAATTAATGGGAAAATCTTTCTAAATAAGGTATACGTTATGTACCACACTATGTATTTGATCGCTATGATGTACTGTGTTATAACAGCATATACTTCTTTTAGGTTCCAGTTTGGCGTCATCTTGCTTCCAATATCAGCAGCAGCTTTGTTCCTTCATCAATGTAACAGTTTGGAAAGCTTTAGCAGCTGACGAAATGATTGAGAGTCGTGGAAAATATGATTTCTACATTGGTCTTGTCTTGGCCATGAGCTCCAGTCTTTTTATTGGAGGGAGTTTCATCCTGAAGAAAAAAGGTCTCCTTCGATTGGCCCGAAAAGGCTCTATGAGAGCAGGTAAAATTTTGAGGTCTTGAGGGTTAAGCAAGTGTTTGATTAAATGTGCATCCTTACAGGCTATGTAAGATTCCTTTTCTCAGTGTTACATAAAATCAGCTTTTAAATAGGTATTTGATTTCATGCAGAATTCAGCATATGGGACGAAATTCTGAGTACTTATTTTAATTCTTTAAAGCTAGCTTTCAGTTGTATTTTCAGCTTCCTCTAGAATCATAAAATATGGTTTTGGTTTACATGATGCAAGGAAAGTTCCTGTTTCTCCATAGATGCCTTAATTATGAATGTGTGGGTCACCTTTAATATTGTATAGATGATTGAGGGCTTAAGGGAGTAGGGTAATAAGACAGAGTTGGGGCTAAACTTTTCTAATTTTTTATTTTATTTTGTTTTGAGGTTTTGAGGGGAGTTTAGGATTCCCCCCCCCTTAAACTGTCTGTTTCAGAGTGTGTGTTGTACTTTTAGTGTGTTTCCCACATCAGAATTGCAGGAAGCTGTGCAGTAGATTTGGGGCAAATACAGCTACAGCTGGCTTCCTGGGATGCCCAAGGGCCGAAGGCCTCAGGTTGCCAGCTCGTATCCTAAATTGCGAATGAAAGGACTCTCTACATCCTTGCTGATATGGTGGTTATTTTCCCTCTAAAATGCATAAAGAGACATCTATTTTTTCTCACATGCCCACAGGCTATTAGACTCTCAATCATGCCTTGTCAATTAGACTTAACAGCCACTTCTGCTTTGTAACAACAGTATGATCTTCAGTATTAAATGTGGCCATTAACTTGTCCAAGAATTTTTAATGACTAGCTTGAAATTTTTAAAAGAACTTGTGCATGTAATATTGAAGTATAGTATTCTGTAATAGATCATAACAACATCCTTTTCTTTTTTTAAAAAAAATAGGACAAGGTGGCCATGCGTACCTTAAAGAGTGGCTATGGTGGGCTGGACTTTTGTCAAGTAAGTAACCGGAAAAACTAGAAACTGGCTGTTAGCCTAACCCCTTAGCAGGAGAGAATAGTTCATACATTATACTAAGCCTGGTGTAGTGGCTAAGATGCTGGCCCAGAAACCAAGAGACTGTGAGTTCCAAGCCTCCCTTAGGCAGGAAAGGCAGCTGGGTGACTTTGGGCTAGTTGTTCTCTCTCAACCTAACCCACCTCACAGGGTTGTTGTTGTGGGGAAAATAGGAGACAGAAGTATTAGGCTTGTTTGCCGCCTTGTACAACATATATACATATATACCGTATTTTTCCCCTTCATGGATCACTGCCTTGTCGTGGCGAAGGGGCTTGCGTAACTCAGTGAAGCCATGAGCTATACCGTGCAGGGCCACCCAAGACGGACAGGTCATGACAGAGAGTTCTGACAAAATGTGGTCTGCTGGAGAAGGAAATGGCAACCCACTCCAGTATCCTTGCCAAGAAAACCCCATGGACAATGTCAGAAGGCTAAAAGATATGACACCGGAAGATGAGCCCCTCAGGTCGGAAGGTGTCCAATATGCTACTGGGGAAGAGCAGAGGGCAATTCCAAGTAGCTCCAGAAAGAGTGAAGCGGCTGGGCCAAAGCCGAAAGGACGTTCAGCTGTGGATGTATCTGGAAGCGAAAAGAAGGTCCGATGCTGTAAAGAACAATATTGTATAGGTACCTGGAATGTAAGATCTATGAACCAAGGCAAGCTGGATGTGGTTAAACATGGGATGACAAGACTGAACATCGACATCTTGGGAATCAGCGAACTGAAATGGACGGGAATGGGTGAATTTAATTCAGGTAACCATTATATCTACTACTGTGGGCAAGAAACCCTTAGAAGAAATGGAGTTGTACTCATAGTCAATAAGAGAGTGGGAAAGGCAGTAATGGGATACAACCTCAAAAACGACAGAATGATCTCAGTGCGTATCCAAGGCAAACCATTCAACATCACAGTCATCCAAGTCTATGCCCCAACCACTGATGCTGAAGAAGCTGAGGTTGACCGCTTCTATGAAGACCTACAACACCTTCTAGAACTAGCACCAAAAAAAGATGTCCTTTTCATCATAGGGGATTGGAATGCTAAAGTAGGAAGTCAAGGAGTAATCGGAATAACAGGCATGTTTGGCCTTGGAGTACAAAATGAACCAGGGCAAAGGGTAATAGAGTTCTGTCAAGAGAACAAGCTAGTCATAGCAAACACTCTTTTCCAACAACACAAGAGACGACTCTACACATGGACATCACCAGATGGTCAATACCGAACCCAGATTGATTACATACTTTGCAGCCAAAGATGGAGAAGCTCTATACAGACAGCAAAAACAAGACCAGGAGCTGACTGTGGCTCAGATCATGAGCTTCTTACTGCAAAATTTAGGCTTAAATTGAAGAACATAGGGAAAACCATTAGACCACTCAGGTATGACTTAGATCGTATTCCTTGTGAGTACACAGTGAAGGTGATGAATAGATTTAGAGGATTAGATTTGGTAGACAGAGTGCCTGAAGAACTATGGACGGAGATCCGTAACATTGTACAGGAGGCAGCAACTAAAACCATCCCAAAGAAAAAGAAATGCAAGAAAGCAAAATGGCTGTCAGATGAGGCTTTACAAATAGCTGTGGAAAGAAGGAATGTGAAAAGCAAGGGTGAAAGGGAAAGATATAAGCAACTGAATGCAGATTTCCAGAGTATAGCAAGGAGAGATAAGAAGGTCTTCTTAAATAAACAATGCAAAGAAATTGAGGAAAACAATAGAATGGGGAAGACTAGAGATCTCTTCAAGAAAATTGGAGATATCAAAGGAACGTTTAGTGCAAAGATGGGCATGATAAAGGACAAAAAAGGCAGGGACCTAACAGAAGCAGAAGAGATTAAGAAGAGGTGGCAAGAATACACAGAAGAACTATACAAGAAAGATCTTAATCTCCCTGATGTCCACGCTGGTGTGGTCACTCACCTTGAGCCAGACATCCTAGAGAGTGAAGTCAAGTGGGCCTTAGGAAGCATTGCTAACAACAAAGCTAGTGGAGATGACAGTATTCCAGCTGAGTTATTTAAAATACTAAAAGACGATGGTGTTAAAGTGCTGCACTCAATATGACAGCAAGTTTGGAAAACGCAACAGTGGCCACGGGATTGGAAAAGGTCAGTTTACGTTCCAATTCCAAAGAAGGGCAATGCCAAAGAATGCTCAAACTATCGCACAATTGCACTCATTTCACATGCTAGCAAGGTTATGCTCAAAATCCTACAAGCTAGGCTTCAGCAGTACATGAACCGAGAACTACCAGATGTACAAGCTGGGTTTCGAAGAGGCAGAGGAACTAGAGATCAAATTGCCAACATTCACTGGATCATGGAGAAAACACGAGAGTTCCAGAAAAACATCTACTTCTGTTTCATTGACTATGCAAAAGCCTTTGATTGTGTGGATCACAACAAACTCTGGCAAATTCTTAAAGAGATGGGGGTACCAGACCACCTTACCTGTCTCCTGAGAAATCTGTATGTGGGCCAAGAAGCAACAGTTAGAACCGGTCACGGAACAACCGATTGGTTCAAAATAGGAAAAGGAGTACGACAAGGCTGTATACTGTCACCCTGCTTATTTAACCTATATGCAGAGTACATGATGAGAAATGCCAGGCTGGAAGAATCACAAGCCGGAATTAAGATTGCAGGGAGAATCATCAATAACTTCAGATATGCAGACGATACCACCCTAATGGCAGAAAGTGAAGAAGAACTAAAGAGCCTCTTGATGAGGGTGAAAGAGGAGAGTGCGAAAGCTGGCTTGAAACTCAACATTAAAAAAACTAAGATCATGGCATCTGGACCCATCAATTCCTGGCAAATAGAAGGGGTAGAAATGGAAGCAGTAACAGACTTCATTTATTTGGGCTCCAAGATCACCGCAGACGGAGACTGCAGCCATGAAATTAAAAGACGCTTGCTCCTTGGGAGGAAAGCTATGGCAAATCTAGATAGCATATTAAAAAGCAGAGACGTCACCTTGCCGACAAAGATCCGCATAGTCAAAGCTTTGGTTTTTCCAGTAGTAATGTATGGCTGTGAGAGCTGGACCATCAAGAAGGCTGAGCGCCAAAGAATTGATGCCTTTGAACTGTGGTGCTGGAGAAGACTCTTAAGAGTCCCCTGGACTGCTAGGAGGTCAAACCAGTCAATCTTAAAGGAAATCAACCCTGACTGCTCATTGGAAGGATTGATAATTAAGCTCAAGCTCAGATACTTTGGTCACCTAATGCAAAGAGAGGACTCTTTGGAAAAGACCCTGATGCTGGGAAAGATTGAAGGCAAAAGGAGAAGAGGACGGCAGAGGATGAGATGGTTAGATAGCATCACTGAAGCAGTGAGCATGAAACTGAGCAAACTCAGGGAGGCAGTGAAGGACAGGAAGGCCTGGCGCAATATGGTTCATGGGGTCACAAAGAGTCGGACACGACTTAATGACTGAACAACAACAACAACCGTATTTTTCCGACTATAAGACGATACTTTTTTCTAAAATCCTTACCCTAAAAACTGAAGGGCGTCTTATTCAAGGAAGTCAGCCGAGAATCGCACGGTTGCAAAACTGCCCATACTTTGTTTCTGCAGAGAGGCTTCCTCCTATTGCTAGCCTCCAAACACGAGTGAAATAGCTTGATTCCCAACAGACTTTCTCCAGTCACGAGCCTGATGTAACTGACGTCAGCTGATGCTGAACAAACCAATTAGAGGAAGGCTGTTTGCAGAGACATGCTATCTGCAGTTTCATTCATGCTTGAATGTAATCAGTTATGTAAAAGAGCCTGGAAATAGAGCTGCAGAGAGACGGTTTGGACCTCCTCCCACCAAGTGTATCAGGTAAATGTTAACTAATTACTAAATAAAAATGTGTTCTGCACTATCTTTAAAATATTGATTTTTTAATTTTGGGTTAGAAAAGTGGGGGTCGTCTTGTAAATGGGGGCATCTTATTGTCGGAAAATACGGTACATGCATACATATCTGAATGGCGGGATAAAAAATCTAATCATCGTCATCAGACAAGCACCTGCCATACTCAGACAAGCACCTGCCATACTCAGACAAGCACCTGCCACACAACACCCCAGGCTTAACAATTGTTGATAAGAAAGACAAGAAAGTCTGGATAGTGGACATCACAGTACCTGGAGACAGCAGAAGAGAAGAGAAAGAACTGGAGAAAATCACAAAATACAAAGACCTGTGAATAGAAATAGAACGACTGTGGCAAAAGAAAGCAAAGATAGTACCAATAGTGATAGGTGCCTTGGGTGCAATCCCAAAACATCTGGAGCACCACTTGAAGACCATCGGCATTGACAAAATCACCATCAGTCAATTGCAAAAGGCAGCTTTACTTGGAACAGCTTACATCCTGCGATGATACCTTTAACACCATCAACAATATCTGTCTATCCCAGGTCCTTGGGAAAGAGTCAGTCAGTAGGTGGATAAAAATGCCAAATCCAGCCTAAACTTCTGGCTGACTGTGCAGCCAGTCATCGTGATGATGATGATGATGATGATGATGATGATGATGATGATGATGATGATGATGATATGTCTGAAGCCAACCAGAAAGTCTTACTGGGAACAGCCAGTAACAAAGTGCTGAAAATCTTTACTTTCTGATGTATAAGAGGCATTGGTTCGATGTTCTTTATAGAATTAGAAACTTACCGAGATTATTTTGATGTAAAGTTTAATATACATAAAAATAGATCAGAAATTAGAGTCTGACATTCTTTTCAGTGAAATCCAAATACTTAATACTAGATACGGAATAGTCAGATCCAAAGCGGGCAAGATTGGTGTGTTGATGGCTTCTTAGCTCAAAAATGTATTTTCCTGAGCCCACAGAACTACCATAAGACCCCAAGAAAAGGCACAGCTGCCTTAAGGAGTAGTCAGCAGGTACAACAAGGGTGCCTGAACTGGATGCACAGCAGTGTTGTTAGTTTTGGATCAAAGTATCGCGCATCTCTATTTAATAGCAGAAATGTGGGAGGTATGTGGCATTATTAAACTCTGTCATTTCCTTGCAAAGCAGTATTTTAATAACATTTGTTAATCTCCTTTCTACCACAGACTATTCAGGTGCTGCTCTGTAGTTGGCTTCTCCTCTCCTTTCCTTATTTTCTCATTTACTCTTTTCCAAGGATGAATTTTACCTAAAATAGTAGGTACAGCAATGAAAACTGTTCTTCAGTTTGTCTTACCTCTTCCCTCCCTGTCTTTTCTACAGTGGGAGCTGGCGAAGTTGCTAACTTTGCTGCATATGCATTTGCACCAGCTACATTGGTGACCCCATTGGGAGCTCTCAGTGTTCTCGTAAGGTAAGAAGGTAGTTCCATCTGTCTCCTTAAATATCATCAAGAGGCCTGGTTAGACACTTGCTTTTGTGCTGGCAGAGAACTGGGTTTCTGAATCTGGCTTAGTTGCTTTAAGTTTTGTTCTTTTGAATGTTTCAGTATAATTTACTATCTTGATGTCATTGCTACTATCCAGTTTTCCTCCCACCAGTTGCTTGTAAAGAAGCTACAACATGGATGATTTTTGGAGATAAATCTTGGTACATTAGAATCAAAATTTATCAGCAATTCAGTTTAATATTCTGTGCATGAGAGTATGCCCACATGCTTCTAGATTTAATATTTTGTTTGAATTGAAATTAGATATAGTACTTTCTCTTTGGAGTAATCAGGATTATTTTAATTTAAAAATATCTAAAAATTAAAAATGAATCTATCATTAAAGTGGCATAACCAGAAAGCCCTTGCTTACTTTCTCTTAAGCCCCTGTGAATGCCCTCAAAATCTGATCTGGCGGATTAGAGAGCTTCTGAAAATGGATTTTAAAGTGTAAGGTAGCCTCTTCCTCTTATTTCATGAAAATAAATGGCCTTTGTCAAAAGAATAAGCCTTTCAATTTATTTTAAATAAGGTTCTTTCACAACATTTTTAGAATACAGGTATCCTGCCTTCTAAACCAGGTAGAAGGCCTTCAGATGGCTTTCAGCCTTTAAAAAATGCAAAAAAGAATTAACATAGCAATTCTAATCTGTAACAATACATACATGTAATTGTTACATTATGATTTAAGAACAGTGCTTGATGTCTAATTTATATTTGTATATTTTAGTGCCATTCTTTCATCATACTTCTTAAATGAAAAGCTTAATCTACATGGAAAAATTGGGTGTTTGTTAAGC
Source organism: Python bivittatus (assembly GCF_059951505.1). Lineage (NCBI taxonomy): Eukaryota > Metazoa > Chordata > Lepidosauria > Squamata > Pythonidae > Python > Python bivittatus. The sequence goes on along the minus strand of NW_028277074.1, from coordinate 41,066,164 downwards.
ATACTTGGTTCAACTGTGATGGTCATTCATGCACCCCAAGAAGAGGAAGTTGAAACCTTGAATGAAATCTCCCACAAGCTAGGCGATCCAGGTGAGAGAACGGGTTGATCTGCTCAAAATTCAAGGAGGTAGTACTTCTCTGCCCAAGTGAGGAATGTAAATGGTGGGGCAGGGCATATGTGCTAGTCCTGCTGTGAGTATCTCTTCACAGAGCTATATAGTTCTGCATTGGATTTGTAACTGCATTCAGTTGCAGGTATCTAGCTGCCCCACAACTGGAGATCCTGAGAAGACAGGATTATCAGTGAGGCTTTCAAATGCTTTTAGCTGAACATGCTTACAGCGCTTGTATATACTTTAATGCTCAATGCACAAAGATCTGAAGAGGCATTTGTGAATGTTCAGAATGGGGTTGGAGTACATCTTCAACCCCATAGCTCATTTTTAACCCTTACTTATACTGTCTGAACACTTGTGGAGGACTACTAAGTGGTTTAGAGCTGCAAAGTTCGAAGTTGTAGCAAGAAATAGCTTAGACAGACAGTAACTGTGCTTTCCATGACACAGATTACTGTAAGATTTTCCTTTTTTCTGGAGCCTGTGAGCTATCAGAATGGCATTGATATTTAAGAACTGAGCATCCAACAGAGAAGCTTTCCTCTTTTACTGGGAGTCAACATAGGTTTAGCCGACAGCTAGAACTAAGAAGGTCTTAGGTATCCTTATGAAGAAATATATGTATTCTGAATGATGCAATTATATAAAATTGCATCATTAGTAAAGGCCAGATAGGGTAGGGATACTTTCCCATGCATTCCTGCCTTTAACTCGGGTAGGCTACCTGAAAATCGTATGTGACTCTCCCCCCACCACAAATATTATTTCATCAAATTTGGCAAAATGCAGAAATGTGGAGATGTTATTATCCCTATACTGAAAATATACGTATTAAACCTATACAAATCTACTACCGTCAACCTCTTCCATCCCACCCCACCCCACCCCACCCCCGAAAGAAAATATCACCACTCTACAAAGTGTAACTTTTGGCCAAATTGAGTTCCTGCCCTTCTTTAGCTGATCATGTAACTTTTGACAGGCTCCAGGTGTTTGTATGTTTTCAAAATGTGTTATTACTTAGCATGTGCAATTGCAGCATGCCATGTTTGTTTTTAATATTTCAGGTTTTGTGGTCTTTGCAACACTCATTGTCATTGTATCCTTGATCATGATCTTTGTAGTGGGACCCCGGCATGGGCAGACCAACATTCTCGTGTACATAACAATTTGCTCAGTCATTGGAGCTTTATCTGTATCCTGTGTAAAAGGTTTGGGCATTGCTATAAAGGAACTTTTTGCTGGACAACCTGTGCTGAAACATCCGTTGGCCTGGATTCTGCTGCTAAGTCTTATTGTTTGCATAAGCATACAGATTAATTATTTAAATCGGGCCCTGGACATATTCAACACTTCTATAGTGACACCAATATATTATGTGTTCTTCACAACATCTGTTTTAACCTGTTCTGCGATCCTCTTCAAGGAATGGCAACACATGGCAGCTGATGACATTATTGGCACATTTAGTGGCTTTATCACTATAATAGTAGGGATATTTTTATTGCATGCCTTTAAGGATGTCAATTTTTCCCTAGCAACTTTGCCTGTGACATTGCATAAAGATGACAAAGGAATAAATGGCTGTCTGCCAAACACATACGAACTATTTAATCACGATGAAGAAAGTGCAACCCACATAAGTGATCTACAATCCCCTGATGGAATATCTTCTAGGAGAAATGGAAACCTGTCATCCTCCTAAAAAGACCAATTCTGTAACTTTTGTTTCCTTGTGAAAAGCCAGTTTTAAAGCATTTTTCAAACAGATGTATTTAAATAGTACTATAGACAATCATTTTTTTTTTTAGGTTTGACTAGCTTGGACCAAGAGCAGTGGTGGATTTTTATTTGCCTTACTCTAACTTTAAAAATACTAAAGAACCTCACTCTGTTTTTTGCTTAACTTAGTATGAACATGTAAATATTCCATTTTGGTTTAAGACCCTTGCACTAATGACAATTTTAACAAATAAAATGCTTTATTTCTGATGAAGCAGTGATCTATTGGTCATACACACCTACCAATCTTTTGTGCTAATTTGCTGAATTATGCAATGTCTTTTTATTATGAGGCACTGCTATTAATCAATATACAATCTATGTTTGTACAGTTTACGGTTGGTTGCACCTATACGTGCTAGATCCTAGGAGATAATTTTCAGTTTCAACCAAGTATGTTTATATTTAATCAGTGAACCAGACGTTCCTGAGGAACAGACTAGGTGGTATCAGCACACAAGTGTGCCATTACTTAGAAAAATGCTATTATTTTATGAAGGTACCAAAGAACAAACTGTGTTTGTATATACAGTGGGGCAAAAAAGTATTTAGTCAGCCACCAGTTGTGTAAGTTCTCCCATTTAAAAAGATGAGAGAGGCCTGTAATTTTCATCATAGGTATACCTCAACTATGAGAGACAAAATGAGAAAAAAAATCCAGAAAATCATTATTGTCTGATTTTTAAAGAATTTATTTGCAAATCATGGTGGAAAATAAGTATTTGGTCACCTACAAACAAGATGTCTGGCTCTCACAGACCTGTAACTACTTTTTTAAGAGGCTCCTCTGTCCTCCACTCGTTACCTGTAGTAATGGCACCTGTTTGACCTTGTTATCAGTGTAAGAGACACCTGTCCACAACCTCAAAGAGTCACACTCCAAACTCCACTATGGCCAAGACCAAAGAGCTGTCGAAGGACACCAGAAACAAAATTGTAGACCTGCACCAGGCTGGGAAGACTGAATCTGCAATAGGCAAGCAGCTTGGTGTGAAGAAAAACTGTGGGAGCAATAATTAGAAAATGGAAGACATACAAGACCACTGATAATCTCCCTCGATCTGGGGCTCCACGCAAGATCTCACCCCGTGGGGTCAAAATGATCACAAGAACGGTGAGCAAAAATCCCAGAACCACACGGGGGGACCTAGTGAATGGTGGAAACATCATGCAGAGAGCTGGGACCAAAGTAACAAAGGCTACCATCAGTAACACACTACACCGCCAGGGACTCAAATCCTGCAGTGCCAGACGTGTCCCCCTGCTGAAGCCAGTACATGTCCGGGCCCATCTGAAGTTTGCTAGAGAGCATTTGGATGATCCAGAAGAGGATTGGGAGAATGTCATATGGTCAGATGAAACCAAAGTAGAATGTTTTGGTCTAAACTCAACTTGTCGTGTTTGGAGGAGAATGCTGAGTTGCATCCAAAGAACACCATACCTACTGTGAAGCATGGGGGTGGAAACATCATGCTTTGGGGCTGTTTTTCTGCAAAGGGACCAGGACGACTAATCCGTGTAAAGGAAAGAATGAATGGGGCCATGTATCGCGAGATTTTGAGTGAACACCTCCTTCCATCAGCAAGGGCATTGAAGATGAAACGTGGCTGGGTCTTTCAGCATGACAATGATCCCAAACACACCACCCGGGCAACGAAGGAGTGGCTTCGTAAGAAGCATTTCAAGGTCCTGGAGTGGCCTAGCCAGTCTCCAGATCTCAACCCCATGGAAAACGTTTGGAGGGAGTTGAAAGTCCGTGTTGCCCAGTGACAGCCCCAAAATATCACTGCTCTAGAGGAGATCTGCATGGAGGAATGGGCCAAAATACCAGCAACAGTGTGTGAAAACCTTGTGAAGACTTACAGAAAACATTTGACCTCTGTCATTGCCAACAAAGGATATATAACAAAGTATTGAGATGAACTTTTGATATTGACCAAATACTTATTTTCCACCATGATTTGCAAATAAATTCTTTAAAAATCAGACTGTGATTTTCTGGATTTTTTCCCCCATTTTGTGTCTCATAGTTGAGGTATACCTATGATGAAAATTACAGGCCTCTCTCATCTTTTTAAGTGGAAGAACTTGCACAATTGGTGGCTGACTAAATACTTTTTTGCCCCACTGTATTACCACATACCCAAAATACACATGAATACTTAATACTTTCAAGTATTTAAAGTGTTTCATGTTGGGATTACTACTGAATAATGCGTAACAATTAGCAAATTAAGACTCCCATTGAAAGTGGGAGGGAAGAATAAAATGAACTGTTGCCTTTTTTTTCTTCTAATCTTTTCACTGTAGTTCTTATTACTTGGGTAGCTTGACTCCTCTGCTCTTCTGGAACTCCCCAAATACAGTAAAAAATTAATATACCTTTTTACTCCATCTAAAGCAGAGACAAGTTATCAGGTAGAAGCCAGGAATATGCGTTTGTAAATGGAAGTGTGCCTGTAGATTGTATTTCAGCCTCTATATGGAAAAGAAAAAAATTGAGAAGCTGACCTCCAAAATTGGGAAGATAGAAGTTAGCTATGACTGAGCTAAGAAAAAAATAACATCCTACTGAAATGTAATGGGAAGAGAGCATCAAATGCCATAGAACTATAATTGTTTAATCTACCTTCACTAGTTTGGCAGTTGATTGCATTCTGAGAAAAAGAAAACTCTCAAAATTTTGAAAACAACAGGAATGGAACAAAGACAGATGCTTGCATAGTGACTGAAGGCATGTGTTGTGGGAAATACAATGTGGAGTATTTCTTATAGCGGCTTTTAAGTGTTCTGCGGAACAAGTAGTCCTTGCTTACTGACGGTAATTGGGCCCAGGAACACAGTTGCTAAGTGATGAAGTCAGGTGTGATTTCATGTGACTGCACCGACTTACAATATATAATGTGGGAAGGACCTTGGGAGATGGGGCAAAGAAATGCTGCCTAGGGGACAGTCAGATAAGAGACAGCATAGCTGGCAGCTGCACAGTAGGTGGAACAAGAGGCTCAGAAGGGACCTGAGTCCCACAGTAGGCTGTAAAGGTGAAGGCGAGAGAATTGTACTTTCAGACTTGCAAGATTCTGTTAATGTAGTTTTGCAATAAAGTAGAATTAGCCAATCTGGTCATGTTTCCTGTCTGGTCTACCTGGTAAGGCTGACATGATGGCAGTTGCAGCAGTCCCAGTTGTTAGGTGAATCCTTCACAGTCACAGTGTCCCACGATCACGTGATTGCCATTTGCAGTCACATGATTGCCATTTCCTGCCAGCTTCCCCATTGACTGCTTGTCAGAAGTGAAGGTTGCAAATGGTGATTGCGTGACTGCAGGATGCTGTGATGGCTGCAACTATGGGCCTGGTCATAAGTACCCCTTGCTCAGCACCATAACTTCAATCACTGAATGAGTGACCATTAAACAAGGACTACCCATATAATCTTTTCAAGCAGGGATGGGCAATCTTAACTGGCAGGGCTGCAGTGAGCAGGGCTGTACCATGTAAATGAGTAGGACAATGACTTCCCATCCTTTATTTCTGGAGAATATACCAAGTAAGCCTATTTTAGGATTTACATCAGGGGTCCTCAACCCCTGGGCCACAGACTGGTACTGGTCTGTGGCCTGTTAGGAACCGGGCCGCACAGCAGGAGGTGAGTGACAGGCGAGAGAGGGAAGCTTCATCTGTATTTACAGCCACTCTGATCGCATTACTGCCTGAGCTCCGCCTCCTGTCAGATCAGCAGCAGCATTAGATTCTCATAGGAGCGCGAACCCTACTGTGAACTGCACATGCAAGGGATCTAGGTTGCGTGCTAAGAGTTGTATAATTATTTCATTATATATTACACTCTAATAATAATAGAAATAAAGTGCACAATAAATGTAATGCGCTTGAATCATCCCGAAACCATCCCCCCTCATCCGTGGAAAAATTGTCTTCCATGAAACCGGTCCCTGATGCCAAAAAGGTTGGGGGCTGCTGATTTACATTATAAAAATTATGGTAGAGTTCAACAACACATTACTGTGGGACTGAATACTCTGAAATTCAGCACATTGTGTGAACCAGGCCATATGTTGTTTGGACACAACATATTTTGTGAACCTAGCCCATCTGTTTCCTGCTTTAAACTAGAAAGAAACAATGTGGCTATGGCTTGCCCATCCTTGTTTTTAGGTATGATAATCTATAATCTTAGAATAGCTTTGCAAGACTACTTAGAAAATTGGGTACAGGGATCATCTCTCTTGCAAACATGTCTTGACTTGATACCTAGTTGAAACAGTGACTCTTAGACCAGGCAAGCCAAACAATACTTTAAAATTAACATTTAATTCAGAATTTTGTTAGAGAAGTAATAAACTACTCTTAGAGAACTTCTAACTGTTGAACCATGATTCATCAAAGTATAAATATTCTTGAGGAATTAAGAGTCTGAAAGCAACTAGTTTCTAAAGCTGAACAAACCTTGAAACAGAATTCTAAGCATGTAAGTGTGAGTAAGTAAGGTGTGCTCCCTACGTATCATTGCACAATGACTCCACCTTCAACTTTGCTTCCACTGTGATGTTAAAACATGGGACTCAGATTCACCATTTATATTAGAAGCTAAAAAGCAGGAGAAGTCATTTATTCTAAGTGTATTAACTGATCCATAAACCTGAATAATAAACACAAAGAATTAACAATTTCTATCTTACAATCTTACTTTTAAAATCTCATTAAAATCTTTTATTTCCAAAGCTGATTACAAATTGGGGCTAAATAGTTTTCTAAAAAGAACGTTCTATTGATTAAAAGATAGCAAATGGAGTGTCCTTAAAGATAAGCTGAACAACTTAATATTTTTTATACAAAAACATTTCAGCACACTCCTATAATAAAACTCATTTTTGTTAGCAGGCCAAGTAAATAAAGATCCCTTATATTAAACCTCTAAAACAATTACAAGTTCTGGAGAAATGCAAAGATTTATGCCTAAAATAGTTGCACTGCAAAGTGTTTTATCAAAAGTATTTAAAAAGTCTAAAAACTGAAGTTTGTATACAGTTATTGAGCTGGGAAACAACCATTCAAAAGTTTCAGTTGATACAGGAAAGCAATGAAGAGCAGGACAGTCTCTCAGGCAGCAAAATACTTCCAACATGTGCTGTAACTGTCCATTGTTTTCAAAAGAGCAGAGATCTTTTCTAGCTGCTGGCCAAAGACTGATGAATGGGAGGTTGGAAACAGCGGACATGTTCCACCGGTGTGCTTTCTCCATCACCAGATTTCAAATACTTGTCCAGTGTAGCAATAATCTCGTCATTCAGGATCTGGAACTTGCGGATCCTCTCAACCATTTTTTTTAAAGGCTATAAAACCAAAACTCTAGTCAGAAAAAGGGAACAATATCAAAACAAAACACAAAGTGAGAAACAAAGCTGCCTCTGTCAACTTACCACATTCTTGATTACTTCGTCTTTGCCATCATGCTTCTGTACTTTCAGTAAGTGATAGCAGAAATCGAGCACATCAAATCGACGCTGCTGTCCCAAGAGCACAATAATCATACAGCCAGCCCAATGCAGCCCATCTCCAAAACACTGTCTGCAGAGTAAAAGTGCAGAAAAAGTACTACATTCGTATTCAGTGGGGTAAATCAGGAGGCTGGATTTATTCCCAGTCTTGAATCTGTCACTACCTCACCCAGAATTAACCATGCTGACTGAATTTTTTTGCTGAGTTTTGCAACATCTTGTTTTTATTATATGGCACTGCTAATAAGTGTGCAGTCAAGGACTACACTTCAGAAGCAGGTAGGCCAGGGTCTCTTTAGGATGGGGTGATTTAAGATTTAAGGGGTGAAATGGATGCCTTAAGCACCTGCCCCTTCAAACCCATTAAAAATGCAAAGAAAGAGCCAAATGCTGGATTCTGCCTACTTTGGGTTGGCCTTTGGGGTCAGAAAAGTCTACCCACTTCTGCATCCCTGCCTTGTACTATGTTATTTTTGTGTCAGAATACCATCTTTATCTCCATACAATTCTGAAGAACAGAATTACATGACTGACGACAACAGAATCACCAAAAACTGATTTGACATCTCCGTAAGGCTAGAGGCTGAAAAACAATCACAATCATAGTTAACTGTGGATCACTAGATTATGACTTCTACATTGATCAAACTACATTTAAAATACATATTTTAACATGTAAGTATAACCTACCGTATTTTTCCATCAATAAGACGCCCCCATGTACAAGACGCCCCCCACTTTTCCAACCCAAAATTAAGAAATCAATATTTTAAAGATAGTGCAGAACACATTTTTATTTAATAATTAGTTAACATTTACCTGATACACTCGGTAGGAGGAGGTCCAAACCGTCTCTCTGCAGCTCTATTTCCATGCTCTTTTGCATAACTGATTACATTCAAGCACGAGTGAAACTGCCGATAGCTTGTCTCTGCAAACAGCCTTCCTCTAATTGGTTTGTTCAGCATCAGCTGACGTCAGTTACATCAGGCTTGTGATTGGAGGAAGTCTGGGAGACAAGCTATTTCACTTGTGATTGGAGGCTAGCAATAGGAGGAAGCCTCTTTGCAGAAACAAAGTATGGGCAGTTTTGCAACCGCGCGGTTCTCTCCTCAGCTGACTTGAATAAGACACCCTTCAATTTTTAGGGTAAGGATTTTAGAAAAAAGTATCGTCTTATAGTCGGAAAAATACGGTAAGTAGTTGTTAAAATCTTAACACTGATCATTCGAATGCTTTTGGATGAATGCGGCAGTACCAACATCACTATAATGGTACAGTAAACTCTCAGTTACTTGGTCATATCATAGTCACATGTAACTTCTGAAATACAAGTAAAGCAGTATTAGATAGCAAAGCCTTAGCCAGCATTTGGATACATACTCCACAGTAAATTCATGGGTTCCCACTGGAATACAGTACACAAACTGCATTGCACTCCACAGGCGATGAAATTCCACACACTCATCCACATGCATCACGCCATTGCTAGGGAGAGGGCCACGCCATATGGGATCATCCAGGAACATTCGAATCCTTGTTAAGATGACTTCAAACATAGACAGCCCACAGCAGAGGCGCTCCTTGGTTAGCAAATCTCCTTCTCTTGCAATGGCAATTTGCTACAGTTGCAACCAAAAATACACCATCAGTCTATAAAGAACTCATCAACATGGAAATGACATACCAAGTTTCAAATACATGATGGAAAATGGTATTTTCCTATCATACTTTATATTGGTTTTATTTTATTACTGAAATATAGATGAAAGTCATACAAAATAATGTATGCATAATATAAATTAACTAAAACTTGAAAGAAAAAGAAAAATACATAACATTAACATACAACTAGCTCAGTCTTTTAACACATTAAATCTAGATGATACAGAAACATACTGATCGATCTTCACTTTCTACAACTGAAAGACTTCAAAAATCAACAAAGAATTGAATCCACTCTTTTAACGCAGAAAGTGTTTTCTTTCTACCAACAGAGGATGATCCTCTTTGCTGAGCCCCAGGCTCATTAGACCTAGAATTCTTCATAAAGTGTCATGTTTTTGGAGTGAAATTCCACATCACATTTACATATTAGGTACTATGGTTTTCCCCAGTGTTGTATTAGCAGTTGTAGTGATTTGAATCCAAAAAAACCATAAAGGAACATAACCATATTGACATTGCAAATATATCCAAGACGATTATCTCTCAAACAAAATGGCACAAAATATTGACAATCAGCAACATTCCTAAAGCCATCTCAAGCAAGCCTTTCACACATGAATTTTGTTGTTGTTCAGTCATTAAGTCGTGTCCGAGTCTTCATGACCCCATGAACCATATCACACCAGGCCTTCCTGTCCTTCACTGCCTCCCTGAGTCTGCTCAATTTCATGCTCATGGCTTCAGTAATGCTATCTAACCATCTCATCCTCTGCTGTCCCCTTCTCCTCCTTTTGCCTTCAACCTTTCCAAGCATCAGGGTCTTTTCCAAAGAGTCCTCTCTTCGCATTAGGTGACCATGGAAATGAGCATAAATAAGAATGCTATTTTCTTTTGGAAATGAATATGCTAGCAGTGTTAATCATTCAAGGCTTTTTCTCCCAATGAATTATAAGAGGAAAAGAATGTTTTTGTAAATATTAAATATATGTAAGTTAAAAAAAAAAAAAGGAAAGTCACCTTTGATTCTTGATGGACATATTTGTGCAGTTTCTTGGTATAATATGGAAATGGTTTGCACTGCATTTTCTTCAGTTGCCCAGTTCAGCTTGTGGCCCTACTCTTCCATTCCATCCAAGTATTAATTGTGGCCAACCCTATTTCTAAATCAAAAAATCTGGCTTGCCGGTGTTGTTATATGGCACCTAGCTCCCTAAAATTTGAACTATAAATCCACTGGGATAAAATCTTGTTCTTTAGAAATTACATTACAAACTCAACCAACAGGGGATGCGAAGAAGCGCTATTCTCTCCATAGTGGTAAGTGGGTAGATATGCACACATACCTACATATCATTATTTGCACAAAACAGCAGTACTGTAAGGAGTATGAAGACTACCTGAGGGGTTCCTAATCTTTCAATCAATGGAACGAGGTGGAGTGGAGCATATTTTGATTCTAGTCTCTTCATTTTAGCATCGAGTCTTTCCCCCTCTGGAAAGAGACAAAGAGAGAGTAATAAATGCTTTAAACAAGGTACCTTTACATGTGACCTATTTTTCATTCTTTATTCGTTGTAGTGTTTTTTTCTCTTATCCCAACTTTCTGCATTCACTGTCTTAAGGAAGCTAACAAAGCCTGTTTCAGGTAACATTTTGTTTGATTTATTCCTCCACCACATTTTATACATTCAAGAGTACAAAAAATACTAGCAAGTCGGAGCTTTTTATTTCACTCCTAAAATCAAGCTGTTAAGTTCAAACATACATTTGCCTCCACACACATTCCAAGTTTGGTTTTGTTTTTTTTAACGTGCAGCAAAACATCTTAATTTTTAAAACACACCCGGCTTTTACAGCTTGTGAAGAGGAAATGTTCTGTGGCAAATAACTGATAAAGATGACACACTTTCTTAACTAACTACTGAGCAAGGAGAAGGTCTGATGAAATTTCATTTTGTAAACTAGCAGGGTGTGTAAATGATACAAGAAAACAAAAAGGAAAAAAGTGCTCAGAACAAAACCTTAATGAGGAACAAGTGTAAAGTGCAGAAAGTGCCCTTCAGCATCACATTTATCATATTAAGTTGCTCCAACAATTTAAATTGCTTCAGCTATTGTCTTCACAATGGATATGCACCATTTATAATTAAGGAATTACTTAATTCAAATATAAATATGTGCTGTGCTTCCTTAGCTACTTGTCCTGATTTTTCAGTTTCACATTAACAGCATAATTCAGTATGAGTATTCTGGTTGGAAAGTCATAGGAAAAAGCATACCTTTGACATGAACTCTTGGTAGAATATTCTGAAATGGCGCTGCGTGCAGTAGATCACACACTTCCTCCAATGACTGCAACAAAGAGAATGAAGTCACAACACCAGAGCGCTGTGATTGGATCTCTGACTGCAACACTGGCTGTTTTTGAACCAAAGGAGCAATATCCGAAAAAGAGAACACTTTTTTCCACTGCTTTCCTGATGGAAACTGGCCTTGCCCCCCCCCCCCCAACCAATATACAGGAACAATATTAGCTTCACAGATGAGGGAAATGAAAAGGAAAACACTGCTGAGAAAAATGGTTAATCCTACCCAAACTATCAGCAACAATGCACTGATCAACATCAGGGTAGCAACATTTTTTTAACTTGCAAAATGTAATGATGGTTTTCTTCGCGTAGATTTGCCTCAGTCCAAAAGCTTTTTAACAGAATAGAAAGGTAGTTTTATGGGCAGAATAAAATGTTATTTTACGGGCAAAATAATTAAACCACAGAGCATATTTTATCAAAAAACATAACACAAATTATTATTTCCATTGTTCAAGCGGCAGATGGAAAGATGTGAACTGGGCACTGAATTATGCTTCCATTTTCAAAGTTATTCTCCTCCAGGATAGTTTCCATAATAAAACCCCAAATCCAGGAAAGTAATAATGAGGCTCTCATTTTTTAAAAAGGTATCTTCAAAATGTACTGAATTCTGTAATAGCTCATACAGAAACTTAACAACGCTGATGAAACCATGTGTCCCAGGAGGCTGTTTTATACTCTGACAGCACCAAAGTCTCAGGAAGTCCACCTTCACAAGGTAACAATAGGGCTCGTTTTCAGAAGATACTTTCAATGTGCTGGATGAACAGAGGAAATATACAGATAATGCTGCTGGGCATTTACAGCACGGGTTTTTCTTCCCATTGATTATTCCAGATAGTTTGGCAGAACTTTCATATAAGGATATTCAGTCACCACCGTGCAAAGCCTCACCCTTTTGTACGTGTACATATCAATGCATGTACAAAAGGGGCGAGCTCTCAATTACATAGTCGCAATTGCCATCTTGATGTCTTTGACCACCCATGTAGATACCTTGGATGGTATATATAATTGCTGAGGCCAGGAAAATGACTGTTCAAAGACTGCTTCTCTCTGGAATTGCTCAGTATCGATTATATTTAATATTTTTTAAATGGGCAAATATTTTAAAAGCACTTAGGCAATCCCAGGAAGAACCATTCTGATTTCTGATTACTCAGATATCTTTAAACACTGGTAGTGCTTTTTTTTTTAAAGTCCCTTTTCTAAACCAGACAGCAGAGGGCATTATGGGAATAGGACTTTTCCTTTGAAGGGAAAAAGAACCAAAGAAGGAAAGAAAGTAAAAGCCTGTATTTGTGCAATTTTGAATCTGAATTCTTACGAAAAATTCAAGAACTCCTTCCTCAAAATGTTGCTTCCATAAATAAATTATTAAAAAGTGTTTGAAAGTTAAGGTTCTTAACTGATGGTTGATTTTGTGCCATAAATCACAAACTTTAATGGTGAAGTACACAGAGATGTAATAGCACAGATTGGCATCTGTTAGCAGGGGGCAAATGCCAAAACATGCATGACAATGTCATCATGCAAATGGTGTTACTTACGTACTTGGGACACAAATATGTAATTGGGGCATTTGCATTATGGCATTACGGTAGGTGTGCCCTTCTGGCTTCATTGTACAGTGGTTTGCTGTGGACACTGCTTTTCCACACCTACCAAGCTTTGCTCAATGAGGAGACAGAAGAGAATAGCATTTCCCACTTCTCTCAGATTTTGGAAACACACTGTTTTCAGTTCAGCATACTCAACAATATCCTTCAGCTGGTGATGAAAGAATTCCAGAATACCTGAAAAATAAGGTGGTAACAGCAGAGAGAGAGAGAGAGAGAATAAAAGGCAACATAAATCAGCACTACGGTATGTTGTTCACAGAAAATTTAATTTTGTTTTTCTGAATTCATTATCCAAGTAGGGAGGTCACACCTGTAATAATACACACCTTAGGCTTAAATTCTATTAATACAATCTCTTTTCACCGAGCATGCTCTGCAATACTAGGATTCCCTTCTTGTACTGTTTTTTCCATACATATGGGCAAAAAAGGTTATTTTAGTCTATCATATGAACTAGAGACTGTTTTTTTCCAACAGAAGCAAGCCAAAAGCAGATAAAAAATATATTCTGCTTTCAGAGTTAAATCAATGCTTTCAAGTCTGTCATGGGACAGCTATGTGGGGAAAGGATTGTGCATTTTCAGTGTGTTGAAATGGGCATGCTATTATACCATTTACACATTTATCCAAATGCATAAAAGGAACAGAGTATCAGTAGGGAACAATATTGATATACCAATGCAGGAAATCAAGAACCCTGATATTGTTCCTTTAAAAGTTTAATTTATGTTATTAATTTCTACTAGATATTCTATACATCATGAAAAGGAGGGTGCATTATGGACACCCAAATGTGTCTTTTGGCCAAATATTCCATTGCTATTTTGGGGGCTTAGCTTCTGTTTATAACTATGGCTAATGAAGCAATTAAGCAGCTATCCAGAATGAAGAAAACGTACTCTCAGCATATTATTTATCTAAATAATGGGAGTCCTTACATTACATTGATTTTGCACCATAAAAGCCGAAATGAGCTCTAATAAAGAGGATAACAACAAAGAGTGCGGAGGGAAAATAAAAGGCACTCAAAGCCAAGAACAGGAGAATATGTCAGAAAATCACAAACAATAATGGCTTCCCAGAGCAGCTCCTCTTCTAACTCTATAGTATTAAAAGGCTGCAGCACCAACTTGCTACTGAAGTATATAACGATATATCAAACTATCATTATCCCAAATGCCAAGATCATTTACCTTATATCTAGCACAGTATTTATTTCTATCCTACCCTTCTGTCCATGTCTGCAGAAGGTAGCAAATAACCAAGACTGTCTACAAATGTTCTTGGAGGAAACCAGGCCACAACAGACTGTGAACTGGAAGGAGTGATATGACAGAAGGACAGGTGCAAAGAGGAAAAATGGAGCTGAAAACACAACATCAGTGGGAAAGCCTCCAACAGGGCCAAGGGCAAAAAGGATGATAATAAAGTTGGAAGAAAGTGGTCAAGATGCAAGGCAGCAGGTGGCAAAAGGGCAAGACTTGTTATTCGGCTAGACTGATCTTTTCCTCTAAGCCTTGAGATTACCGTAGCATCAGTTTGAAGCAAAGGTCAGTTATGGCATACCTGATGCCTATAGAATATATCGGAGGAAATCTGAAAATATATTATCCCAATGTATGACAAGTTGGAAACCAAAATAATCTAGCAATATTAGTCTTTTTAAACACTACCTAAATTATTTATTAAATAATTCAATAAAAAGAAGGAACAAAAATTCATTATTAACATGATTAAAATTTAACTTACCTGGGGAGCCATACTCATGTCTAGGCAACCTACAGATTTTTGGCATTACTTCCATTAAAGTCTTTACATACTGAAGAATTGTGCCTTGTAACTGAAAGCAAATATAAATAATATTGCTAAATACGCATAAATTGGACTGGGGTTCATAAGACACATGTACTGTTCTAATCGTACACCCATCTTAAGCAGGTTTTATTTGTGCACAAATGTGAACACTGCCATGTAAACACGGCTTGAAAGTATGCACAATTATGGTAAGACATACAAGTGCAATATTTGTACATGATAGCACATTTGATTTGGTCTCTATACAGGTACATTTGTGTAGTAAAAAAGAGAATGTGGATAACAATGGAGTGAGAACATGAATTGTATTGTTTACTGCTAATACAAGATATAAACTTAGGCGAGTTAGCCAGGTATGAATGCTTTCCCAAGCATACTTTGATAATATCCACTGGAAACAGTGGTACAAGCTGAATTTCCAAAATAAAATGGTAGAGTTTTAAAGATTTTTAATTAATAAACTGAAACTTCTTGTGATTTTCTTCTCTAATCAATACTATACTATGAAATTCCTTATTTCAAGATATGCATACAAAGGAAACACAGCCCTAGAATAGGTAAGCTTATGCTTCTAAGAATCATGTAATTAAGGCTTATTTTCATACAAAATTATCATTCCTATTTTCATACCATCTCAGTCAGTTACAGTTACTGGTATTCCCAAAGATACTCCTTTAAAACATGTAAAGAACACCAGGTTTGAAGGCTGAGAGATTAAATGAACTGAATAATGGGAACCAATTTCTATTTTACTGAAATAAAAAACGGTAACTGAATCATTCACATACCAGACTCTTGACAACTTTCAGTAATTCTTCCATGACCACAGCAATCCCTTGATATCCCAGGAGTCTGCAGATCACTTTGAAATGAGGGGGGCCTACAAAGTTCCTGTAGTTGCTATAAATGCTAGAGTATGCCAGATTCAAAGCCTAAAGAGGAGGAAAACATAAGACACTCATATCAAATTAGAAGACATTTCTCCCTTCATTACAAGATCCATGAAAGAATCCTTTCATGGGGAATGAAGTTACATTTAATTTTTTAAAAAAGTAAAAAGATGCTTGAAATATACATTTAGTTAATAGCAAAGGAACAAACATAACAATTTTTGCATTACAATTAGTCCTGCAAATAACCTGGATCTGTGCCATTCAGGACTTCAAAAGTGATAACCAGACCCTGAATTGCACCCAGAAAGAAACTGGAAGTCAATGAAGCTCGTACAGCAGCAGTCTAACATGGGCAAACTGCAGGGCACTCAGAACTGTGTCCCCCACTGCATTCTAGACCAATTGTAACTTTCAGATGGTTTCAGGAGAGCACACTAGAGAATCTACTACCCTTATCCTTTTAAAAATGTTCTTGCAATTATTACTATATTACTAGAATGAATCAACAGGGACCACATTTAAAAACAAATTTGTTATATGTTCCCCTTTTTTTCACAGCTAGATTCAAAATATGGAAAGAAATAACAATGGCTCTGAGATTGCTAAAAGAATTGCACAGTTGAGAGGAAGTAGAACCTGGGTCTCCCCAGTCCTAATCTGACACTCTGCCCGCTACATCATTCTGGCAAAAACTTGGCACCTGAGTTCTACTGCTATGTATTTATAAGATTTTAGGGATAAAACAATGTAGAATATAAATTTGCCATTTAATAAATCTAACACATACTGTAATATACAGTAAAATCATTTACATATGTTGATATCACCCTAATGTTACAAAGACTGTGCTTTGCCACAAGAAACAGAAACCAGATACAGATAATTAACAGCACCGTGAAACAAGTTTCTTAAAAATAATAAAGCCCAAATGACCTAATGCAGTGTTTTTCAACCTTGGGAACTTTAAGGTGTGGACTTCAACTCCCAGAATTCCCCAGCCACCATGGTTGGCTGGGGAACTCTGGGAGTTGAAGTCCATACATCTTGAAGTTCCCAAGGTTGAGAAACACTGCTCTAATGTGACATTTCCCTCCCCCTCACTCCAATGGTTCAGTAATTATGTCACAAAGAACTGACAGTTATTCACTTGAATCACCAATGAAGCAGAGTCTGGCAAGAGGGCTTCAGCAACACCTTTGCCTTGTCAAGTAAGAAGAAAGGAAGTGAAAGTTGCCTTAGAACACTTAAGGCTACTCCTGAACAGATGCAAGTGGAAGATAACACATAGCCCTCATCATTAGAATCCCTGTAAACAAAACATCAAATAATGAGAACCCGACTGTGGAAAGGTTGTGGAGCAGCAACTATGAATCATGAAGAAATCTACTTGCTCACTTGAAAAAATATCATTATTCTTACTCAAATATTTATGATAACCTCAAAATTTTTACTCTGGGGAAATTAAGGTGAGTATGGACTTCTAAAACTTAATTTTTATCTATCTTTACTTATATGGCATTTCCTCTGCATTTTAGTACAATAATCTTTTAACACATACATGTGCAATAAGCCTAGTTGAAATAAGAAATGCTCATCTTGAAGCTTCAAAATAAAAATCAATACCTGCATTTAATGATTGGGTATACTAATCATAGTGCAACTGAGAAATGCATATTCACAGCATTTAGAACAATGGTGCAACTGGAAAAATAACATACAACAATTTCTCTGTATTATGTATCACGGTAATATGTCTCTCTTCATCTGATGGGTTAAATACAGTTCCATGTGTAACTATTGGCCAATATTGCTAATTTAAGGGGGAAATTCAGGGAAAAACAGTCTTCATATTTTTGTGCATCTGCTTTACTTTCTTGAATACTCAAATTAAATAGGCTATAATTATATATAAAAATATTCTGATTTTGTTTCATTTCAGTTTGGAGCAAAGGAAAAACCTATATTAACAAGATAGAAATTACAAACTGCAGAGGAGAATTTTGAGAAGTCAAATTCCATAAATTATGCTATTTGTATTATATTGAACCTTCACTGCATAACCTGACTTCCGGTGGAGGACAATATGGCGGAAGATCCCTCCGGCTGAAACTCCTCTGAAGCTGGAGCGTTAAACATGGTTAATTCGGTGTCTCAGGAATTTTTTCCGAGACATGAAGCATTCTCCAGGCAAGGAGAAGCTATCGAATCACATCACGTGTCTTCCAGACAGCTTATCGATCGAACGCGGGTCGTGAATGAACGGTGAGCAATCAGCTGGGAAGCGGGTGGATCAGCTTGTCGGCGCCGCGTTTAAAGCCTCTTAAAGACACACTACTTCCAACCACCCCACCTTTAAAATCACTTTTGTTGTAAGTTATTTAAAGAATTTAAAGAGGCTATCTCCACTACAGAAATATTTCTTCTCTTCGTTGGACTTTCATTATTTTCTGGGACTTTTAAAGTATGTTGTACTTGATCTGAAGGATTGAAATAAGAGCACGCGATCTGGAAGTTTTAATATTAAAAAAAAAGTTTTCTACACTTTTAGGAGACTACTTTTATCTATATTTTACTTTTGCTTTTAAAAAGGAAGAATTTTATATACATTTTTTTCCCCTCTTTTTTTCTTTGTGGAATTGAGAGAGATTTACCCTTAAGCTGTGGGAAAGTTTTGGTTTGGCGATTTTCACAAGTTATGATTGGCTGCAGATTCAATCCTCTTTTGTTTTGTTGCTAGTTTGAGAGAAAGCAAAATCTGCCAATTTTTCTAAGCTGGGATTGGTTGCTGATTCCCCCCCACCTGCCATCTTGCTGTTTGCTGTGGCTATCCAGTTACATTTGCATTTGGGAATTATCACTTTTGGCCACAAGAGGGAACAAAAATATTAAATTGGACACTATCGAAAGAAAGAAACAGCTTTCCTTTTTTCTTTTCTTTAATGTTTAACTAAGGGTGGAAAGAAGAAACAGAAATAATGGCCACCAAAAAGCATATAAGGCATGGATTTGGTGAACTTGACTGGATGAAAGGCATGTTTGAAGAGTATACTCTCAAAATCACACAAACTATTACTCAAAGTGTTAACCAAATATTTGATCTAAGATTTGCTGATCTTGATAAAAAGCTTGACCTAAAACTGGACAAAATCGAAAAGGAATTGGAAGAAGGAAATAAAAAAGTTAATGACACAGTTAACTTGTTGGAAAGTGAGAGGGACAAGAGTTAGATAAAGTTGTACCACTGGAATTGAGAGATAAAGAACTTTGTTTAAGGTCTAGGGAAATTTTTGAGATTAAAGGAGAAAATTTAATAAATATGATGGATGAAATAGAGAAAATTCTTTGTATAAATTCTAAGTATGTAACTGTATATGTTAAATCAAGAGATGTGTTGGTCTTTCAGGTACACTTTGATTTTAAATTTATACTGAAAACGTGGATATAACTATCGATAGATGACAGATAGAGATAGTTATATCCACGTTTTTGTTTTATTTATTTATATATATATCAAAAGAAATATCAGTAAGGATTTCAAGGAAGGGAAAGGATTATGCTGTTTTGGTAGATACTTTGAAAAAGAATAAAATCCTTTTTTGTTGGGAAAAATTAGAAGGGACAGGGTGAATTAAATTTTAAAATAAAAGAATAGAGTTAGAAGGCTTTATATCTTAGTTATCTACGTACATGCAACTGTTTAAATGTTTTTGTATAAATGATGAATATGTTATTGTTAAAATGTATAAGATGTTGTTATAGATGAATCTGGAAGATGAACAGGCCAAGAAAGATGGAAGGTCCCACAAATACCTACAGCAGAGGAATGGATTATCTAATGGACTTGATTTAAATGGCAAAATTAATAGTATTAATAAGAGATAATATTGTTTTTTAAATTTGTCTCCTTATGGCAACCCTTCTTAGATTACAGGCTTGTGGGGGGAAAATGAAAGTGTTGATTGTGGGTTTTAATAATTAAGTGGTTTGTGTTGATAGAAATAATGTGAGTTTGGATTAATTAGTGGTAAGAGATTAATTTTTTTAATTTGTATTTATATCTGTATGGGAGATAGTTGGAAGTCACTTTCCGTTCTATTCTATCTTCACTATTTTAGTTTTTGTCTTCTTTCTTTTAGTTCTATTTTCTATCTTTACTGTATTCTCTTTTTTGTTTTTAATTGCATTCTTAATATAATATAATAAAGTTCTTATTAAAAAAAAAAGAACCCTCACTGTGCTGTATTCTTACTAAAGCATAAGTAAGCCCCACTTACTTTTAGATTATGAATGTAATATTTCTGCAATATCGTTCAGCAATCAGTATCTTTACTGCGGTCAAAGAGCAGTACATAATAAACTCAATAGTATATAACAGGTTACAAATATATATAAAAAGAACAAACTATAAAATTAACTGGGCAAATCGAGCAGTCAGCTGCACATTTTGCATATGATGTAACAGAATTTAGCTATATTTGGAGCAACAGTCATGAATATCTGCGAATAAAAATTGTAAAGTTGATCAGAATAACCAAGAAATTTGCTTAAATGTGGGAGTTATCAACTTTGACAATGTACCAGCATAAAATGGGCAATATAATAACATGCGTTTAACAGTTTGGATAGCCTCTTTACCTCATGGGCAAAACCTTAGCCCAAGTGGGATACCTTTGTATCACCCTTCTTCGACTGCAGTTGAAAGGGCATCAAATCAAGCTACAGAGAATACCCTCCTATATTCAGGAACTGTAATTTAACTTAGGTATCTATCAGGTGTAAGGAAGGTAAACAAGCTGATCAGAAATATATCCTTGGGAAGAAGTGCTAGATCTGACTGGATATCAATATTAATTCACTACTTCAGCATTATTATTTCCTGTTTGTACCTGGATGTACAAAGTTGGGTTAAAGAAAATTCAAGGAGCACCAATTTTTGCCTATTGCTTTGGCCCAGGATATCACAAATTGTCAATAAGGATTTGAGGTGTCAGATCTACCAGGTCAAAGTATCTGAGGTGTCAGATCTACCGGGGCAAACTACCTGGCCCAGTACAACCAAATATTGGTCTCAATCCTACTAATGCTGGCCTCGTGGTGAAGAACCACATCTGAGACATAGCAGGGGACTTGAAATATGTTCATAAGAAATTTGGTAAAGAATTGAACTTTAAATGGAATTTCAAAATAGTGATACAGAATGAATCATTTTCCAGTAACTATGAATTAATTGCTTTGGATGAAATACTTTTAATTATGAACAGAATTAATTGTGCAAAATGTTGGTACATTTAGTTTGAAGCTGCTTTTCTTTTAAGTAAGAATGCCTAATCAGAAAGTAACATTCACTGAGAGATTCAGGTAAGAATGTGACAGAAAAAAGAAACCAAGAAAATACAGTGAAGCTAGTCTTAAGAGCTTTTACTGATAGAAAAAGTCTATTTGGAAAATAAATATGGGATGGATAATTTCTTTGTAACTGAAATTGGAAGAAAGTAGTAACAGAATTGATTCTGATTTACAGACCTATGAAAATTAACGGACTAAGTTAATTAACTTAAGTATGGATCCAACACAAGTGCTTTAAAGTTGTGAATGCAGTTAAGTGGTGACTTTCTTTTAATACGATCTCATTTTCTAGAACCAAGGACTAACTTTTCTTTAGAACACAAAATTCTCAAACTCCTTTGTTTGTGTAGAAACAGAGTTGTTAGGACAAAAATTGATCATTTTATCTGACAATAGAATAGTTTGATAATCAACCTATCTGCCAATGGAATAAGATAGTTTTCAAATTGGGGGCAGATAAAAGCTCCTTTCACAACTTCTAAATTCTCTAACCCCTCCCCCCTCCCCCCCAATTTATTGCTCATTGTCTTCGTAGTTGAGAGTTAAACTTATCATCAAAACAGAATTAAAGAATATATTGTGTTGACTGTTTAACCACAATGCCACTGCTCTTTCAGATAACTACATCGCACAAAATCTGAATTCAAGTTTAAAATTTTCATAATGAATTCCAGAATCTGACACTGGGGAGTTTTATTACTACAGAGTTCCTCTGATTAAACTTAAAGTCAGTTTCAGATGCTAAATATTCTTTCAACTGAACTTCAATACATTGTTTCCACTTCTTATTTGAAAAAAAATTATTGTTCCAGAAAATTATGTTTTGTTGTATTTCAATAGTCCTATTTGGGCATTCTAATCTTGCATGTGATTATAATCTCTTGAGGCAGAGCATGGATGAATGTGCTATCACCATGATCTTCCATAAATTGAAGACTGTCTAGAAAGCCAATGCTACTTGTTTAGAATCTGCACATGAACTAGATCTTTATTATCCAGAGTTTCAAATCAAGTAGAACTGATTGCATTTTGGAACCCTTTTTCGAACTTGACCTTACTGAAGATGGTGAAAGAGAACTATTTTCTGTTTTCCCCATTCTGATTCAAAAGTCTTTGAAAATTAGAAGACACAATTGGTGCTAATGTCAATTGTACAATTATACTCTGTTCAATTCAGGAAAGGAAAGGGAATCAGAACACACAAAGGGAAGAGGGAATGAGGCTCATAAAAGCCCTAAGCCTATAACTATGGACTTGTCTTTCTGAAAAGGAGCAATGTGTCTGTATATCAAGCTTATTTGTAGTATATCTGTTTTCAGAAACAAATAAACAATTACATTGCATAATTTATATTGCACAGCTATTCTTAAAGTGGACTTCACTGAAAAAAGTATAGACTGCACAGCTAAATACAATACGTAGCTATGGCATGCAATTTTTCAAGCACCTGCCATGCAAAAACAAATAAGGGAAAATATTAACCTTTGATCCATGTAGATATTGAGGCTGTGCATTGGGCTGCTTATCTCTCTGGAATTCCTGAGAAAATGGTAGTACTGTTCGAACAAACCTATGTAAACCAAACAAGGCAACACAATTCATAACTGTATAATTTCTTTTCATCCATTTATTTATTTGTTAGATTTATATCCTGCCTTTTTTTAAATCAGGAGCTCAAGGTGCCGTACATAGCACCCTTCTATTTTTCCATACAATAACTTAGTGAGGTAGGTTGGATTGAGAGAGTGGTAGAGACTAGCCCAAAGTCACCCTGTGAGTTTCCGTGGCTGAGGATGGACTAGCACCTGGGTCTCCTTGTGCCAGTCCAACCCCATAAACACTACACCAGACCTTGTGCCAATCCAACACTTTCACCACTACACCACACCAGATCCCATTCCTTTTTTAAAAACATCAGCTCCATATTATTAATAAATAGGTAGGTTATGAGAATATGACTATGAGATTAATGTGTTACATAATAGAAAACCATCACTACAAAAGATTAAATACGAAGATAAGTAGGGGAAGGGAAGACTTCCCAAGCTAATTAGAAATACATTATTTGCTTATAGCTGGAATGCCTTTCAGGATAAAAATAATGTTTGATGTTGATGCACTTACAATCCCACTAAGGGGATTGGTTTTGCTTTGTTTTCTGACACTATCCAGTGTGTACACGATGCACACTTCAAAATTTCACTCAGGTATTAATTGAGATTGGATTACATTACATAGACGGCTAAATCAAGATTTAGATTCTACAATCCACGTTTCTGACATACTGCTTAATGAAATGCAAGAGCTGGGACCTTGTTCTCTTCAGTTTTATGAAACTGGACTAGTTCGTACAAAGCTAAACATTCAGCCTGTTTTGTCACATCCAGACCTTTACAGCCTTCAGACACTGGATCAAGATATTGACAACCTCTCCTGTACAATGTAGTTATATATAATTGATGTAGTTATGTACAATTGAGTATCACCAGTATAAAACTGGAGTGGTACATGCCAAAACTGGAATACAATCCAACCAGGCCCTTCCATTTGTGCAAGACCTTATTCTACAGGGCACAAAAGTGAAAACATAACCCTTACATATAAAAAATAACCTATCATTCTCATTCCATGTTACGTGCAAGCTCTGGCAGAGCTGCTGCCCCTTTTATTTCTTGTTTACCCTTAATTCTTTGAATCTACCCGATTGTTCTAAAGCTTTCCTTTTACACAGCTTGTTCTAGTTAAATGACATCAAAAGCTCCATTCACATTTGCTCCCTCTGCATCTATAAACAGTGGGGCTATTGTATGAAAACTGTAGGCTAGAAAAGAACACCATGTTCTACATAGTATGAACAATTTTAACAGCACAAGCACATATATAAAAATGCACACAAGAGATCACACAGAAGTATCCAGTAACTGCTTGGAAAGAAGCTGCAAAAGGCTAGGAAGCTACTGATATTTTATAGGTCATTCCCCAATATTTATGCCTCAAGCCAACTGCTATTATTCAAGCAATGAGTACTGAGGGAGCTGAATCTCTTTCTTGAAAAGGATTACTTCAAATACTTCAGAAAAGAAAATTAGAAGTCCCTGTCCACAAAAGGCTCTGATATAAAGAATCATGTCTTTAAAAGCTCAGAGTTAAATCAGTTACTGCTTAACAATAACATGGACATGTAGCTACCGGAGCAAATTTTATTATTATCAGAGTCATGAAATTAAGCACAATGTTTAAAAACAAATATTTAAAATTGTCACACTAACCTGTTAGTGGACCCATTGTAGCAGTAATTGGGAAGGAAATCATAGTTCAGTTCCCAAAAGACGTGAAGGGTGATTCTTCCATAGGGAGCAGATACATTATGGTTGGCTTCTCTGAACATAGCATCAAAGCTGTCCAAAGTCATATATCTGCTGAGCAGCTTGTGTGTCATCTTGTTTATTTCTACCAATCCATCCAACTCCTGATAATTTTTTATGGGTAGATAAAGGTCACAAGGAGAGAAGGAAATAGACAATCAGAATCTTCTTAAAAAGCAAAGCATTAGATCTATGTTAGTGACCATGGACATCAGAAAAATGTTTATCTATACTGGAATTAATTTTGGCCTTCTTACTTCAAGTGTACATAATGGACAAAGAGCCAGAACCCCAAATCATCTTTGTGGCAACAGATTTAAATACATGATACACTGGCTTCCTATCTAACACCTAAGTTCCTAAACACAGAATAGCCTACACAGTGACACATTTCAATGCCTTCCCCTCAGCTGCACTAGAAGATACAGGAAGATTCTTTTCATGGATTATTTAGGTCCTCGCAGTGATGGTCAAATTGAAATGATTGATCATGTTCTTCTCCATTGCACATATTATTGAGACATTTGCAGCACATTTATTTACTTTTTACTCATAAGGATACCAGGCTCTACAAATTAATTTTATACCCATTTATTACTTTTGGACATTACATATAATATAGACAAATTCTGTGAAGCAGCATATATATATATATGTAGTAAAGCATATAAACTGGGTTAGTTAATTATATTTTGATATTAACACCTAGATATATGAACTTTTTATTAGATATCAGGTTTAGTATGTGTTATTATGACTGAGATGTTGTGATATTTTACAATAATATTTTGTATTGATCATATTATAGCAGTGTATTTATTATTACTACACGAGTGACTATTGACAAGTATAATATATAAGGTCGATTTTTTTCCGATGTTTCTCTTTCTTAATTAAACTGGTACTAATACTCAAAAAGTTTTATAAGCCTAGCCTATTCCAAAAGCCAAATATTATGTGACTTCTTAGTATAAAGATAGAAAAAAATCCATCTATATGATTGGAATTCCTATAGCACCACAAACTAACTAACTAACTAACTAATTTATTAATTAAATAAATAAATAAATGAAATATATATCCTTCTATGTAAAGATTGCAGTTGGTGGCCTGTTAATTTTAGGGGATGGATGGATGGATGGATGGATATTTCATTAAAGAAATTTTTAAAAGAATAAAAACAATACACATTTTGAAACAGAAAAGTAAAGAAAGTAAAGAAAAATAATAAGTAAAAAAATACAAAGAAAGAGAGAAGGGAATGAAAGAAAAGAAAGGAAAAGAAAAAGTTACAAAGAAGCGGCTTCCGGTCTTCTTAACAGCAGTTACAAGTACATTTATATTTTACCCTCTCTCCCTAAGGTTACAACATACTTTCCTTCTTTCTATAGTCTACCCTTTCTAATCATCAAATCCATAAATCACAAGTTCATTTTTTTATTTTTCTGCAAAAAAGTCCATAAGGGGTTTCCAGTCACCACACCACAAACGTATTTCCAACAGCAGTATACAGGGAGAATACAAGAAATCTCTATATTTTATTTATACAGATTTATGGGAAAAACTCCTTAGACTCCATGTGTTACAAACCAGAATATACACAAGGATTTCAAGGAATCCTAAAATTAACAGGCCACCAACTGCAATCCTTGCACAGAAGGTTTAAAGAAATTACTATAATTGGACAGAGTTACTGACTACTGTTTAGAGGTAAAGGGCAATCTGCAGTGCAGCCTTGACTCTGCTTGACACTGATGTTGAACTACTCTGGAAATGAATCCCTTCCTAGATTTCAACTTCTTCCTCCACTTTGCCGACAGATGGCCCTGTGTCATCTTACTACAGCCCCCCTGTGTAGGCAAATGCTAACTGCTTTCCTGGTTCCTATATACAGAATTTATTCTCTCTGCCCACCCTAAGTTCAATCGACCTGTCCTGTGTGTCAAGTGAGGCAATCCCCTAATTAATACCTGGGTATTATCTAATTATATATTACTTATAATTATATGGTTGTGATATCTGTAGCTTTCAAGGTCTCTGGCCTACCCTGATATTCCCCTTATGAAAAAACGATACAGACTCTGGGTCCAAGTGAGAGAGCAGCAGCTCATCCAGCCCAAGGGCTGCCACTGAACCATACGACTTTACTATGGAACAGTAAAGAAATGTATACTTTCAATGCTGGCAGGTTTAAAAAAGGCAATGAGGCAATGATGAAACACTGGGCATTTGTATAGCTTTCAGTTTTCCTCAGTCCCACTGGGGAAATGGGCGTGTGGCTGTTTCTTAGCTGAGGCAGCTTTCATGCCTCACATGCAGCGGTTCCTTTGGAAGGGGCACTCAGCTCTGCAGCCCAGGATGGAAGGCACTGAAGGCATAGAGCAGTGATTGGAGGATGTGTGTGCCCACCATAGCATACTCCAGCCATTCGGAACAGAGGCGTTTATGGAGGATGGACTTATGCACAGCAGGTGGACCACACTGCCATGCTTATGCTGGCCAAGGGGGAAAAACAATACTGATGACCTAGAGCAGGTAGAGGTTGCCTTTCTGGCAATCTAGGGTGGGCTGAGAACAATGTTACTGTTGTTACCCACCCAAAACAGTAAGAAAACCATCCTCACATTGAGGCAAGCAAGAAGTGCAGATCAGCTCTAAGTCCTTGAAGAATGACAAGAGGAAAACTGGGGGAACTCCAAAAGGAAGTACAATTCAGAGATGACTGGAAGTAGCCTCAAACTGGTCATTCCCTCTTTTTTTCCTATTGTCATTTTGCTGGTTATCAGTCAGATTCAAGGACGGGGAAAGTTTTTTATTCCTTCTGAACCAAATGTTTCTGAGCAAGTAAAATTCAGAAATGGGATGGTAGTAAGGACAGAAATGGATTATTTCTTTGCACGGCTCACATTGCTCTCCTGCATTAACTCTGGTATTAATAACAACTGGCTGAAAGAATGTTGCCATATTTTCTGTTAATTCCAGACCCAGTGGGAAATTAAATCATCCTAATGCTTTTCAATACTTACTACAATGGAGGTCAAATCTTCACTTTCAAAACGTCCAATTGCCAATTCCATTGACTTGTACATAGCTGCTGAAATTCTTTGAGTGATCAGGCGATTCAGATCAATTGACCGACCAAGAAGCTGAAGGAAACAAACAACAAACAAAAAAATGAAATGAAGTTGTTATATAACTATACCAAATCTGTAAGAACAAATGTCCTGAGCCCTACATATGTGAAGGTAACTTTGGTTTGTGCAAATGTTACACAAAAAGCCTGGAGAAATTTTTCTGGCCCACGGTGTATTCCTGAAGATGGAAATGTCATTTAAATCAATTAATTCTATTAGCTCAACCATGTTATTTTTTTTACTTGTACCAGCAACCATGCATTAAAAATAGACACCTACCCAAGTTACTTTTGATGGGTGAAGTGTAGCAAAACAACTGGCAAGTATGACAAACTCAAGTAATTATTCACATTATATACTAAATTGTGACATGTGTAGGCCCAACATGATGTCAAAACCTGGGAAATAGGTTAAACTCTGATTAAGGTGGATCATTGACACACTATCACCAGTCTTACTTTCCCTAACCATAGATTAGCTGAGCATGGATTGGTGGAGGGTTTACCCTAAAGTTAACTTCACTTAATCATCTCCGGACAAAGAGGTGCAAATAGGACTGCATTCTCAACCATTCTTTCAACCTCTGTAAGATAAAAGAGCCCATCCTCGCCACATGCACAGGGTTCTCGCAGTGACTGGGCAAAAATATATTTTTTTAAAAATGTAATAAAGTTTTTTTTAAAACGAAACAAAGCAGGAAATGTCAGAGAAGTATTCATCATATTGGCTGGACATGATGGGAGCTGTAATCAAACACATCTGGAAAGCACCAGGAAAGATGCAATGAAAAAATAGCATAGGGATCATTTACCAACCTGGACATGTCTCTGTTTTAATAATGTCTCATACCGATTAGATGTTAACAATGGAATTGTTGCACCCTGATTCTTGCATTCTGATCTTAATCGTTTATCCAGAAGTAGGCTACAAAAAAGTGAGAATATTAAATAGCATTCTATAATAGAAGTTATCTTTTAAAATCACTATGTCAATATTTTAAAATAATTCAATGTATGGCAATGTATTGATGACCAATATATGTCCCACAGGATGTTGTTGAACTACAAATCCCAACATCTTTCACCATTGGTCATGCTGGCTCAGACTACTGGGAATGCCACAATTGGAGGGCCCAGGCTAACACCAGGCTTTAATAGAAGCACATACCTTCCTGCCATAACCTTGTAATATCCAAATATCTGGTCTGCCAACTTGTAGACAAACTGATCAAAACATAAGTTGACCTAAAGAAAATACGAAATATTAAACACAGGTTCTTTACTCAAATGCATTTTCTTTGGAGCATTTTAAAATGGAGCATGAAAATGCAGCATCCCCAGCAGTTTAATCCCTATAGTCTATCTTTGGTTAGCATCCAACTATAGGAAATTTTGTTCCATTTACATAATTATTAAAAAGATATCTATGGTATTCAATATTGTTCTCTGCATGTGACTTATCAAACTATAAACATATATGCCTGGATGTTCTAAATTCAGTAGTAATTCATTTGTTCCTATTTTTTTCACCACCACCCTTTCACTTTCATTCCCTTGTACATTTCTTAAAAGATTTTTCAGACAGTACAACACAGGACAGTCAACTAACTTACATATCAGTTTTAACTGAATACTGCATTACTTGTTATTTTGCCTCCTAATCTCTACATTTTGAACAACTTTATTTTCCCACTGGCAATGTGTTAAAAACAGATCAGGCCTTAGTGGCTGAATTTACATACTGTGCTAAGCTATAAAGTGATTTGCCTGGTTTTGCCTTTGCATGCTGTAAGAACATAACTAACTGTGGCTTATTCAACATACCATGATTAAATAAAACATGCCTTAGCACAATGTACAAGCCCAGATCCTGTGTGATTGTGTACCTACTGATTATCTTTGAAATTATTTCTTATTTCAGTCCATTCTTCCTTAATAAAATTATTTTTTCTGGGCTGATCCTCTACTAATTTGAGTTGCAGCTTGGAAGGTCCTATTCTTGCAAGTTCTATTCTTTTCAACCTGAGTCATACAATTTCTTTTAACTTAATCTGCTTTAGTTAAGTATTTATCCTCTGAGTTAATTATTTATTGTCTGATGACTTACCTCTGCCTCAATTTCATCATAGAGAAATTGTTTTTTGAATTTGGTGAGTGCATAATGAGCACTGTCATTATAGAGGTCCAAAGAGTAGAGAACATATCTGAACAAGAGATGAAAACACACAGAGTGGTATGTACAATATTCCGATTGCTCTGTTAATATACCAAGCCACTGTTCTAGAACAAAACTGTTATAACTTTAATTTGATACAAAGAATAGGAAAAGTACAGCATTCACCTCACCAATATTTTGTATATAGGCAGTCACAGAAAGCTGATGGTGCATCACTTCATACAAGTCTCCCTGCTCTTAATTAGTCCCCTTCACTATCAGAAAAGGGAGGGGCTAATCTAGTTATTTATTTATTTATTTATTTAATGCAATTTCTACAGCTGCCCATCTCAATCCAAGTAACTCTGGGCAGCAAACAATTTCAATAATTAAAACCATTAAAACAATTACAAATTATACATACAGTCAACCAACAGTTATCATAAAAACTACATAAAAATCAACAGTGCAACCAGATAACGGGGCCCCTAACACTTTCAGGACCCCAGGCTCAGGCACATAGCCAGGTTTTTAAAGCCTTACAAAAGGCTAGCAGGGTCGGGGCCACCCTGAGTTCCAAAGGAAGAATGTTCCAAAGGGCGGGGCTGCTGCTGAGAAGACACGACTTCTGGTCCCTGCCAGCTGACATTCCTTGGCTGATGGGATCCACAGCATCCCCAATCTACTCGACTGAATTGGACGGGCAGAAACTATTGGGAGAAGACAATATAACACATTTTAAAAAACCTTTCCCTGGATCAAAAATTTAACTGGATATATCTAAGAAAATGTTTACACTCTTTTCTCCAACTGGAGCCCTTACAGATTCCTGAAAATTAGGTGGCAAAACTGAGCCTATTCCTATTCTCAGTCCAGTAATAAAATGGTTGATTTCAGAAGAAGTAAGAAGCATGACCTGAAAATATATTCATGAAGGAAAGGATCCAGGCAAAACTCACCAATTCAAAAAGGTTTGCAAATCAGAAAGTGAAGTAAACTCAGAGCCCAACTCCCTTTCCTCTCTTATTTTAAAAGGGGGACTCTATTCCACGATCCAAGTAACTTCAAATACTCTCATCTCATTTTCACTAGAACTTTTAAAGTTTATTACAAAACAGGAAGAGAAAGAACTTTATTAGCCTTACTCCATCATTGATGCTTCCTTGGTCTCCAAAATGTGGTCAGTTAGAATCCAAGGCATAGACATTTCAATGGGGAATTGGATTCTTCTGCCCATTGTCAGCTCCAGAAAGAATTCCCTGAACCACAGTTGGGACAAATCACAGCACTGCTGCAGGGTTTCTTATTGAAAAGGAAATTATACTGAATTAATTTTGTTTTGATTGGGAACAAAGGAGAACAGCTACTTAACAGTGCAATGTTACAGAAGCACAACTGTGAAAGAGACGCTGCAAGAGCATGTGAAGAGGAAACAGAAACCAGCATTCAGATGGAGGGCCTAAAGAGTTACTGTAAGCTACTGCTAAGACAAATACACACCAAAAATACAAATGGGTTTCTTACTGAAAACACTGGCAGAGGAAGTATCAGCAGTTTGGTAGCACAGAACACCCATGCACATGTTCTAAATTATCCTCCCAATTCGTGCTAAACATTGTGAATGTCACATTTTCAGCCCTTGCAAGAGGACATGGAAATTTCTTGCAACAACCATCATTACTCTATTTATTCAATTAAATTATTTATCTTACGGGATTTATTTATCTGCTACAATATGCACTGATCAGATGGGCATTTAATGAGAAATAGTGTTTTTGTGTATAAGCATGGGTAGAAGGAATAGTTCCAGCAAGTAAATTGCTTTCAAAACAGAGATGCCAAAGATTTCTTCTGGACTGCCATAATAGAAGTGTTTTCAGTAGGTTAGAACACTGATTCCCAAACATTTTATTAAGAGACTGCTTAAGAGTATTTCCTGGCCTCTAATGTAAATGGTATATATGTAGAATTTCAAAGCACACAAATAAGGTAACAGAGCCCAAAGGATAGGATCTGTAGCCATATGCCTATTTCAAGTCTTACCAGGACTGGGTACATAGTGATTTATAGACAGCTTCTGTTGTGCACATACAGGAAACCCTGCTTTGCTGAAACATTTATTACAGCTGGCTAAGTAGAAATGATCTGGTCTCTTATTGCAATGTCTAGCCCAAACTAATAAGGCTAATGGCACACTCACTCAAAAGACTCCAGAGAATCTCAATTCAGTGCTTGGGAATCACTGTACTATGTAACCAGTACTGTTTCTGAAGGGCACTAATACAAACTCTCTCTCCCCCATTCAAAGCAAAGAAATCCAGCCATATAATGGATTGAAAAGACAAAGCAATGTGATACAACTTGACTAGACACATATCAGTAGGTAAATCCACTTGAACAACATGCTTCCGATTAAAGCCAATAGTATTGAGAATGGTAGCCAAACAAGGCAAAAGGTACATAACTTCTCTCTTTAGAAAAAGAAGGTTAAACAAACAAACTAGGCAAACATTTTTGCTATTCTTACAGGATCAATATAAGGCCTCTTATTTGGCAACTATTTATGAACAAAGCAATCATTTCAACTAGAAAAATCTATGGAGCAAATCCACTTAAGTCTAGGGTTATACATAATATTCTCAAATGTGAAAGACCTAATAAAAGTCCTGTTGGATCAGACGTAGGGTCCACATAATCCAGCATCCTGTTTTTCTGAACAGCAGGTGAACAGATACCAAATTGGTAAGTGCTGATAGGCCGATATTTTCAATAAGTCACATAAAATCGGAAACATTTTCCCAGGATGTATTAGAAGTATTAGTACATGCTAAAGCTGGACACTGATTATCTACGTATCTTACCACTGAAATTTATCAAGTGAGTGTAGAAGAAAGATTCTCGATGGAATTTTTCAATGTCCAATATGGTAGGCCCCTCAAGGCTACTTCTCAAGGTTTTCTTGGAACCACTTTTGTCAGCAATGAGTGACTCTAACATGGTTCTCACCATGTAAAGCTGCATTATTAAACAGAACATTCATGATGGAGGAAAAACACACATGGCACATTAGTTGAGCATTACTTAATCTGCCAAGAGGAAGATTACTCCCAGTTCAATTTGCTACCTGATAAGGAAAGTAAAAAATAATTAACCTGAAGGAAACTGAAAGGGGGAAAAGCACCACAATTTGCAGTGGAACAGTTCATGGCATGACATTATTTAAAAATAATAAGTAATGCCTTACCACCAAAGTTTAAAAGAGTGGGATAGATGTAGGATTGCCTCAGAAACTTGTTTATCACATGCAATAACTTTTCCATTCCCAGAGATCTGAGCTGCTTCAACAGCTCTGCATAGTTTAAGGACTCTGTCATAGAACGAACCATGAAGAGCTACCAGAAAAGGAAGAGGCAAAAGAGGAGAAGAGAGACTCCGTTAATAAAAAACACAAGTGTAAATAGAGAAAAGGAGAAAGCACAAAATCAGAAAAATGTATATTAGTTTGTTAGGACAGGAATAGCAAGACGATGAAGAATACAGAACCCTTTGATCAACAAGACGGTTTTATTCATTCAGCCTACTCATTTTGTTATGGCCCATAAAAAGGTCTTAATTCTGTTAAGGAACCTCTCGCCAACCAAATTCAATAATTTCCTTTCCTATTACAAAGATTTCTAGTTCTAACACAGAACTAAATATATTAATATAACACATATATTTATGGGGTAGAACTGAAGATCCTGCAACTAACACATAAACTACAAGCAATATTATTTCATGACTGATTGGAATCATTATTTCTCTAAATGAATAGGTAGTTAGATACAGAACTGTGAAAGAAAAAGTAGAACACAGTCAAAGAAAGCTCAAGAAAACTGATGACAGGTAACCTGCCCAGGTAAATTCTATTTTAAGAGTGCCATGAACACTAATGGAACTGGGGCATGCAGTACACTCAAGAGGATGTTCCCAAGAAAGAACATCACTATATACACACTGGCTATGGAATTCACCCTCTGTTCATTTATGGTTGGCACCAAGCCTTGTAAGAATTTGGCACTAGCTTCATACATATCTGTTCACTTAGATTCTAATTAATTGGTACTTCTGTTTCTTCTGTTCTAGCCAGCTAAGCCATAGAGTTTTAAGGGTTTAACTTTACAGGACAAAAGTTATATTCAGAGTTCTGAAGGGAAAAAAAGTATTCCTCTCCTCCACCCCAATATAATAGCCAATTGAAAAACCCACCAAAAAGATCAAATTTAAATGGAAAATAGGCGATGACCTTTTCCAGGAATGGAATCATAAGTGTATCAAAAATATGAATTCCAAAACTTGTATTTAAACAAAGCATTCACACTGAATATAAAAGCAGTAGAGGAAAACATAATCAGCACAGAAAATTAAAAAATAGGATCCCTGCATGAGATTATTGTCTAATCCTGATGGACATTTTAAAATGGGTTTGTTTCATAGTAATTCCTGTTATCAGTCAGTGACACCCATACCAGAATTAGCAGAGAAAGTTACCTGGGTACTGGAAGGACCTACTGCACGCCTTGGAACTTTAACATCAAAGCCACTTTTGGGATCCTTCTCTCCCCTTAGTGCAGGGTCATTAAATGGTTCATGCCCACCTTCCCAGTCGCACACGGTCTTTCTGATAGCCTGTAGGACACTAACCATGATTCAAGAGGGCATGTGAGCATGAGCTATTCCTTAAGAACCACAAGCAACTTGATACATGCTTTCTAAAATCACTATACACTAATAATTGGGATACTTAAAATACATTTATTATCAACTCAGAGATGTTATTTCATAAATCATCCATCTGGAACCATGCAAATTTTAAACCATGAGAAAACAAATATTTCTTGCTACAATGAACACAACTAACCCCTCCTTCACACGTAATATATGTGATGATGGTGGGTGAGGGCCAATCCCCAACATCCATAACTGAGAAAATTTATACATTTAGATCTTCATTCCTATGTGATTCCACACAAGATGAAAGCACATGCAATGAGATTTCTAACTGACATGAAAAGTCTATTCATATATATTAGGGATGAGCAAAACTTGTGCAAGTAATAAGCAGTTCTGAGATTTAGGCCTGGACCAAATATTGTGTTTTGTGAGGCACAAATACTGGACACACACAGCTATGTGTTATGAACTGGCTGTGGACACTTTGCTGGCATTGTTTCAGATCTTCAGTGACAGATATACGTGCACAGTCATATCCAAGATTGTGGCCCTGGATCATAATTTTAGGATGTTTAGGCTGGCATTATCTATACGGCTGCCACTTTGATCAACTTTCAATCCCTAGTCCTTGGGGACAAGGCAGAAGAGCTGCTTGAATGAATATAGTGTCCACTTTAATTGCTAGGGCATTAGACTTGTTAGGCCTCCTTGAAAAAACTGCACTGTTGACTTTCATGGGGGTTGGACTATCCTTTGAAATTACAGCTTCTGAAACTGCTACTGTGGAATCAACTGGTAGGATTTTCCAGTCAACTGAGATCTGCTGTGGGATACAGTAGCATCCTGGTAGCACTCTATAGTACCTAGGACCTTTTCGTTGGCCCATCTGCCTTTTGGAACAGTTAACAAATGTCTGCTTTCCATAAGTGAAAGAAAGTAAGCTAGGCCTGATCCACTGCAGTTAGGGGAGTCCTGGCCCTTTTTTGCTACAGTAGAAAAGTCTCACTGAAAGGATAAGCTAACATTTTATGCAGATGCCTACGCATCATCTTCCTTATCTGCTAATAATTCTTTCTCATTTTCATCTGATGAAAGAAGGCAATACTGATTCCTCTGAGACAATGGTGCTAGCCAAAGTATCTGCAATTTAGTGGATTTGTCGGAAAACTTCCAATTCCCACATTCCTATGTTGCCCTGTGGTTACACCCACTGATAGATTTCCAGGTTATGGTGAGAAGGCAGGAGATGTGGAAGAGGATCATGGGTGCTTGCATGTGAGATGGGTTTTGTGGTGTTTGTGTTGCTGCCAGAACGCTGTTGCAAAATGTTGATTTTAATTCTTCTCCCAAATGGTGGCCGTTAGCAAGTTTGAACTGAGGTCAGGCGTATGAGAAGTGCAGCCATATTTCCTGGTGACAGGAGGGAGTACAAGAACCAAGGGGAGATGCCATCTAGGGTTAATAGCATGAGCCACTGGCAGGATTCCAGGCCCAAAGTCAGTGGAAGTGGATTAAGGCAGCCTCCATCTCTAGGGTCTATCCCAATTAACCAGCTTCTTAAATCCCCATGATAACTGCATGCCCCTGACATCCCTAGAGAAACAGAATATGTTTCTTCTCCATTACTGATGTAAGTGCTGGGATGAGTGAGAGAGAGATGCCTAAATAGTCAGTCTCTGTTGAGAATCAGTCTGAGTCTTGAGATTCAGAACTGAAGAACTTGATCAGACTGAGCCACAACCTGCTCAACAGGAATTACCTTAAGAGAATGCTGAAGAGATGCAGGTACAGACTGAGTCCATCAACCCAGAATCAGAGAAGGCCCTGAGCTCAGCAACACGTTGCAAATTACAAAAAGAGCAAAAAAGTCAAACAGGCTACTTGAAAAAAAAAGGCATGACTCAGCCAATTAGTGATGCTGATAGTCGGGGCTATATAAAAGAGATGGCTTTTGTGACTGCCTGTTTGTAGTAAGCAATACTTTCCTATCTGTGCATGCTATTGCTGGATTATCTGGACTCTTGGACTGGAAATGGGCTATTCTTAGATCTTCCTGAACTTGTGGTTTTTCTCTTTTAACTCTTTTGCAAAATAAGCTTTTCTGTCTGCTTTCTATACAGAAAGCTTTGAGTTTTCAGTGTACTTTGTGTTATGACTGCAATAAATACTTTAAATTCATTATCAGAAGCTGGTTGTGTCTGTGTAACTGACAGCACAGAATAGTTTTGGTTTCTGGAAACGTACTCAGGCAGAGGGTTGACCTTTGCCACCAGTAGTTCTATCCCTCTGTCAGGTACCTGGATGTAAGAACATGGGACATCCAGGTCTTTTTAATTAATGTAGATGGGAGTTACAAGGAGTGGGGGGTAAACAAAGAAAGAGAGGGAGAAAAAAGGACTAAGAGCTCCTCTAGCCATCATGATCCAGAGCAGACAATAACAAAATAGGCAGGAAGGCTTTCTGTGATCTTCAAGGGGCCTAAAAGAAAGAATTTGCCCTACATTTTCGGGAAAAGAAACCCATCTGCAAGTACCACCTCTACTGTAGGAAGACCTATAGTTTACTTTCAAGAAACCTAAGAGATTAGAAGTGAGGAGGGAAAATTAATTCTCAGTGTTCTTCCTAAGGATGCATTTTACCAAAGGCTAGTGTTGTGTGAACACAGCATCCCATTTCTTCTTTCCAAAGTTTTGACAAATACCAGGGCTAATTTGGATTAGTATAATTGCCATCCAATATTGTTGACTGGCCAGGGTAGTTGGCAACAACTTTTGCACATTTTGGTCTGGGAATTGTCATAACTGCTTTGACTAGTGGCAACAGCTACGGTAATGCTACACAAACATGGAACTATCTGTTATCTGAGATCCCAGGTAATCTTCTATCCTAGATGGATTAATGTCCTGGAGAGGAGCTGAATATATAGCAGAATTTGTAAAATTTGAAATTTCCTTTGGCAAAGCCATAACAGCCCTCTTGCCCTTTAACATACATTAACTGCAAAATAATAATAACAACAACAACAACAATTCACATTGATAAATACTATATGCTTGAAAGAAAAATGGAATGGCATGAGATAGTGCAGCTACCACCTTTGGATGACATTCTTCTTCTTTTTGATGGCTTGTCTTAATGGTTCTCTAAGTGTGATTTGGGCAAAGTCTTGGAGAGCAGCATAGATCGTATGACGAATGGCATGATTGAAGACACTTTCCATCCTCCCCATCAACACCTGCAATCCTTTAATCATTGCAATGACCTGTATGGGCAAAAATGTTAGTTTTGTATAATGAGGCAAATTTATAGGAGGGCAAGCTAGTGACTTTGCAGAACTCATCTGTATTCTCTTACCTCCACAAGAGCAAATTTTTCTTCACTTGTGTAATTATATCGGGTTGCTCTTTCATATTCCTCAGCATTGTCAGGGCAATCTTTATTAGAATATTTGTCAGTCGGATGCACTAGCTTCCATGAATACTGAAGTTAACAAAGAAGATGAGAATGACACAGAACTGAGCAAAAGTAAACTGAAAAACTACAATAAAACTTCCCATTTACCATGGAATTGCAATACACACCTGCACCTCTAGATTAGCAGTTGAAATGGGACCACATTTGATCTATTATTGCCTATTTTAAAAGAAGAATGATCCTGCAAACGGCTTTTGCAAAATAACTTGAGCAGGAAAGGAACTTCTACATATGTGCCTATATCATATATAGGAAGACAACTTTTTGGGTGGGGGGCTATCGTTTCGGTTTTGAAATTATTTGGGAGGCTTCCAAGGCTGAAAGGGCATGGCTGGTGACACAGTGATGTCACTGACGTAAGCAGTCACAAATATGTGATCTGTTTTTAAATTATTGTGAATGGGGGAGAGGAGTTATTTTACACAAAATAGTCATCTGAAGCCTAACACACTTATTTTAAATTGTACAAGAAATTAAACATTGAGAAAGCAGTTATCCTACAGAGAAAGCCTCCATTTTGCAACTGAATTGGCAGTGCTTGATCTAGGGCTGCCAAAGCAGACTGGAGAGGTTTTTTTGGTATCCCGCAGGTGGCCTGTGCTGACACAGAAGGTGTGGCTCTGAAATACTGCTTCTGAAACTATTTATATGTGTATTCTGTAAAAGGTCTATGATAACATAATAAGGGTGATTATCAAATATGTGGGCCTGGCCTGGAAAACTGCAAGGTCATTATATTATATAGACCCTCTGCTAGAAGGAATAGTTGTCAATGGTTTCCATGTGGATGGTCACAACACAGCAACTATTTGTGCTATGTTCTCATATGACTATGATGAAGAGAAACTTGGGCCCCCAAAACCATGTTGAGTTGACTGTGAAAAAATTCCTTCACAATCTACCAATGTGATATTTGGCCATACAATAGCTGTGATAGCTTTAGATCTGCTGAAGATGTGACCATCCACCATATGATCCTTAATTCAATTATACAGCTCTGGAAATAACCAATCAGATTTTATTATTAAAATGTAATCTGAGTACTACAATCACATAACATTTTTCCTTAGTTTCTCCTTTAAAACTGCCTACTGTCTCTTCTTCCACATACCACTTCCATAACATGTGCACTCCACTGTGATAGAAGTTGGAGACCCTGAAGAGAAAGATCAAAAAGTTTCCGATACTCAGCATCTGTTTTCTGAGCTTCCTGACGTCCTGATCCAGTCACCACCTACATGGAAATGTGACTGTTAAATGATTTCACACATATAATAAAAGCCAGGTTTAAATGCACAGAACCAACTACTCATGCGTACACAGAAACATTTTTATTCAAATTTAAATGAGATTTTTTGATGGTCCAATAGTATATTCCATTTGATACCCTCAAAATATGTTGGATTACAGAACTAATGTCCACCATCAAAAAGGTCTAGTCTAGGTGGATAAGCCATCTGGAAAGTATATGGATCTGTTCCACAGCAGTCTATATTTTGACCTGATCATGCTTGTAAGGTTTCTTCATTTAAAGAGAATGCATGTCACCATGGTACAGGGCATTTAATAATTTATAACAAGGATGCATGTATATCATTACTTCCTCCTACCAGGTTACTTTGATCAAGCATCCATATCACTTAGTAAGAGGGTAGGGGAGAGTGGGAAGAATGGTTAGAAAAGCAGGTTCAAAAATCTTTTGCTGGTTGTTTCTGTTACATTTCAGGATCCAAGAGAAACACCAAAAACACATTTGGGAACTGAATCCAACAACCCTCAAAACCCTTATCAATGGACATCATGTTTTTCAATTGTTCATGCCATGAACAAATCTGTGCCTAGATTTTAAGAAAAAGCCAGCTTAAAAAAGAAAGCATTTGTTATGAAACAGAAATTCAGAAAATGAATTCATAAACAGAATTGTTCTTCATACCCAAAGTAAACCTTTTATTGACACAGTTTAGGACTAACTTTAAATGCTCTGTATAAGGAACAGTTACATACTAAAGTCTCTAGTACTAGAGTCTCTTGATTGAGGCAGGCAAAACAATAAATAATAATGTAAAATTATCTCTGTTTAAAATGGGATTTCCACTAATCCACATACCTCACTGTTGCTGTAACGAGCCAATTCTGAAATAAAACGCATGTGATCATCTCTTATCTGGATCATCTGCTCACAGATGTTGTATTGGGGACTACTGCCAGAAGAAGCACATGTCCATCTGCAAGAGAAAACAAAAACAAAAACAAAATGTGAAATGAACATAACAATGAGGAGGAAAAGGTGGAAACTTCCAATTAATAATTATTTCAAAACATTTTGAAACTATTTTTGCAGGAACCAGTGATTGCACAAGTATCCAATATTTAAAAATAATAAAACTTAAAACAAAGTAACATAATCCTAACTACTAATACAATTTAAAAGGCTACATTAAGAATTTGCAACTTGATCAGACTCAATATTTTAGAAATGTATAAGCTCCTGTAAGCAAGAGCATCTTGAAACAGATTGCTTCTGAAAATCTTCATGTTCAAGCACATCCACTCCCTCAGATACATTTAAATCTTTAAAGATTAAAACCAACACTATGAACTGAGATTAGAAGACAGTGGCAACTTCTACTCTCCTTACAGGAATCGGTGCCATATTTTGCACCAACCAAAGCTCTTCAAGGACAGCCTCGTGTGGTGCTATCTATTGCTGGGATGACACAACCTATTTATAAATGTAGGACACTGAAGTAAACAATGTTTTAATAAGTCCAGCACAAATTACTGGAGAGATTATATACAACAAGCCATGGGGCTTCTTCTCCTTAGTTTTGTTCCACTAAATTGTTGCTGAACTGGAATCTCTGAAGACTCTTACAGCATGCAAATATAAGCCATCATAAAAGGAAAATATGACTTGAATCATAATACAAATTTCTCAATTACCACAAACAGCAATAGAGTTAAGCACAAACACTTGAAAATGATTATTTCACATAAAATTTCATTTACTAGATAAGAGAGATCATGCGATCTTCAATTTGGGCCTATCATTTGGGCCTGGTATATCATTCCAGAAAGAATATATTAGCATAGAGAATGTTATACCCTCCAAAACTGCTTAATAGTTAGGAGAAGCTAAATATAAGACTTTGATAATATACTGCAAGGAGGCAGTAGGAGAAAAGAAAACCACTAGATGTCTACTTGTGCAGTATTAGATTTTTCCAGTTAGTAGTGTGTGAGTATGCATACTTCTCTTATCTTTCAGCCCTAACCAAAAAAGGAATAATTATACTCCATTTTATTCTATAGCAACAACAGGATTTCCTAGTGCTGCAGTTTTGCAAGAATTAATGAAAAGAATGATGCATTTTTTCCATTAAACACAAGCTACACATACACTTGTGCTTGCAGACTTAGTGCTATCCAAACTTAGTAGCTGCCCTCATTTCAAAATATAAAGTCTATATTTAAGCCGAAGAAAGATTTCAGGTTGAAGATGAAGCCTGTGTCAAAAACGCAAGAACCATGAATGATTAAAAAAATAACATAAAATTCCTAGCACATTTCTTATTAAAGCTCTTAATATCCCTCAGAATAGGGCTGAGGAACTTATGGCCCTCCAGATGTGGCTGAACCACAATTTCCATCATTCCTTATCACAGCAGTGCTGACTGATGCATGTGATGAAAATCTGACATCTTTAGCTGATGCTACGAAGATAACACGTATTACCCCGCATTTTGATTTTAAGTGAACTATAATAATGATATGCAGCAATTCTGTGGCATCTTCAACAAATAGAACTTTTTTTTTTTTAACTCTTACCTAGATTTATTCTCCTCATAATGAGCACTAGTCTTAATGTACCTTGCCAGTTCGATCTGCATGTCACCAAAAAGTGGAACTACTTGCAGCTGCTATACAAGAAAAGAGAAGAAAGAAAGAAAGAAAGAAAGAAAGAAAGAAAGAAAGAAAGAAAGAAAGAAAGAAAGAAAGAAAGAAAAGTAAGATTTTACCCACATTTCATGCTCCCTTATTTTTCTAAATGGATCTAGCCAGGTTATTAGCAATCACATAGAGCACTACTCTTTTACAGCAATCTTACAAATTCCCCTTCTATAGCATAATCCATATGCAATAAAATATGGGTGAGTAGGCTCCTGCTTATTTTA
This sequence comes from Python bivittatus, assembly GCF_059951505.1. NCBI lineage: Eukaryota > Metazoa > Chordata > Lepidosauria > Squamata > Pythonidae > Python > Python bivittatus. The sequence goes on along the minus strand of NW_028277074.1, from coordinate 41,024,016 downwards.
GCATCATCATGCAGAGATATACTAGAATATGGAGTACATAGTTTTCTGTAAGGAAAATATAAATTAAAATAGGTAAAATACTGAAGATATAGGCAGCCATATCATTGTTTGCCACTTTCCTATATTAAAATAGTTCAGCAGAGCTGCTTATACACCATTAAAATATATAAAATTAAAGCAAAGCAGTCATAGAATCATGGATCCAAATAAAGAAGTGTCATACAGCAATGTGCACGGAATTAAATGCAATATGATGTAATTTTGATAGAATTATCTTCTTTTCTAAAACTTCATAAACACAGTGATGCCAGTAAATGGTGCCCAGTACACCAACACCGCCCACCACTGTTCTAATTAGAAACCAGGGCAAAAACATCCCCAGGGGAAAATGTCTCCTGAACAGGTTCTGAGCCTGAATTATTATACCTTTCAAGGTTAACAGGTGGGAAATACCATCAGTATATAATCAGAGCTTGGAAAGCTGTGAATGTCCAACCACCCCAGTATCTTAAAAGATACTGTGTTGATTACTCAAAAAAACTGACATTTTCTTTCTCTGTACAATAATCTGACCCTTATAAACCTGTTGTTTTGTTCCCAAAGATTTAGCACGTTACCTAAGAAACCAAGATCTTCATAAAGATACATCACTACTCATGTTAACGATTCTTAACAAACCTTAAAAAACTTGTCAATCTTTGTGAGATTTATCCTTTTTTTGGCATCTAATTTATAGATGTTACTGACACTGCCATCCATCAGGTATAAACCAAAGCCCATCACCTGTAAAGAGAACATAGGAACATTGCTTGCAGGCCAAGAATGCAAGTCTATCTATCTGAAGCATTTTTACCTTGCTCTTCAGCCTAAAGAAACTCCAAGAAGAGTTTACAAGAATTAGTAACGAGACAGCTGTTGTAGAGTTTACCATCCAAAAGATATGGCATGAAAAGATTAGAAGGAAGAGGAAAGAAAGTGACTGCACCAGAAACAATAAAAACAGGCAGCTGGGTTTCTTTCATATTTAATAACAATGTTAAAAACCAGACAGATTGTTCTCTGCAAAAATGGGCACAATAAGAACATCCTAACCAATGTTAGCCTTCTATAATATGCAATTAAAAGCATTGGGAGGTACATGCTTTAGAAACTCTTGTGTTAGCTTCTTTGCATAGTCTTTAATTTTTTCAATTTTAAAGAGAACCACCACCATTGAGAATTAAATGCACTGGTTATTTCAGCATTTCAAAAATTATTATATTCATTTTGCTAAAAGACAATGCAATTAATAGACGGTTATTAGATGAGCTATTTGGTTCCACTAACCACTGAATCCAATACATTTACTTCTGCATCCCTTTTACCAGCTATGACAAAATTGCAATGATGTATTTATTCCATTCTGGTCTTTTCCCTTGCCTCTCAAAAAAAGAATAAAAGAGATCTTTTATTGTCTTTTTTTTTTAAGGAGGAGAGAATACAAACAAAAAAAGGTATAAATACTTAAGGAGAATAATTATTTTGAATTGAGTAACAGTGATGCATTAGCATTTCAGGTAAACTATTTGCCAGCGCCTCCCCCACCCACCCAGGTTTTTATACAGTTTCTAGCAACATAACTTACTTTTAGAAGCATGTGCTTCTCACTAGGTGTTAGGTACATTTTGTTTTCATAATAATCTACACAAAGATTCACAATATCAGCCAGCAGCTCCTCATAACCAGGAATTACTTCAAGTTGCTGCTGTAAAGACTGGAGCAAAGAAAAGCATATGATTTAACATTGTCTTAAATCGTATTAAAACAATGAAGAAAGGAATCAATGGATACAATTCACTGTTATTAAAATAATACTCAAGTAGCTATACTTTTATTAATTACATAGCAAAAAAATGCTAAAATTCACAGAACAGCTTAATGAGCAGTTTATATAGTGTTAGTGTTAAATATGAAACTTACTTGTGTAATCTTGTTGTGATTGGCAAGAAACATGGAAAGATTCTGGGATTCTTGGATAGACTGAGGATCAGCCATTTTACGCAAAAATTGGGCAGCCCTTTCAAAGAAATGAGAGAAAATAAGTTAAATCTACAAAAGTAATTTATATTCTAACTATACCATTCCATGATTTCCCTGACTCTTCCAGCAAATTGTTTATATTTGTAGGTTAACATTATTAACCTACAAATATACATCAGAGACAGTTATATAAATTAAGAATAATGCCTATATCTTTAATGAAAGGAAAGATTCATAGAAGCTACACAACTATGACCGTATGTTCTCTTAACTTTTTAGCCTATAGCCCTGGGATTTTCTAGGGTTTCTATATAAATTCTAAATGTCCTGCCGTACACAGTACTTTTAAAATCAGCCAAGGCCATCTAGGTGTTACCATCTGTTGAGGCTCAGTGAATGAGTACCAAGTAGAAAAACTGATCACAATGTTTAAAGTAAAACCATGGTATTACTATAGCTTTATTATATTATAAAATATTCTATTATAGTTTTAATCATAGCAAAAACGATTAAAAACGTTCTAATAAAAACAAGTACTCAACTTAGCAACCAAACTTGTTTATATATTATACGCATATGTAAACTGAAATGCTTTTGTCTGTCAGTGAAAGCATAACAGTGAAACGGTGAACCTTCTTTCTTGGTAGCTACTAATGCTGAGAAGCAGGCAGTGAAAATGTTTCATGTAAGAGGGTTACTAGAATTAGTAAACTAGTTTCCCCAGCTGCATTTATTGGCACTGCTGACCCAAGCATGGAAACTTTCCTTGCAACAGTGGTGAACCTCAGCATTGGTCCAAAGCTGTAAAATGTAAGCAGTGCTATCTGAATTCAGTAGTAAATGGTTATGTATGCATGTGTGCCAAAACTGTACTGAAAATTTCATTGTAGAGTTATGCTCAGGACTTACACATGCTTCCTCCTTAAAAATCATTACTAATTTTTTTAAAAAAGAAATTATTCTAATTTTGGCTCTCTCTTGTGCTGACTAGCTAAACAAAGAATAGCCACACTGTCCAAAATCAATAGTCTTCCTTTCTCTGTTGCTTCTTCTTCACACAACTATTTAAATATTTCATGTTATTAACCTATCTTTGGTAAGAATAAAAGTAAATTTAAGAACATGTAACCAAAATAGACTGGAATACAAGATATCACTCTTAAATTCTGTGAACTGTTTTATTACACTGAAGTTGTACCAGTAGATAAGGAATAGTAAAACAGTACATTCAACAACAGATAAAGAGACCTATGAGATACAGCTGACACACTCAAGACTTTAGAGTCACCACCATAAAACCTCAAGGGGCAGAGATCCAAACTTCCATCTTTTAAGAACATATATCATTAAATGACAACAGAAGCTTGTCATTTTCAGTTGCCAGCTGAGAGCTGATTAAAAAAAAACAAAACCTTAAGCTATTCTTCATTTCCCCACCCACTGCCTGCTGGCCAATCTAGAAAGCCTAAAGGCAACAGCAGATTGTGAATGCAAAAGTTTACAATCAGACGCTAGGTGACACTAGGACACTAAGTTTTGTACAAGGAAAATCCTGTATGGAATGTATTTGTCAAAAAAAGAAACAAAACCAGGTTAATGAGCCTGCTAATTGTAATTAACATCATAATCAACCACCTGGCTCATTTCTGCCAGGCAAATGTTGGCAGGTGCAATCTCAGAAGAGATCGTTTCCTGCAGCTTGTAACAACTCAGAAGTCCTAATGCATTCAATGAGTAACTACGCACTTGACTACAGAAAAAGATGCAGACCTTGTCCAGATCATACAACTGAAAACATGATGAATTGAGTACTCAGTTTTGTTGAAGGGTACAGTATTGTGGTTCAAACCTTCCCATAAATCAGAAGCAACAGTCTTCTGCCATCATGACAGATTTACAGTATTCAGGTTTTAGTTTAAGAGAAGGGATAGACTGAAAGCAGAAAATCTATCTACACTGTCCAGAGGTAACAATTCATCAGAACTGTTAGAGCCATGTCTCTAACAAAGGTTTAGCTTCATTAATGTTTCAGCTCTAACCTAACTCTGGAGTTCTTTTGCAAAGATGAGGCATATATAATGAAACTACTGTATCAAAGTTCTATGTACATCTTTTCAACAAATACATATGTTTTATCTGGCTCCTGAACATTTTTCAAGAAAAGAACAAGAAATCCAGACAAAGGTGATGTGGGTACAGTTCCAATATAGGCTGAATTTCTCTTTCATATTTTCAACTCAGTGTTAGAATATTTTCCAAGTCACAATGAGACCAGTTAGCAAGGTTGCTTTTTTTGGGGGGGGAGGAAAAATAGCATATGACTAAAGCAAAATATTGCCACCTTGTGGTCAAACTGTCCCAGTGTACTTTTATCCTAAAGAGCTTTTTTTTCCCCTAAAGGGAAAATCCTGCAAAGTGAGTCCATAATAAATACAGTGTGCATCAATGGTATCTGATTCTGTTTAAATTAAACAAAATATATTGTGACTATCTGGATTATTATCAGAGACAGCAAGCATCTGAAGCAGATTTTCTTCATGTTTTGGTCAAATGTACTTGTTTTTCTGGATTGATGCCTTATGGAATATTCAGTAAATGACCTACTACCAGTTACTGGGAAATTCTAGTTACTCTGAAGTGCTATTTAAAAGACACCTGTAAATTTACAACACATATTCATTCTACCAATACTAGCAAAATAAACACTGTACAATACAGAAGAGCATTAGAAACACCTAAATTTATCGATTGGTATAGAAAACATGACAATCAGACTCACCCCGACCCTGCTGGCTTTGGGCAAGGCCTTAAAGACCTGGTTTTGCTATTGAATCTGGAGCCTTGATGGCATGGATGAGCCCGTTCCTTGGTTATATTAACTGGGAAAATTGTTAATGTTATTGTAGGTTGGTTGCTTGACTGCTATTTATGTTATTTATAATTTTATAGTTTTTATTCAGTTTTTAACTGTTAGCTGCCCAGAGTCATGTACTTGAGGTGGGTGGCCATATACATTTAATAAATAAATTAGAATTGCTTGTAAAAATTAACTTATTTCATTAGAAGTCAGCAGGACCCAACAGTAAGCTTATACAAAAATGACCATTATTTATAAAGTTTTTGAGTGATTAATATTAGGATAAGACTTGATAATAAAGCTGAAGCTCAGATACTTTGGTCACCTAATGCGAAGAGAGGACTCTTTGGAGAAGACCCTGATGCTGGGAAAGATTGAAGGCAAAAGGAGAAGAGGGCGGCAGAGGATGAGATGGTTAGATAGCATCACTGAAGCAATGAGCATGAAACTGAGCAAACTCAGGGAGGCAGTGAAGGACAGGAAGGCCTGGCACAATATGGTTCATGGGTCACAAAGAGTCGGACACAACTTAACGACCGAACAACAACAAAGACTAGTTTGCTTATTTTTTTTCAGCATTATATTCATGATTGTATTTTTGTTATTCTTTGAAAAACCTCTCACCGCTTGTAGGCTGAATGGTCATTCTTCACACTGCATTTCATATTTTTCAGCTCATCTAAAACAGCAAACATGTTGATAAATTTTCCAAGAGTGATCAAATAAGCTTCAGATACAAAGTCCTTCCTCCTCTCTGCATGACACAAACGCTTCACCTCTCCACAGAATCTTTCAATGGCATTTCTCTGTGCATAAAAATAAATCCATGTTTTAAAAAACAACACAAAGGGCAAGCTATTCCCCCCTTAATTGCAAGTACAATATGATGCCAAAAGAACTAGACTATATTCACAAATTGCACTGATCAGATTTTTCCAGGCGCATTCAAACACATAAAGTACTCTTCATGAGACTTCTTTATTTAAACAATATAAAACATCTATCTTCTATTCAACAGACAGATATAGCAGGGACAATGCCAGAACTGGAACACCAAAAAGGGTGGGGGGGAGGGAGAAGATAATCTAAGCTAGCAATTAATAACTATTTACCTGAAAATACATAAAATTCATCAGCTTTGTGACCTCTGGTTCAAGTACTTCCACAGTTTTTTCATAAATTTCCACTCTGTTGGGTTGCTCATTACATTTTACCTGAAAAAGAAAAGGATAAGTTAAAGCAAAAAAAATTCCAACTTCAAATCATGTTCTGCCATGTAATATGGCTTCTTCATGTTTAAAATGTACCTTTCACAGTGTTTTTATTAGTAGTAACAGTTTTCACAAATACTTGATTTTATAAATATTTTACTTGAGTGCTAGTTTTAAGGTTGCTGGATTATATAAATAAAAACACTTGGAGTATATATATACTCAAATCCCAAGGATCTTATATACAGTATTCTTAGGAACTGACTGATTACCATGTTGGAAATAAAAGAAAGCAGCATTGATTTCAATGAATGTATTTCTTTTCTCAAGAATGATACTTCTCTGTAACTCTTGAAGCTGTTAGCAAAGTAGTACAGATTTCATCCAATACAACAATTTCCAAGTTATGTTTTATTTTTTAATCAAATCCATGATTTTTTCAGGAAATGTTTGTCATTCTTACACATTGTAGAAGCAAAGAGTGAGTTGGTCTCTCATGATTCTTACAACAAACAGAAAACACCACTGTCAATGTTATGCCATATCTGTTTTCCTCTCATTACCAGGTTGTAATAACATAAAACAAGTTGGAGGAAACGAGAAATTCACAAAGGTGATTGTTTCCATAAAAAAAAGAATCAGGCGTGCTGTTTCAAGTAGAGAGCCCTGAAACTTGTCTAGGACTATGGCAGGGCTAGAGATGTTCTGAAATATCTCCTATGCCAAGATATGCACAATTTAAAAGATAGGCTATCCCCAAATGATGAAGAAATAAATCTATTTGCTATTCCTTGTGCTGCAACCAAATTGTGGCAGAAAAAGGACTGCAGGCAGGTCTAAGTATTTGTCTGATGGATTGGCAAACTAAAGGGAATAAACTGTCTTCTGCTTACTAGAGCTGAAAAGGGAGGGTCCAATGTTCAACGATGTATGCCCAGAAGCACAGTTCCCCAAATCATTTCTCTCTCCATATCAAAACATTTCTTAAGCTGTGAAAAAGTACTGTCAACTGCAGATTAAAAAATATGGGAGGGGGATCAAATTTTAGATCATGCTTGTGTACGTAGCTACTTCTCCAGTATTAATTCCATCCCTTGGCTAGATGCTTGTTGAAAGAAACAATGGATAGGTAAGCAAGAAGAGCCCAGCTATATGGCAGCATCTATCTGATTTTGGCTGATTTTGAAAAGCCAAGCAGGAAAAGACTGGGTTACTACTTGGATAGGAGACAACTAGGAAATTCCAGGCTGTAGGCTAAACTGAGAAACTTTAAAAAAAAAAAATCCCTAAAGGCAGCAGTGGCAAACTACTTCTATATTGTTGTCCAGAAAATTAAATGAATGTGACCGTGGAATCATGAAGATACTTTACCTTAAGCTTCACTGAAAGGAGCTTTACTGAAAAGGGAGAAATCTGAGGGGGGAATCCCACTTGACATTATTACAGAATTCATCAAATTTAAAAGAGTGTGAGTATATGAATGTGACAGAAAGTAGCAAAAGGGAGATCATAAAACATGATTTTTCTCAAAATGGATTTACACACAGGCAATAGATAGATTAAATTGGGTTCTGATTTCAAACTTCAGCAAAGATGCCATTATGTGGATTATGCATCCCAGGATAATGCAAGACAGTTTTTACTTATCCCCTGAACCCAAGATTAGCTCACATATTGTCTGGGACTAGAGGAAAGCATTGGAAAGGGTCAGACATGTTCTCTCTTAGAAACATGCATGATATATTTTGGCCCTCAAAGGCAGTACTGAGGACTTCAGCTCTGCTTCTTAAACAAAGAGATGTTGAGTTAGCTGTTATTCCCAAAGTCTGTGCAACTGAAAAGGGTGGGGTATGGGGAATCTTTTTTTATGTTAGTCCAATACATTTATAGATTATAGTTCAGTACTTCCATCTAAAACACAGTGGTTTTAGCAACTATGTCCAGAAAGCAGGAAATGACTGATAAGTCATTGAAAGCATATATGTGCGGTAAATGTATCATTAAGCTATACTGTACAACACAGCCTATAGGGAAAAAGCTCAGAGATTTCAGACTGACCCATTTATAGAATGTCTCTTATGCTACTGCAAGATACTATTTCTCTATAAAAGTCTCTTCCACAGCTATAGGACATTAAAATAATAATTCTAAGGTAATCTACCTGTGGGATAGCTCTTGAACAGCTTCTCCATGTGTATAGCATAACAGCATATTCTTGACCTTCTTCCAACATTTCATTCTATAATAAAACGAAAGCTAATAATTTAAGTAAGGAGGTTTAAAATACACAAAAATGATCAAAGCTAGCAAACATGAAAAAAATGTTTTGCATTATTTCTCTAAATCTTAAGCATATTAACAAGGAAATCAGCCCTAATTCTTCTACATATATCATTTAAAATCACAGACTTGTTAGAATAATTAATACTGTTTCAACAATATTGAGTGTCTTATCAAAAAATGAAAAGGGCAAGTTTCATAGGATGCTGAACTGGTATGTGCCTAAGGCAAAGTTGTTCTATTTGAGCAACATCACAGACTCACCTAGATACTACGTAAGAAGCTACTTTCCAGAAGATCAGATTATTTGTCCATCTATATTCCTATTCTAAACAAATGGATTGCCAGGGTCTCAGGCAAAAGTCTTTCATATCACTTGCTACCTGGCATTCTTCTAAACTGGAGATGCCAAGGATAGAACCTAGGGCTTCTTCACACAAACCATGTATATCACTGCATATGGTTCCTGCCACAACCACCTCTGTCATTTGGAGAGAGCTTTTTTTTCAGATTTTAGTCAAGAGCCATTTTATAACCTAAGCAAGAATCATACCTCATAAGTATGATTCCTCATAAGTCCTCATAAATAACTCATCCTCAGGAGATGAAAGCCATAGGAGGGACTTGGAAGCTAATCAAGTCACTGACTCCTGGCCCATGCCAATAAGAGTATATTGGCCTGTATATTCATGAAACTTCTATACTGCTTCAGTGATAAGAATCAGTCCTTGCAAGCAAAGGCTCTGATCCAATTTCCTCAGAGGAACCTCCAAGCCTGGAGGAACAGTAGTATTGCTAGGTATACAAAAGACTGAGAGGTATAGAAGTGGGAGATTATAAGAAAAAGCTCTCACAGATTAATGATCTACTCAGAGCCACTACTGCTGTCAAGTAGACCTGCATCCTGACTGAACTATATGCAGTCTAGGTGTAAGTTTGCCCAATGTTGAAACATCTGTACCTAATGTGTTCCTGTGATCCTGCACACTGCCCTGGACACTTGGATTGACTTCCTGGACTCTGACCTGGATTATATACTGCCTTTGTCTTTTCTTCTCTCTTTTAACCTGGCTGCCTTGTAAACTGTCTCTGGATGTTTTCTTCCAATTCTCTAGTTACACGTTAATTGCCTATCAGAAGCTTTAGATCAGCCAGCTAGGTTTGCTTCCACTTTGCTATGGATGTGGGCTCAGTAAGGACACTAGTAAAACCTGTGATAGCTTTAGGATTAAGAACTGTAACATTTACCTGGTATTACATTCCTATTTAAATGGCAAAAAGGCTTAAACTGACACTTCAACCCATTTCCTTTAAACAACTTCTGGGGTTGCCTCCTATAAGGCTAAAAAATGTATTATGGAACACATGAAAATGCATAAAAATTCCTAGAACAGATGATAATTGTGTATCATTGTTAAGAATGAGGTATTTATTAAAGAAATATTATCCTCAGCTAGTTATAAATAATTCCTAAAGTACATGAAATATTTCTGGATGAAACAAACACACAAACTTAATTCCTTATTTCTTTCTACTTTAATCAAGCTCCACCAAAAGGAAATTCATTATGCTACGAAACATGTTTATTGTTGTTGCTGTAAAGAAATTAAAACCCAATAGAAAAATATATTTACCATACTAGAATGAACAGTTGCTTGTTCAATATATCTTGCAATGCCTGTAACAAATGCATTCCTGTCTTCGAAATTGGTGTTGAAATTTGGCTGTATGCAATGAAAAATGACCCAAAATGATGAATAATCATGAAAAAAATGATTCAACTATGTTAATATAAAACATGTCTAAATATTACATTTGCTAGCAAATATTTATTTTAACAGAAATCATACCTGATAAAGCAACGATGATGGAGGGGGCTCAATACATGGTTGTTGATCTGGTAGTGGTAATTCTTCCAGGAGATCTACATTGGACAAAGCATCTTCCAGGGTAACTTGGGCAGTCATTCTGATTCTATAAAAAAGGAGCCAGATTTTTTAAAAATCATGAGATTTATTGTGGTGAATCCAGAAACACAGGCACAATCTAGTTCTTGGAATGCAATTGAATAAAAATAGTCTGGTGAGAGCCCCATTTAACAAAGAAAACTCAATCTACCTTCAGCCTAACACACTGTTTAAAAATTGGTCCATCACATGTAGGAAGTATTTAATACAAGTATTCACTAATTAAAGATGACAGACAACAGTCATATCATGACCATCGCATTCAGGGAAAAAAAATCATAACGCATACTCTCCAGCTTAAGATGGCTGTTGTAAACCCCACAATTACAGTGGTACCTCGGTTCATGAACAGCTCCGATTGCAAAATTTTGCCTCCGTTTGTGAACTCCGCATCGGGTGACGAACAGGATCCGTGGCCATTTTCCCTCCCATGACACGTGGTCGCGGCTTCCTGTAGGGAGGGGGACTCTCCCTCCAAGCAGTAACCGCCTCCCCACCCGCTTTCCTGTCCTCCATGCCAGAAGTCGCGTCGAGCAAGGTTAGCGTTCTCTCTCTTCGTACTGTACTTTGTGTCATATTTTTGCGGTTTTAAAAAAAAAACATATGGTTCAGAACGGATTAACCGTAATTACAATGAACCTTATGGGGAAATTTGATTCGGGACGCGATCAAAAATCGGGTCGCGACCAAATTCGGAGGGGTCAGAACGGATTAACCGTATTTACATTGAACCTTATGGGAAAATTTGATTCGGTTCACGACCAATTCGGTTCGCAACCAGAGTTGCGGAACGAATTAAGTTCGTGAACCGAGGTACCACTGTAATTTACTGATCCTAAAATGTGCTTCCTAGTCACAGCACTTGACTCAGAAGACTAGATGTAGTGGAATACTTTTTCAATAGGGCAGTTCACTTGCTCCATATTGTTTTTATGCTTCATTGCTTAACCTTGGATCTCGCTAGAAATGTTCATACTAATTTTTAAAACCACAGAATACCTATGTCACACCTTCTTGCTTCCCTCCCCCCATTAAATTCTATACTAGGGTGATTCACTATGGCTCCTTAATATGCAAGTCTAACAACAGTATTGCTATTTTTCTGTAACTTCTGCAGGATCCTTTCATCAACACTATTTGATAATATGCTAATACTGTACTCCCTTGACAGAACAACAATACAGTTGTGCGTGATACAATGGAGTAAACTCCCAAAGTCTGATGTAGAAGGATTACAAGATGTTATAACTACATACATCTCAACGGTAGAAAAACAAAATAATCTTTGTTAACATGTTATATGATGAAACTCACCAAGTATGTTTGGATCACACACTAACCCAAGTAAAGGCACCAGATGAGACAACTAACGAACTACAAGCAGCATGCCTTGTCACTGTCCATGTCATTTGGTGACTACCCCACTGAGACTTCCTAACTGAGCTTCCTCCCCCACCTACCCCTTTGATGTCCTTATTTTAACTTCCTGGTGCACTGATAGGAATGAAAATGAAGCTGGGGGTAGCTGATGGCAGCTGCCATTTTTCAGCCATTCCTACTTCTCATTTATGGCTAGCAATTGCTTAACTTTAGATAAAATTGGTAAACTTAGATAAACATCAGAGATCTAGGTTGTCATGTGGAGCCAGCCAGGCTGTAATAAGTAAATGTACCACACCTCACATAAATACCCTGTGGTTAAGCTGTTATAAACTCAATAAGCAAAAAGCAACCAAACCACATTATACTGTATATTAATGCAGTATGTGAACTAGGTCATACAACTGTATAGGATAGGTACAAATTTAGGCAGTAGAGTGATTACAGCTGTTTTGTCAACTAACAGGCCAGACAACAATCTAATACTAGGCTATTTCTATAATTCAGATTTAGAAAAATGCAATAGTGACCTAACATGCTGATAAGATATGATTACATTTAATTGGGAAAACAACCTGACACTTTTAGTTGCTTTGACATTCCTTGTAACCTTTAGAAATAAATATTGCAAATGTGTTCAAAACACAATTGTCCTTGAACTTTATATACAGGTAATCCTCGATTAGAGACCACAATTATGACTGGCAACTTGGTCGTTAAGCAAAACAACTAAGTGAAACTGTGACTGTGCTTATGATCTTACTTCAGCTTTCCTTTGTTTTACACTGCAAAGATCATAAATGCAAGGACTGGTCATTAAGTTACTTTTTCATCACAGTGGTAACTGCAAACAGTTGTTAAACGAGATCTACCTGTACTTCACGTGGTTTGAAAAGTGGGAATATGCAAAACACAATTAATATATTGCATTGAGAACTGAGAAACCAGAATGAATATGAATATTTATAAGTACCTTCAGAATAAATTGTATCTTTCAAGTTCTAACACCAGTTCAAATCTCTGCTATTTTTCAAAAAAGATGTAAAGGAAACTATAATAGGATATTCTATCAATGAAGACTGACATAAGCAGCATTCAGAGGACATGCTAACCTCAATAAATTTAGAGCTAGTTTGTGATGATCTTGACTTTATGATTAAAAGCGAATCACTAACTTGATTTTTACCCAAGGTTTTCTGTAGATTTACTCACTAAAACTTTGGCACATTAAATGGTCCAGATCCAGAAGGGAAGTTATTTTGAACTTAATCCTTCCTTTTGGCCTCTAGACACAGAGACTACAATGTCTACAAAACAGAGCCACTCTAACACATTATCTTTTCTCCTGATATTTTTTTTAAACTCTGCTCCCTTCTTAGGATTGGATAAAAACCCCAGCCAAAAGGTTCTGACTCAAGCAAATCACCGCACAGGTTTTGTTAAAGACAACTGAAGAAACAAAAAGCACAAGCACAAATTGTTAGCTGGAGTATCACCCAAGATAAGCAGCTCCCTACAAACTGGGCCCTTGTTTGCTGGGTTCTCTGGTATTGAATCTAAGGGTATGCAAAACTCTTCATTCTGAAACATTTCAAGTGAAAAATATCATAAAGAACTATTTTAAATGTGAAATTCAACATCTTGCACCATTTTGGAAGATTTGACATTTGAAACAGAGCTGTTGTGAATGCAAAATGCCTCCAAAATGCAGCAAAGAATACAGTTCACCCTCAAAATACCAGTGTCATACTTTGAATGGGATGTTTCATCAAATAAAGATCCAAAATGCAATACGTTAAACAAAGAGTTACACACAGCGCTATGCTAGCTTAAGCTTACTGCTATCAACAGAACCAGATCTAGTGAACAGTGAGTAAAGTGAGCTTGTTAGTCTCAAAGACGAAGTTGCAACTGAGTATTTCATTTCCATGTTGTTCCGCAAAAGTGCTATCAACTGTCTCCTTGGTTCTCTTTAGTCACATGAATTTTATATAAAAAAGGAACACAAGTTTAACAATTTTCTTTAAGAGATCAGCATGTACCTTACAGTTCCCTATTTTTAGTGTAAGGAAACAAGAACAACCAGTAACCCCCCCCCAAAAAAAACATGAGAAAAAGAACCATCAGCAGAAACGCTTTAATTCAAAAGAGAAGAAACTATTAACTTATAGCTGAGTATTGTTTATTTTAAACTGTTTGAAGTGAGTGGCCTTTTTATTATTATAAATTACACTGGCATTAGATAACAAAAACTGCACCCTTAAAGATGACATCTACATCAATTTAAAGCTTCTTCATAGATGCACAAACAGTTGGGGCATTCTGATACCTTGGTGAGGCAGAGGAAGTATGCAGGCTGAAGCTGGAGGAAGCTCACATGGTGTCTCAAGAGAGTTCCCTCTTACCGCAGACCAAGACTGTCCTCTGCTTCACTTGTCAGCCACGCTATTTTGGATACAGGCTTACTGGTCTTCCAGAAGACCAGGAGACCGATATTCAAAAATAGCTCAAGTGACAAGTCACAGGTTCAGTGGATGAGCTGCAAGAAACTTTGAAGGCATTAATTTCTAATTCACCGGTTGCACTTAGGAGCCCTCACTCCCACTACAAGACAAAACTGGCAGGATATTTGTCAATTTCACACCAGCTCCCAAATAACCCATATATGATAGATCTCAGATGTTTACAAGCAAGCAGCTTGATAGCCATTAATCTATTACCAAAACCATCACTCCTTTCCAAAAACAATATTAGTTTCTAGTCTGCTTGAACCACATTGATAGAATAAGACACAGGAATTTGAACTCTGATTTCACTATAGCTAAATTTTGCATCAGATACACAGTAGTTGCTGAAATTCTTCTGGAATGGGTTATTTTGCTTTTTTGTAATAAGTCTATTTATCATAACCCTATGTATCCCCTAGTGCCTGTTTTTTTGTTTCTGGATCAGTTTGCAAGAAGCCTGACACCAAATCTCTAAGTGCAGCAATAAAATTGGCACTTTTGTGCCAATTAGGCATTATATGGGCAGGCACCTCTGGAAGCTGGGAACCTGATTTCTCCTGCAGCTTAAGCCCAAAAATCCATGGAGGAGTAATCACAAACAGAGGAAAGGGGTGTACCAGCAACAACTGAAAGTGTCTAGTAGGAGCTGGGTGGATCCCAACCCTACATTGTCAACGAGACATTCATTGTAGAACGTCCATACAGCAAGACAGGTTGGGAGAAGAGGAACAACACGACTCTTAATTTGGAACAGCTAAAGGCAAATGTGAGCTGGGGATGAGATGAAAGCTGCACTAGGAGCTTTCACCTCTAAAAACAGTTAATGAGGTGTCTGCTAGAGGACTATGATGAGCCCATACCCTACAGTTGCAGCAGAATTAGAAGGCAAAACAATGTGATACTTCAACATGTAGAAATGCAATCATTTTACATAATTCTGTCCAGCTTTTAGAAAAATACTGAATACAAGTGGGAAAAAAAGCAGCAGCAAAAGTGAGACAATGATTAAAATGTTTCCTCATGCAATGCTGATTTTCTACTTCCATTCAGTTTTTCTCCTCTTGTTTTATCTCATTTGCTAAAGAGAGGAGCACTAAAGAAAAAAAAAAAGCTTACCTACCTACTGTTCACTACTACCTTCCACTGTACTCTGTTATATGTGTAAACCAGGCCTCAACTGTGCCTTAATCATATCAAGCTTAGGCTAGTATTGTACAATGTATTCTGCAAAGAGACATTTATGAAAGGGATACATTCAGTATATACTTTACAGGGCAAAACTGAACCTCTAATATTACTCCATCTATTCTGTTACATAATTTGATTCTAAACCCAATTCAGTGTACTTTAATTCCTGATATTGTCTGGGGCTAATATTTTAAGAACCACCTATTCTGGGTCTCTGTTGCATCTGAAGCACAATATAAATTGAGTTACAGCCTTTCCATCTGATGCCTAGGCTTTAGAATAGCACTCTTTTAAATAAGCCCACAATATTTCATGCAGTTCAGAACAAAATGTACAAAACTTCACACTGTTCAAAACAAGATGTACAGTATTTTTGTTAGAGAAACGCATCTGACCTTTGCATAGCAAAATAAGGGCGACAATTCAAAAATATGAGAAGCCACGATGAAGCATTGGGCAGGTTCAAGATAAACATGAGTTTTTTAGTTAACCTCATTAAACATGACTGCTTCTTGCATATTTATTTTCATGTTATCACACCTTAAGAGCACTGCTGAATGCAACTGTCACAGAACTGAAGCTGTTATTCAAGCACTTCAGAAGGATGAAAGAGATCTTGTCATCCAATCTGAAAGCAGAAAAAGTGGGTACTAGTTGCAAACGCGAGTGTGAAGGAAATCAATTCTACAATCTGGAAGCAATCCAGAAGACTCTTTCCATATACCAGAAGAGGAGTTTACCGCGAGGAGAATTTTCAAGGAAAGCAAGCAGAAGACCACCATCTTAGAGCTCATTCCAACAGGCTGTTCCTTCTGTTACCACCCCCTACAATGTAAGAAGCAGAAAGGCAACCTCAAAGACTGCTCCAGCTAAGCACCTCACGCCTCCCTCCCACAGAGCCATCTGCCTCACTGGGTTCTGGGGGAAGGTTTTTGACCAGTTGTAAATATACAGGCACATTTTTTCTGCCTAATCTTCCTTAATCAGGTAAATCTTTCTTCGGCATAAACATAATAAATCCATATTAAGGTACTGCACTAGGATTGGAGAAATCAGGTTCAAGTCCCCCCTCAGTCATAGGATTTCACTGAGTGACTTTGGAGCAGTTCTTCTCCCTCAGCTCGACCAACCTCACAGAGCTGCTGTGCGCGGGGGGGGGGGGATGGAGAAGTGCTGTGTACACTGCCTTGAGTGCCAAGAGGAAAATGAGATATAAATGTAATAAATAAAGCTTAGAAACAAAAACTGAGGAAAATAAAACATTTACTGCAAAAAGGTCATAAGAGGTTCAATCAGCTACTTCCTCCACTAGTTCTCCTGTCACCATCAGAGCTGAAACCAACTGTGAAAGAAAAGCTACATAGCCACTAACAATGTACATCAATTGCACAAACACTGTCTGTTAAAGCTACACTAACAGATTAGTTTCTATATTAGTTTAAGGGGTGAAAGTAACCATTAACTTCACCGTATTTACCACAAAACTGTTATTGTATTACAAGGACATGAGACATTTATAGTAGTTTCTTACTATCTAGATTTATTGATTTTAACAGTGAATTACTGACTAATACAAATTGTTGTTGTTGAGTCGTTAAGTCGTGTCCAGCTCTTTGTGACCCAAAGAAAAACAGAATGCATTTGTAAATTGCACAATTTTGTAATTTAAAATTTAATAACAGGGTTGCTAACTATGCATATCACACAATGAAAAACATACGGGTTTAGCACTACCTTACATTACTATATGTAATATATAGTAATAGTATAGTATATATACTATATGTAAGAAACTGATTACTGCAAAGGTAATTCTAAAAACTCTGAAAAAAGGAATTGCATATCTAATAGATGCAGACTGCTCACCTCCCTTTCCTAGGCCAAGCTACTTAAAACTGTTCAGTTGCTTTTTAATTATTTCCGCTATACTTACATGTATAAAAAAACAGAAGTAACTCTTGACTGTTACTGAAATATCAAATTCCATGATAAAAGCAGTTGCTTTATTAAGTCAACTTACTGATCACAAAGTAGTATGCAGTCTTTTGAACTCTCCAAAATTGTTTGTCAGATAAAATAATAAATAAAAAGGGAGGAAAACCAGCAAATGTTGAAGGTATGTAGTCGGCATTTCATCACAGGTTGTGTTCCCACAACATACTAACCCACAAGCTAGCCAAGCAAATTACAAACTATATTCTAGTGCAAATCCAAACTTGAGGTTAGCTTTAGGTTCAATATATTATGGAAATACAGAAAATTAGTCAAGCAATTAACCAACAATACACATGATTTGCAAACATAATCAGTCTTGAGATATGATATTTGCATATTTCAAAGTAAATACCCACTGGATTACAACCATGATGTACTTCTTCCCACACTGTAAACATTAGCAGACTATTTCCCACACTTTCAATGAATTCTAATTAACAAGTATTAATTATGCGTATGATTCCATTATTATTCCATTATTATAATAGGAAAATTTATTCCCAGTTTTTAATGAATACGTATTCTTAATAAAAATGGCTGCTTTTTTAGACAACCAGTAGCCAGAAATAATTAATAAAATATCTGTGGATGGGTTGGTTAACAACTCTGAATTTATTCACAAGTCTGAAGTGTGAGATTGGAGGGGGTGGGTGAGATTCCTTTCAAAATTAGGGAAAACGTGATTACGAATGTAGTGTACATTGCAATTTCTGTTAGGGCAAACTGTGAAGGAAGGGCACTCGCATCTTAATTCTTCCAAATGGTTCACAACCTCAATAAGACGGAAAGCTAAGAAGAGCCCCTGTTCATATTCATCGTTTCCTTCCCACAACAGATCTTCGTGTGCGACCTGCTTTCCCCTCCCTACTTATCTACCCCAAACCGCTGGTTATCCCACTTAAACGACGACGCTTCCAAGGCCTCGCATCTGCACCGAGACTGGACTGGCTTAACGCAACCTCTCGGTATTCCTCCGCGGAGCTCTTAGCGCAAATAATCGGAATTTTATGGCCCGGAAGCCTGAACTTCCACGGAATTTGGGATGTGAGCGAGGCCCGCCCAAATCCACGAGAAGTAGGCCGCACAGTAGAAATCGTGCATTTCAGGTGTGTTTTGCCACCTGCGCACACGCCCCTCCAGAGACCGGCCCTGCCGCAGAACGAAGAGGAGAGCCGCTTGGCGAAGGGCCGTTTCCTTCGCGGACGGAAAGGAGAAGGGAAAAATTATGGAAGTTTTTCTCACCCAGCTTCGGGCCGAGGCGGCCTGTGGCTTTCTTCTCCTTTTAGCCGCCCGGAAAATACCAGTCGCCCTGCGGGCTGGGCTCACTCCCCTTCGGCTCTGGCCCCTGCGCCGCCCAGCTCCTGCCCCGCCGGGCTACCGCCGCTCCGCTTCCCAGGGCCGCTGGACGCTCGAAGTTTCCGGCCAGAGTCAAACCGGGAAATAGCGCCAGGAAACACCCTTCCTCCCACTCCAGCTCCTCCCCCGTCCCGGCTCAAACCCTCGTCCATTCCCCTCGAAAGCACTCAGCCCGCCCCGCAAACTATCCGGGGCTCCTCCTTCCGAGGGAGGGAATCCTTTCCGATCTTCGCGCCGGCTGGCAGTGGGAGGGGGCGGAGACCCAAGCGCTCCTTCTCCTCACAAAGAAAAAGTTACTTTCTAGACACAAAGCTGTGCGAATATTGCCGTACGTGATGTCATTCGGTTACTTGCCGCCCCGGAGTCTTTACTAAGAGAAAACAGAAGCCAGGTTTGCTAGGTTAGCGTGTCCCGTCTAACTCCAAACTGAACTGAATTTGCAACGTGCCTGACTAATAGGTGGTTCGTGAATCCAAGACGAATCTCTTTGTGGACCCAGGCTGCAGGATGATTCCTGGCAAGACTGTAATGCCTTGTTAGCGGTTTTACTGATACGCTACATTAACCCTGAACTCCTGTTTACAGGGGGGACAAGGTCACACACCACGCGAAGCAAAAACAAACCGCATTTTGGCTTAGACGTGAGACTCACAAACAGACCGCGTCTCGCACGAGCTCTGTGAACTTTAAACCTTAGCATCTAGGGTTGCAAATTATCTTAGCAAGTCCTTTTTCCTACAGAATTTGAGAGGAATCCTGCATCAACAAGCACGATGAAAAAGTTGTACAGTATAGCCAAAGCATCTTTGCTCTATAGAGCTCCCAAATTTTTCTGTTCTAAGCTCCCTCAGGAGAAAAGTTAGCACTGGAGGGAGGTGGCATATTAGTCTATTTTTCCTGAAAGGAAGTCTTTTTTTTTTTTATGAGATAACCAGAGGCGACAGCCTGAAATGGTAAGATGTCCTTTTTTTTAGGATTATGGGGAGACTTAAGCCTTTGGCAGATACCTTTTCATACCAAAAAGGGGAATAGCCCCAACAAATTACTTTACAATAATTACCAGTCTTGTGGCAGGCCACTGGCATTAATCGTCCCTTCTGAAAAATAACTCTAGTATTCTTTTTGTTCTTAAAGAGAGCTAAACCTCATGACTTTTAATACTGCCCATTCTTGGTTTGTTCTTATGTTGATCGTGCTGTTTACAGGAATAGATTATTTTGTTTCTAGTACGTGTTTCTCAATACAGTAGTACATTTTAGTAAATTTTTTAGTAGTACCACATCTTATGCATGAAAGAAAAATATGCAACAAGAGTTAGCTATGGTGATTACAGTAACTGCCAGAACTGTATCAACTGCAAAAAAGTGAAAAACTTTAGTTCAGCCCCTAATACCAAAGAGGAACAAGAACCCAAAGAGTCATTTTTCAGTCATTATAGTCACGGTCATGCACGTTCTCACAGAATATCCTCAAAATTGAGGAACTTTTTGTATTTCCCATGCAATACTTCCAGAATGAGACAGCCAATACAAAACTAATTAACATACATTTGCATGCAAAAGTTTGGCAACCTGGTCCAGTTGTATGATTTAATGCATCCTTAAGTGAACAGAACTGATATCACTTCTACAAAGTACAAAGTAAAACATGGTAACTTTCTGCAATTTTGAGTATATACTTACTGTTTATGTGCAGTTGCGTAAATTAAAGTGAATATGGCAGGTGGAAAAGTTTGGATTTTGAAACACCTCTTTTGCCAGAAGTGGCAAATTTTCTGAAGACATAAAATAGTCTTTGTTTTCTTGCTTTTGGAATTTTTTCCCCTCTCTTCCTTGCACAGCTGCACTAGTTCAGAAATGTTCTTGGGTATCCTTGCATGAATCATGTGTTTGAGATGTTTCCTCAGATTTTCAATAATATTCAATTCTGGGGAATGTGAAGGATATTCCAATACTTTCCTTTTTCTTTCTTGCAAATATTCATGGTTGATTTGGCAGTATTTCAGATTGCTGTCCTGCTGAAATATCTAACCTCTTTTTACGTGAATTTCTTAAATGACAGTGGGACATTAGCTTCCAGAATATACTGATATTTAGTTCAACTTATTCCTCCTTCCATCTGCAAAATATATGCTGTGCTGCTGGATGCCACCCCACCCCACCCCACTCCAAAGTATAACAGAACTACCCACATCCTTAACAATAGTCAAGATGCTCTTTTCTTCAATTATTTCATCCTTTTTTCTGAAAATGTATCTTGTCTGGTTGTGACTGAATATTTCAGTGTTTGCTTTATGAGTTCAAAACACTTTGTTCCAAACTGTTTCAGCTTATCAAAGTTTTCTTTTGCATACCTTAAATAATGACTTTTGTGTTTCCTTCTGATAACTCTCCATGCAATACTGTACTGTGGTCTGATGGACACTCCAATGTCAACTAAAATTTTCAGCAGATCATTTATACTGATCTGTGATTCTGTTTTGCAGAATGACCAGTTTGTGGTTAATTCCAGCTGAGATTTTTTTGTGGTCTTCAAGCCATGTGCCATAATCATTGAAGGAATTGTATATTTGCAGGAAAGCATTATACTCACATTATTTGTGAATTGACAATGCAGAAAACAGGTAGTCATACAGGTAGTCCTCGGTTAACGACAATAACTGGGACCGGGGACTCTGTCGCTAAGCAACGTGGTCATAAAGTACGATGTCACGTGACTGCACCAGCTTACAACAGTTCCAGTTGTGGTCATTATCCCATGTTGTTGTTAGGTGCAATATCATGTGATTGCCATTTGTGATCTCCTGCTGGCTTCCCCATTGACTTTCCTTGTCAGAAGCCAGCAGTGAAGATCGCAAATTGCAATCACATGATTGCGGGACACTGCAACCATTGTAATTGCAAGCCAGTTGCCAAGTGCCCAAATCACAATCACATGCCTGTGGGGACACTGCAATGGCCGCAACTTTGAGGACTGGCCATAAATCTCCTTGTTCAGCGATGTTGTAACTTTGAATGGTAACTGAATGAATGGTTGTTAACCAAGGACTACCTGTAATTACAAAATGTAAAAGCTTAGTCATATTTACTAAGAATGCCAAACAATTAACTATATACAGTGTAGTAAGTTAATAAATCCTAAGGTACTTTTCCAGTGCCAATTTTATTGAAATTTGATATTTATCACAGCCACTACAGTTGTGAATTTAATTTAATCAAAATAATTATATACTGAAGAGGGGAAAAGGAAACTCAATCCAACATCACTAGTATTATATTTAGGGATAATTGATAACTTATGCACTAATATAGAGTTAATGGAAATATTTAAAAGGTTTGTTTTACAACATTTGTTTTGCTGTTTGTGTCTCACAGAGGAAAACAAAAATATGGCTTGGTCAGAAAAACATTTCACATATAAAATTAATCATAGTTTCATTATTTACATTTGTACAGTTTCAAGTGTATTATCTATACATTTGTACATATATGTGAGAAACCTAGGACTGAAATACTGTGACCAATCAAAACGAAGTGCCTGCAACATAAATCAAAGGACATTTCAGCTAATACCACAATGTTTCAAAGAAGTTGTTGCTTGTGTATAATTTCATGCTTGTATGTCATGCTAAGTTTGTTCCATTCCAGCCATGAGTGACAAAGCTAAAGATTCCACTGTGAATCAAAAAAGAGTAAAGTATTTAGGATCAAAATAGAGGAAATTGCCTTTCAAACAAAACATATCACAGGTAGATAAAACTATGATATACTTTGTACAAATTACAGTTAAGTTACACATATTTCTAACAACATTCTTATTAACGAATACCAATATTCCACAACATAGGATATAATTATTTTCTGGTAGCTAATACTATGATTAAGAGTATTTGGGGCTACAAGTATTAAGAAAGTAGTACTGCATGCTTTATTCTAAATGTTTAACAATGTTTATTTAAAAAAAAAGACTTTATTCCCTGCATACTCACAATGTGGAAAAGAGCCTCTACAGACTGCTTTGTTTAGTACTGTCACAAGAAACATATGGCAGTTTTTAAAATCTGATTCCATCTTCGTTATGGATTCCATCCTAAAAATAATGAAAGATAAGTTAGGCAGGCAGTACAAACAAAAATCAAGTTGTTTTGGGGAAAAAATACTATTACTTTCTGAGCGATAACATAAAAATATCTGTAGTACAAAGCTTTAAACAGGAAATGTTTTTATTACAAAGGTACAGGCACTTTGTTAACTCAATCTTTTATCCTTTGTATTACTTTCAATCATGTATCATACAAATCGTTCAAGGCTTTATCACTTGCAACAAAGTTTACCTTGAAGAGTTGGTGGAACAATTCACTCTACCTTGTAAACTCTAATTTATTCTTATCATGCTATGTTTCCCACAATGATGCATGCTTTTTAGATATGTGATATTTACCATTCAGGTTGGATGACTGGATATGTATGTCAAAGCACTCATAACCTACAGCAAATTCATGGGATATAACCCTATTCTTACATTGTATGTTTTATATACACAGTTTGCTACAGATGCCCCATTAACGAAGTAAATGTATAATCATAGTCGTGACTGCTTCTCAGGGGCAACCCATAAACCATTGCTGAAACTATTCTTAAAAATCACAATTTGAAGCAAGCAACAAGAGAATTAAATTTTAGTTCTCTGGATACAGCTGATGGCTATTTTTTATACCCAGATTTTATATCCAGATTTATACCCAGAATACCCACAGACAATACCAAATTATTTGATGCCAGAAAGATGCCTGTGCATCTCTACAGGACCATACTAAGTAATAGTTGATACACCCTAATTTTCACAAGCTGAAAACACTTCAAATGATATTTCAAGATGTTCAACATTTCTCGATATAAGAGAATTCAAACCAAATAGATATTTGGTACCACAGAGAAAAGGGCTCCAATAATGTAATTCCTTTTATTGTTGATTGCATCTAATTTATTTTCTGAATGTACAATTTACAACATGATGCTTAAAAGACACACTGATTGTGAAGCTAACATGTGTCCAGAAGTGATAAGATCCAATGTAAATGAATTCCATTGTGGCCTACACGATTAGTCTGTCAACACTATACTGCATCTTACTCGTAAGGCTTCACACAAAGAATAAATGTCAGTAAAAAAAAGTCCCAATTCTGTAAACTAATTGTGATGCATATGATTGAGCAGGTACTTACTTCCAAGCTCCCAAACCAGCTTGCCAACGATCTGCAAACATCAATACTAGGTTCAGAACTTTCATTATTGCTTCTTTCACAAAACTAACCTGGAAATGAAATTTAAAAGGTAACAGCTTCTATCACAGTTTTATGTAGAGATTCAAGCTAGTATATTCACTGACACATATTCCATTCTTCATTTATTTAAAAACAGTTGCTTATTATTCAATTGTTCCTAAAACAGCTTCCCAACCAGAAGCTTTATGTCTTTTAAGGTTTTCTTGTGATCTTGGTATCTATTTGACATACCACGTAGATAGCCTCTATTCATGAACATGATTAGCTTATAAAGCCAATGTTCCTTGAAAAACAAATTGTTTTATCACGAATTAAAACTTTTACATCCCACTGTGGTTAATTTTTTGGAAAAATGGTAAAAACCTGGCAGCATGAATCTAATGACCACAATCAAGCCCTGGTACACTGAAGTTCACAGATGAAGTACTTCCAATCCTGTTCTAGAATGTGGCAATTTATTATATAATTCATGAAACAAATGTATAAGGAAAGAGAGTTAAAAGAATAATTTTTCCAATTTTAATTTCTATGTGAAACTATGTGAAATGTCAGACCAATGAACATTTTTGAGTATATTAGTATATTGAGTATATTTACTGGTTTAATATATCTCGTGATTTGGTTACTTTTATTTAGGAGAGAGATATTTTTGTAACTATTTATTTTTACAACACAAATAAGACTGTTAGCCACCCAGAGTCTTTAGGAATGGATAGCATGAAGAAAAGTAAAGCAAAGCAGATAGTCACATTAGAGGAAATACCCATATTCCAAACACATTTACAGGGAAAAAAAAGATTTGATCATGGACCTATACCAAAATACATTATACTTCTAAATACACTAAGCTAAATAAACCAAAGGAGCAAAAAGTCCTGAAAACTACATTTTTTTTTTCCCAAGAAAGAAGGAAAGAACTACAAACCTCCTTTTACAGTATTTACTGTATTAACTTTGAAAACCAAACTCTTTTTCCCAGATGAGCAAAAGTTTAAACAGGAAAATAACAACCTAATCTTATAAATGAATTCTGTGCTGCACTGGACTGACTATCGACCGACCGACCGATCGATCTATCTCGCATCCCTTTTGGATAAGCAATGTTACCCCAAACAATACAACAGCAGTAAACAATAAAAAGTAGTAAGCTAAATAAATGAAAGGCAAAAGATAGGAAAAAAGAGGAAATTTTAATTAATTTCATTTACAATAACACCATTTGCTATGCCTCTATCATTTTCTGCCCTTGCAGTATCCTACAGTTATTGAAGGCTTCATAATTCATAAAAGAAATGAAGCACAATTTTGAAATAGGAATTCTGCAATCTACTGATTGGGGTGCTTTTAAGGCAAATATATCAAATTGGAAAAATAAGAAAGAAAAACTGGAATATGAGAAGTTAGAAAAAGAAATTAAGGAATTATTGAATGTGAGACCGTCTATGGTGGGATTATATAAAATGTTTCTCTGCTAAAATGGAACATTATCAAATGCTAGACACCCAATACTCACTGGATCATATAAAACAACATTATCAGGAGCGATGAGAAAAAAGCAGTAAATTATTGGCTTCTAGACTGAAACAATACCAACCAAATAATAGTATCTCTACTAAGGATTATCAGGATAAAGTATATGATGACTAGAATTTGATAAACCAACACTTTTTCATTTTTATATTTGATTTTAAAATGCAGATACAAGGGTCTTAGAAGATCATATTAAAGATTTGGGGGATAAATTTCTTTACAATTATTTAGCCGCACAATCATCACTTCAAGAACAGATAACTTTTAAGTTAATGACAAAAGATAAGGTTCCTGGACCAGATGTTTTTTCTTACTGAATTATTGATTTTCTTATTCCAATATAACTGGAGGTTCTTCAGTTAACAAACCTTTTATAACTGTTGTTTTGAGGCTGGTCTTGATGATTATGAGAGGTATCACTTGATTTTATTGCTGAACACTGTTGCTAACATAAAAAACAACTACTGTGTTGTAGAAAGAATTAGGAAACGTTTGTCCCTGTTTTCACAAGCCAATTAGTTTTTTTTATAAATATTAAATATGTCTTATGATCTTAAAATGAGATTTATTCAACAGAAGGATGCTTAGCAAGGGTTGATAATCAGTATGTTGTAATATACTGGAGCTGTAGGCCTGTTCCACATTGGCCTGTCTTAATTATAAAGCTTGGTTATTAGTTTATTAAATCAGTTTTGGGGAAAATAACACTTAAACATTTCAATATGGTTTTGAGCTACATACTGAAAAACTGGAATTTGCCAATCCATGAAGAACTCTGGATTACCATGCATGAGATGTGACCAAAAAGACTGGTGAAAAAAATCTGCTATACCTGATTTACAATCCTGGATTGATATGTATTAAGTCTTCACCTATGAACTTGCTTTTTACTGAAGTATGGGACAGACTGGCAGTATTATTCTATGTGGTCAATGTGACCATTTAAAGATGAAGATTCCAAATATCAATTTTCATTCATTATGATTTAAATTAGTTGTTAGATGTTAGAAATTAGTAATTCCCAGCCCCTTACAAATATTATATGCATTATTTGACATACCTTTTCTCTCAGGAGGCAACGATCATGGATTGTAGAAAGGTATCTATAATGTATTTTGATTAATTGATCTAAATCTTTTGCTTCTTCTACTTGATGTTGGAACTCCAAACCTGTACTATGAAGAATCTTGTAAAAGGAGGAAAACGTATAATGAACCAAAATTTGCATTTAAATCCCTTTTCTCTAGATGAAAAATCTTTGCACTGTAATTTTCTCCAGAGAGTTCAATTTTTAAGAGTACAAGGCATTTCTTATTACAACAAATGGCAGTTAGATCGTTAGGGTAATGAATGCACTCCCCAGATTAAAACAAGCAGAGTTTCAGAACTTAACCCACTGTTTTTTAAAATGATGATATAATAGGGAACCACATCTAAGAAAGAATCCCTAAAATGTAGCTATAGCCTGGAAATGTTATGTTGGCCTTGAATATTTGTCAGGAAGTATGACTCTAAGTAAGAATCTGAATTTTTTATTTCCAATTGTAAATATTATTTGGGAAGGATACAAATTATTGTTATTACATGAAGAATAAATACTGGTTTTCCCTCTATATTCCTATCAGCAGATATAACAACAATACATCTGGAATAGTTTAGAATGCAAACTAAAGCTAAATTGACGTGGCTAATAAATTTACTTTGCAGTGCTTGTTATTAGCCAGGATATATTACAGAAGAAGTAATCATGCATTTGAAAGCCATTTTATTTTAGCAGAATTTGGTATTTAAAATCTGAACAGACACTAAACTGAGCATGAAATCATATATCTAACTTTTAATTAAAGCCCAGATAAAAATGTGCAGTACTTTTGCTATACAAACTAAGAAACAGTCCAAAATCACTTCAGATTGTTTACAAAAAGTTATTTCTAATCTTACTGAAATGTATTGTGCATCACATACCCTAGTCATAATGTAGTTGTGCAGGCTGTTAACAAAGTGCATGAGTTTCATTCTTAAAAGAAACATACGATGAGTTTGTTGTTTAATGGGCTCCAACTGAAATCCAAACTGAAGAACTGCTTCTTGATCAAGTACAGTACCTCTGTTATTCTGGGGCTTTTCTGCTGCTCTGACTAGTTCTTAAGAAGGAAATGCAATAAAATAACATATTAGGAAAAAAGCAAAACAGTATAAATTACAACTCCTCTCACAACTACATTTTTAGGTGAAAAGTCCAGCTTTCTGAATGTACCACTTTAAAATACATATTCAAAGAACAGAGGAGAGCAATGGCATGATGTAAAGATAGCAAAAAGCAGGACAAGATTGTAATTACAATTAACAGCCAGGCAAGATTTGACCAAGGATTCATGTACCCCAACTTTCTTTCCACATATTCAACACAAAGTCCGTAAGCAGTACATAAGCACAATAGCACCCTCTCCTTCCTATTACTCTAGAGGTCTAACTCAATTGGCACTGAGAACACAAGGAATTAAAACACAGCATTAAGGGATTTTTAAATTATAAGCTAAACAACATGTCTTCAAACAACTTTTTATTAAACTAAGATATATAGTAGTTACTTAACAGTAACATTCTAATGTAATCTCGTACAATGACTTTTAATTGTTTATAATCACTGATGCTGTGACTACCAAAAGAATATTATTATTATTATATTTATATTTCTGATAAATAAGAAGTAATGTGAATTAAAGTTATGACTCTCCCAGGTTTTGCAACATGGAAAACAAAAGCCAACATGAGCATTTCAACTTTAATCAAAATAATAGGAAGTTTGTAATTCTAGCCATTACAGAGTTCTGAATGTTTTAAGGAGGGTTTCATCTAAACATTCTGAAGAATGTCATGACTTCTATAAACCCCACCACAGCAATGGTCTCCAATGCAGACTTGATTACCATTTGATGGTTTGACTAAATGATACGATGCAATGGATGACATCTGAGGTCTCTCTCAAATATTTAGATTCTACAAATATATGTTTGAGTTTCAAGCAGGACCTTGCATATTTCTTCACTAGTTTTTCTCATAATTACACAGAATAAACTATACAAGATACACAAATGTAGCAAAATTTGCATAACATATTTAGTGATCCCTTTAGTTACAGATTATTTATTTATTTGCCAGATTTCAGCTAATCATATCTATTTTACTTTGGCAAACTTATATTCTGTGAGTACAGCCTTATGCAGCCAAATCAAGATGACATCATCTGTGAACCACAGGAAGGTATTAATAATCTTGTAATAACTCTGCATACTACCCAGAGTAATTTGATTGGAAGAGTACAAAAATATTGCTAATTACTAAAATAATAAACATTAATATAATTTTGAAATCCTGCCCAAAATAATGCAGTGGAGAATATGAATCCTTGCTTGGTAAAGATTGACAGTTTAGGTGTATGAAGAAGCAAAGGGGGATTAAATACAGTATCCTGATAAAAGGCACAGTTAAGTAGAATGATGACCGTGCACTGCAATGTTACTTTTGTCCTTCTTATGTTCATTTGATCTCAGAATTTAAAGTCTCTACACTGCAGTAAAACCTTGATTTAACAAACTATTTAGGCAAAAGGAGTATTTGTTGAAGCCAAATGTCCATTAAGCCCAAGCTTAAGTATCTGACATAGTTTCTGTCATTTGCATAATTGTGTAACCAATGTTTTTACATCACATGGGTCAATTTACACCATTCATACAAATGCATTCAAATGTCCATTATTTCAGGTAAACTTCTGTAGAAGCTGGAGGTAGTATGGTTTTTAGAATTATATTTCCATTATAAAGAATTAAACATATCCATCAATCCTCTTACCATGAAACCTCAACACATCCAGACTGTATTTGGCCCACTTTATTTGTAACAATAAGAGAAAGACTTGATTATAGATTTTTTGACACTCAACGCTTATAACTATATCCACTGGCCAAGGGACC
Organism: Python bivittatus; assembly: GCF_059951505.1. Classification (NCBI taxonomy): domain Eukaryota; kingdom Metazoa; phylum Chordata; class Lepidosauria; order Squamata; family Pythonidae; genus Python; species Python bivittatus. The sequence continues at coordinate 40,994,468 of NW_028277074.1, read as the reverse complement.
TGAGTAGGAAAACAAAACAAAAAATCTTTTTTAGTATCCTTTTACCTTTAATATTAAATCTTTCATTTCAGTACAAGCAAGTATTACCTTGTAACTCAGTATTAAGCCATCTAGTGTATGAACAGGCAACTTCTTCTTTGCTATATCAATATTTTCACATAGAATTGACAACCTATATACAAAAACATGTGTCCATTATCAACTGTTTATTCAAAGGTAGATGTCTATCTGGTTAATGAAATTCAATACAAAAGTTTTCAGATAAGATCCACCATCCACAATTACTTCTGTTGCAAACTTTGTAATGAGAAATTTGATTTCGACATGGGATATTAGGTATCACAGAAACGGTTACATTCTAAACCAGACACTGGTACTTGTTCTTAAACTGATGTGATCAGTGGCTGCTTCAAATCATTTAAAACTGAGGTTTCCTAGTCATTACATATGAACTTTTCTTAATTTTAACCTCTAAAAATTCACTCATCCTAAATTAGAGCCAAATTACAACTAAGCCCATTACCAAGATCTCCCTTACTATTAGCAATAGCCCCGGTAGTATTAACATGCAACTATATGCCTTCATTCACATTCAACTTACATTAACTTAGTTTATGTTAACCTCACAGAAGTAGAACATGCTAATATGCTTCATATGCCATTACAATGCATTTAAAATTCAATTCCTTTTACAACAGAAGTGGCACACCTATAGCAAATCCTTCCTCCTCTATTAGATATAGTTACTTTATTACCTTAAACTATCCTCTGGATAACGTTGTCCAACTGCTTCTTGAAGCTGGACATTTAGGAATGCTTCACTCTGCCATGTGTCTTTCTCTCGAATTTTATCAAAAATAGATGTGTAGAAGTCATACATTGTATCACCAGCCTCAAGTAAGAAAAAGTTTCTCATTGCCTGCAGGTATTCTACCAGCCTAAGCAAGAAATACAAATTTCATCATAATGTACATTTCAGTGCTTCAGTTATGCAATGAAACTGTAGATGTAAGACTAATATAATGGAATTCAACTATATTTACTTTAAAAATTGTAAATCTCAATAAATTATGTCATTCAAGAGACCTAATTTCAGATCCATTTATTTATGTTTTACAGAATACAATATCTTATGGTGCTTGCCCAACATTCTCATCATCTAACTTATTTCTTTATCAATTATGTTTTCTTGCAACAAGCATCTCACCTTCTTCCAAATTCTTTTTACCTACCTGTAGCTGCACAGAAGTCATAATTTTAAGTCCACAGGTAGCCCTTGGGTTATAATGGCAATTGGGACTGGGACTGCCATCACTAAGCAATGCAGTTGTGATGTCACGTGACTGCATCACTTAGCAACGGCAATCCCAGCAGCTGTCATAACCTCAAGACATGCGGGTTATTAAGCGGGAAGAGGTGGGAATCCCAGGTAAGGAGTGCAGAGGTGCCGCAGGGGGTGGGGGGGGAGGCCGGGGAGGCCCTGGGAGATCCAGCGCGTGTGGGTTGGGGAAGGCTGGGGAGGGTCAGCATAGGCAGACCATGAGTCGGGAGGGCCGGCACAGGGTGGCTTCTGCAGGCGGGAGAAAAAGCAGGAGTGGCTTACTGGAGCAACTTACAACCTTCCCTGCTGGCTTCCCCATTGACTTTGCTTATGGGAGGGTAGGAGGGAAGGTCATGATTGGCAATCACGTGACCAGGGGTCCCTGCAAGGTTGTAATCGCAAGCTGGGCACCTGAGCACCCAGAGTGCAATCGTGTGACTGCAGGGATGCTACAATGGCCAGAATTTAGAGGACCAGCCATACATCCATGTTTTTCAGTGCTACCGTAACTTTGAATGGTTACTGAATGAATGGACATAAGCCAAGGACTACCTGTATTCTACATCTATACTTCAGCTGCTGAGCTACTTCCCTTTTTATGCAATGCTTTCCTCTGCCCAGCCCTAGCCAAATTGATCAGGTAGATATCATGAAACCACATGAGATACTAAGTTGCTTGAAGAGCTTATATCTCTCAGTTTAGACCAGGGGTTGGCAATCAATGGCACGCAGGCTGAAGGTGGACCATCACCCAAAACCATCCAGCCCACAGTCCCAAAAAAGAATATATTCACCCAGCATGCAAGAGAGAGGGAGAGAGTGTTTGCCACCTCCCTGGGTGGCCATTTTAGTGACAGCTAGACCAACTACCATGGTGCAGGTGGAGCAACAGTCAATGGAAATGTTGGTGGCATGGTCTCTGACTCCTATTCAGAAGAAGGTTGCTGACCCCTAGATTAGACTAAGCTGATACAAAGAAACTTTAATCTGTCATTACAAATTTCTCTACAAAGAACTCCAAACTATTTTTCAGATGTATTATGTCCTAATTATTTTGAATATTCATAAATATTCCAGCATAACAATGAAATTAAACTATCACTACCCAAAACTGATGCTATTTCCTTATTTCTCAAAATGGGTTGGTTGGACCAAACCAGTTAAAAACTCTGAACTATATCCTGAAGGTGAATTGCTTTATTTTCCAGGGAAAGCACTTTTTTTTTTTTTTTTTTTGCAAAATTTAAAAGTAAGTAAGTAGCTCCTATGGATATTTAAGGTCAGAATGCTTATATCTTTGTCACCTACAGGCCTTTCCAAGCCATACCAGGGTGTCCTACAGTTTTCTCTGTCACTAGTCAGATCATCCAGCAACATAAAAATATATCTAGAAACATGTAGGGCACAGCAACATTCCTGAGAAAGAGACTGAAGATGATGGAGTATGCTATACAAGTGCTCCACTTTGTAGCCACACAAAATAAACATGCTTTTAAAATCAGGACATGCAAGAAATTTCAGTGAGTGCAAAAATACATGTCTATATGTATATTATAGCCTATGAAGTTATGGTGAGGATCCCAGTTCTACACCATTCACATGTCATTTATTTAATCCCATGTTTTATTGCTTTCAAAGATGCTCAAAATAGGTAAAATTATGTTAACAAGTACACCTCCACAAAACTTTTTTGGTGGCTGAAATATGTATGTTTAGAAGTTACATACAGTAACAGTTAATTACACCCAGTTACTGATACTTCTCCCTATAGTTTCAACTTAACATAATATTAAATCTTTTGTGTGTGTGCATGTGCCTTCAAGTCAGTGTGGATTCCATGCGACTGCCTGGACAAGTCCCTGCAGCTTTCTTGGCAAGATTTCAGAAGTGGTTTGCCTTTGCCTCCTTCCTAGGGCTGAGAGAGAGTGACTGGCCCAAGATCACCCAGCTGGCTTGGTGCCTAAGGCAGGACTAGAACTCATGGTCTCCCAGTTTCTAGCCTGGTGCCTTAACCATTACACCAAACTGGCTCTCTAATATTAAATCTAGCTATCAGCTATACATCAAATGTTCCTATTTAATTAGGTTAGTTTGGACACCCATACACAATGAAGTTAATTCAATAACCTTTCAAAAAAGAAAACTGCTTTGATGCAGGTGACGTCTGTCATTTCTGCTTTCTTCTTGAGTAAAACCATATGTAAATCAATTCTTATATCTGAAATATGCAAATCATACATGCCTGCATATATTTCCTGAAATCTGAATATATACATCTAGTAGAACTTTGTGAACTTATTTTCTTCCTTCAGATTCTGAATGTTTTTGCTAAAAAAAAAATAGATAAGAAATAAAAATTGCAATCTGGTCCCCTCTTTCAAACCATCTATCACAATACTAAGTAGTCATAGCCACTAGGATATTTCTTCTACCAGCTGAAGAATAAACAAGAAGGACTTGGACTTAAGCTGAACAAGGAAATGTCTACTGCAGCATACTGAAAATATATATTAGCTACATGTCATAACTGGCAGCTTACATAAATTCTTACCTGTAATCTTTCTTCAAAGTTTGCATTAAATTTCCACAACACTCTAGATACTGCTTGTTAATGTGAGGGTAAAGACAAGATCTCAGCGTCAGCTCAAACGTCTGGCATGTAACTGATTCGGATGACCTGTCCACACAAACATCACCAGCAGTAAGCGTCTCATGTATGTTACCCTGATCCAGATATAGCCTGCAAAATATATATATATATATATAATACATATATTAACTTTAGATCCTCCATTTTAATTCCAGTATGTAAATACAAAATTTGTATAAATATGCTCGAGATAAGCAAACTATGGATAACAAATGGTCTCTAATTTTGAGAGACAGATTTCCACAGGTTCTGTAGCTGTTTTGTTTTTTGTCTGGCAACTGATTATGCGTCATCAAGTCAGTGTTGATTCTTAGCGACCACACAGATAGTTTTTCTCCATGATGATTGTTTGGCGATAATGGGGGGAAAACATAGTTCCTAAAGACGTTATATTATTTGGACACATCTGAAATAAACTGGGGTATCCGTTTAGTGTAGGATAAATAAAGCCTGCCTAATCTTCACATTTATTGGACAGTTTTTTTAAAAAAATATGTAAGATATCAGACTACTGAGATTTATGTTAGGAAACAGCTGTATAAGAAAAGGAACTGCTCCTGAAAAACTGATAATATACAAATATGATTCTACTGTATTTATTCTATCATTAAATATACATTTTGAGAAAAATAAAGTATTTGAAAGATTAGGATTTTATGATTTGGAAAAGACCATCTTATGTTCTCAGTCCTTCTTGCTTGTTTGCTGGTAAGAATTATTTACCAGAGAAGCCTCGATACTGGCATAATGATGTGTAAATTATAACTTTGAGTATGTAACTATGCTATATTATATTGAGTTACTATTCAAGTCTATTAATATTGATACTGTTATGGTATATTTAATTCTGTATAATATTAATTTAGTAAAAAGGAAGACACTTTCTCCTTTAGCAAATAACATATAAATTGCTCTGTATTTAACAGCAGGAAAAACAATTACCAGGAAAGTTTGACTGTCTTCTTCAGATATCTAAATGCAATTACTATGGCTTAGTTAAAACTATCAGGAGCAATAACTGACACTATATGCTGGAACTTTTTTGCACATAAAAAAGCATACTAAAAATTCAGAATTCAATATGTTCAACAAAATGAAAAAGCCACTATAGACAGAAACCAGCATCAACGTGAGAGGTGCTGCACAGGTCAGGGATGGTGCGGGAGGGTATGCGTGAGAGCCACTATGCGGGTTGGGGAGGGTTGCAAGGGTACAAGGGGTGCGCAAGAGGCACCACACGGGTTGGGGAGGTTTGCAGAGGATGCGCAAGGTGCAGCACAGGTCAGGGAGGGTGCACGAAAGTGTGAGGAGGTCACAAGAGGTGCCGCGTGGGTCAGGGAGGATGCATGAGGGTGTGCGAGAGGCACCACCTGGGCAGGGGAGGGTGCACTAGGGTTTGGCACAGGTCAGGGAGGGTGCACAGGGGTGTACGAGTGGCCGGAGTGGCACAAGCGCAGAGGAGCTAGGGGAGGGTGCGCAGGTGGAAGAGACTTGCCCCAGTGACTTGTGACCTTCCCTGCTGACTTCCCCATTGACTTTTTGGGGAAACCAGCAGGGAAGGTTCCAAATGGCAATCATGTGATCATGGGGCACTTGGCAACCGGTCGTAAGTGCGAATAGGTTGCCAAGCACCCAGATCATGATCATGTGACCATGGGGGTGCTGGGACAGCTGGAACTCCAAGGACCAGTCATAACCACCATTCATTCAGTGAACAGTCACTGACCGAATGGTCATAGGTCAAGGACTACCTGTACTAGCAAAGTGTACAGTGACATCAGAGGACTTAAAACATTTCTTGCTATCATAAGCCATATAAATGAAGGTTCTAAATTATCTGGTCATGCTAGCACCGTAAACTTTTTTTACTAGATAGACGGAACTGAATTCAACAAACGGAATCTTTAACCAGATGAGTTATATGTTTTATATACATTTTTTATGATTTGGGACATCCATTCAGAAAGACATCCAACCTCTATGAATAGAGGGAGAGAATGAAAGAAATACAAGCTCTTAGAACCTATGAAAGATCATATGATTAATACTTAATTGCCTCCAAGCACCAAACTGGTAACATAACTTTTCTAAGAGAGGAAATACTGTAAAATTAGAAATAGGTTATGCTTCTGTATATGTTTTTAATAATAATATCTCCTGAGGATTTCCCAACTTATTTTGACATTCAGAACAGGGAACTCTGACCTACAACCTCTTTCCTTCTTAGCTCCAATCTCTGGCACAATTAAGCTTGGCATTACATTTTCAGTCATTACTAAACTGAATCATTACTGAGTTTGGTCTGGAACCAGCTCTTTCTCTTTTACTCAATTTTGGTTTATTAACCAAACTTCACTCTCTATTGTATTTTGGCATACTGTCATACTTCTGTTATTGTTATTTATTTAAACAATTTATTATCTTATGTATTTACATTTTGGATACAATATCCTGACAACTGTTATAGCAGACAGTAATGAGCATAATAAAGGTTAACAATGTATGAGTTCTAAAGATTTAACTTGTTGATAAGCTACCTGGTATTGTGTTCCAAATCATGTATATGGTTATGGAGTAGCAGGAACTCCCCCATATTTGTCTGGTAGAATCAGACTGATGTTTGAAAAATTAGAAAGGACAAAAAATATATACTGAATCTCTTATATTACCTTGCAAAATTAATAGCCAATAAAGGATCATGAATATTATCCAATTCTAAATGTCTTTCTGCAATAGACTGCATCTTTATTAGGCTTTCCTTAGTAGCCCGTTGTTCTATAAAAGTATCTTGAATATGTTCGTCCCCATGACGTAGACGCAATTGCACAGACTCCAAAAATAACACGTACAAGCTCTTCCTTTCTGCACCTGAACATTGAAACATAGATTATTTCTTCAAGACCATCGTTCATATAAACCAGAAAGAAATAAACCACTTGAAGCTTTTGTCTACACTGACAATGAAATCAATCTAACTGGTCAAACAAAACATAAGGGGGAACCTGAACTAGAAGCACTGATTTTTTTTAGCAGTAACAATAATAAAACAAGACAATGGCTTAATATACTATGTCAACTAAGGGTGACACACTGTATTTAAGACGTTTTTCATTTCATCTTCAGATGCCCAAGAGTTGCAGAGACTTAACAGCCTTAATCACTTAAACATGCTTAAGAGGTAGACAATGGCTTCCTAATTTTGACCTGTATGTTCTTCTTCAGAATGGATGTCTGTTTTGACCTCTTAAACATTGTTGAGATAGTGTGTGTTACAGTATAAAGATCCAAAATGAAATGCATGCATGTAATGATGCTGCTGTATGCTGGTGTCTGAAGGCTATGAGGATCTGGATGGAGAGAACAGGGTAAGGTTGAATCCTAGCAAGTTACTAACTGCCCATTGGGGTTTTCTGGCAGCTCCAATGGTATCTCCAGATGGGGAAGCCAAGGCACTAAAGACCTGGTTGTCATTTGGGCCAGGGTGTTAGGTGAACCCTGATTGTTTGATGATTAGGATTTATTAATTTTAAGATAGAATGAATTATTTGAACTTCTAACACATGATATACTGATTCTGGCTGTAATTTATTTTTTAAATTAATCTGAGTTAATTAAATTTCTTGTTAGCCAACCAGAGCTACAATAGTGAGATGGGCAACCATCTACATTTTGTAACTAACTAAATAAAAAGCAAGCACTAACATGAAGGAGCAGATCTATGACTGGGGGGTCTTCCTGGACTCATGGCTCTTGCTGGAGCAGCAGATGGAAGCTGTCACTAGAGGAGTCTTCACCCAGTTTCAGCTGATGTGCCAGAGACACTGCTTTTCTGCAGCAGAGCCAACCCTCTGGAATGGCCTCCTTTTGAAGTGTAACTTAACTCTGTCTGAGGCTGCCTTCTGGAAGCAACCAAAAACGGAACTCCTCTGGAGGGCATCTGGATCTTGACACCTGGCTTTACATTTATTTTTTAATATGTTTTAAAGATTTTTATTATTTTAATCTAACTGTGGGTGGTTTACTGATTTATATGTTCCTGTAAACTGCTCAGAGTCATGCAGGATTGCAGCAGGGTGTAAACATATAAAAAAATTCCTGTTAATAGAAATTTCCTGCTAATAGAATTTTTAAAAGCCTGTATCTATCTATCTATCTATCTATCACTCTAAACCTAGGCTGGCTTGTTATCTCAGCTGCCTCTACTGGCCTACAGATTTCATCTTAATTTATTAAAAAATAATACAATTATAGCTCCTTATACCTTTCCTCCAAAAATTAACTGATGGTACAAATCTTGATTCAGGCACAAATAGTCTCCGATTTGAGGTGGATAAGGTCATTTTAATTTAATTCCTTATTAATGCTACCACTTATTCCATGGGTGGACAACCTAGTGATCTCTAGGTGTTTTGGACTGCAAGTCCTATAATCTCAGGCCATCATCCACACCAACTGGCTTAATCCTGATTTTAATAAACATGACAAAATGTTTTGAGCTGACTAAAAAAATCTTAATAAAAATTCTACTGGATTAAACTCAGGCATTCTATTTCCATTGTGAACTGACCTGATATCAAAACTAAGCCTTCATACAAGACACACACGAAAAGTAGCATTCTGTCATCCATGTTCACCAATATGTAGTATCAAGAGGCTAACCTCTTCCAACACTGGAAGAAATAAACAGCAACTTTTTACCAATAGGCCTCTGCAACCTGCCTGGAGAATCTGCCATATCTCTGATAGGCAGCAACTTTTCACTGGCCAAAGTAACATATTTTAAAGGGCAAGAAAGTGGGCAAAATAGGTAGTACAAGGTCTTGTATGCACGGACAGGTCCTAATTTTCTGCTTTTTTTTTATGGGTTTGTAGTTGTTGGTTTATTTTTTAACATTAAAGAATGTTAAATATTTTAGAGCTTTTACCACATTTCTCTTGTTTATTGCCAAAATGGCAGTAAACCATGCTTTTGATTTTCACCAGCTGTAGTAGGAGAGGACTACTGGAGGCTACAAATGAAGTGACTGGAGAGCCACATAAACCCCGGAGTTCTCAATGCCTGTTATATCATCTGGCAGAAAATTCCATTAGTTAGTAATGCACTTTCTAAAAATGAATATAAAGCCCTTATTAAAAAGTAAAAGTCAAGTCAAATGTTTTGTCTAAACACTGATATTTAAAAGTGGCTTAAAATTAAGTAGGCATAAATTAGACATAAACTGTAGAATGTTTATCAGAAATATTACTTATCTATTTAACAATCTAAATAGTTCATTTTTTAATTTACATGCAAGTCATGCAGTGCTACAAAAATTCTAAAAATCAGGACGTACAACATTACACAGCAAAGGAGCATTTTGCAGAAATTCAGTTTTTACCTCGTGCTGCAGCTGGCTGTGGGGAACCATCCGTGCACTGCAAATTTTTTAACAACTGCATGGACTTCCCAGCCATAATGATCTGCTTTAACACAGGTTTTAAAAAGGAAACCATGGTATGCTGTCTGCTTGATGGTGCCTGATCGCTGCCAGAACTGGCACTAGCATTATCACTCATTTTCTCTTCATTCTCAGTCTTTTCTGATACACTATATAATGTGTAGGTGGCATACCAAAAATCTCTATGATTTACTGAAACATTTTTGTTTCTGCAGAGAAAAACATGTGATTGTCAGTTATTTCTCAGGAACTTACATATATTTCTTTATTAACAATGTATGTGGTTACAATAAGAATCTAAGACAGGTTTTCCAACTAACTAGAGAAGAATATTCATCCACCATCTGCAGCTTTTAGTTCTGCAGCTGAAGTTAAGGTCCAGTGCAGATAAACAGATTTGAAGAAGACTCATCACAGCCAACTAAAATTTCAAAGGCACTACATACATTCTGACTGAGAAAACACCAAGATTAGAATTACGATATAGAGATCAGTTGCCAAAATAGGAAGGTTCTTACGTATTTTATATTCTGAATTCAAGTAGCTGTAGTGACTGTAATGTTACGTCACACAAAACAGCAATAAAATAATTAAACCACTGAATCTGGTTGTAAGTATTCTCCCAGCAACATGTCAATTTTTAAAATTGTACTTACGGTTACTAAAACATTAAAATGTGTTAACTAGTCTTCACTGAACTGTATTGTATTACTTGTATAATGTATATAACAGTTTAACTACTCTTGTAAAATGTAGAGTATTATTCATTAAAACAATTATTCTAGATATAATTTGCTATTTTATTAGATTTGATTGATTGTCAGATACCACTGAACTATCTTCTGATGCATGTGTAAATGCATGCCATATTTGGTAATAATTTGTAGCTATTTCAAAGACATGCCAATATTCTCTTTCATCCTGTCCATCCACTCATCTGCTGTCTTTCCCTTTAATTACTCTCACATTTTGCCGAGCATAATTATTTTTGCTAGTCGAGCTCCTGCATACGTTATGCCCAAAGTACACAAATGCCTGCTTGCTGAACAACTCTTCAAGGGAACAGCTAACCTTTATCTGACCCATAACTAACTGACTAGTTCTACTTATAGTCCATATTCTCCAAATCCACAATTTTAAGGCTTATATCTTCTTTCTCTTTCTCAGACTCCATTTTTCACAGTCATATATCCTATGAGGAAGACCTGCTTTAACTCTTCTGATCTTTATTATAACCAAGATGCCCTTACCTAACTTCATGATCTTGTATTAGCTTTCACTGGTTTCCATTCTTCAATTAATCTCATCTTTATTTCTCCAGCATACTGTCCATCTTTATCTAGTCTTGCACCCAAAGAAACTATCACCTTCCTTTCATCAAAATCAAATGTAAATTCATTGAATATGCAGGTTGTCATAACTCGTATTTAATATTAATTTGGATTTTTCACTTTCAGTTTTCATAAGTAGCTATTCTAAGTCTTTCAGCAAAGTGATATTATTTCCATATCTCAAAATAGGAATGATGCAACATCACATTTTAATTCCAGCTGCCATCTCTCCCAACGGTGACATTCTTATCATTTATTCTTCACATAAGCCAAACAGACATGGTAACAATATGCAACCTTGCCTCACTTCCTTCCCTAATTCAAACTACTTCAAATTCACTTCTTACAGTAGCTTCTCATATCATGTTCTGACATGATCAATCAAAGACCTTGCTGCGCCCAATGAAGGGAAAGGGATATCTTTGTGTATTCTCTTGCTCTCTTCATTATCCATATTAGATTAGTCTCTGTCTTTTCTGAAACCTTCCTATTTACCTGGCATTTCTTTTTCCATATACATTTCTATTTTCTTTGTAACATCTCAAGCAAAACCATTTGTTGGAGAAATTAATATAATGGTTCAATAATTTAAGCGTTCTCTTTCATCTTCCCCCTATGGTACAAATATATATACAATTTTTTTCAAATTTCTAGGCTACAGTTTTTTTCCCTGTTTATTAACAAATAGCCATCAGCACTTAAGCTGTATTTTTCTCTAGCAGTTTTGAACAATTCAACTGGTATTTCATCTATACCTACTGCAGCCTATTTAATAATTGATCTGTTAATTTAGTATTTCACAATTTTTAGTGGAACTGATTTCTGAATATATTCTCTAAACATATGTTTTATGCATTACAGAATCCTATTTATGAACTATTTCAATAAGGTCTTTTCAACTTCCTATAACCTCATTTGTCTCTACCAAACTTCTTCTGTAGTTACTCTGCAGTAATTATCTGTAAATGTTCCTTTAATTTTTCTGATTTTTTTTAAATCTTTTTTTTTATATTCCTCTATTTGTTGACATTCTTGAGTGAGAACTTTCATTGTCTTTGCATTCAACCATCAAGCATCCTTTTTTTTTTTTACCCTAGGGTTTCATCCTCCATCTTTCCCTAGTCAGCCGCTTTGATATTTTCCTCTCTGAAATTTTGAAAATGTTTTTATTTCAATTTCATAATATTGCTTGTCTCTTCTCTATAGCTCCTGAGATTCTGTTTCACATAAGTTAAGCATGTTACAGCTGTCCAAATTCTAAGTTTTTGTTGTGTTACTGAGTAATAAATCAAAAGTCATGTGACTATTTTTTGTAAGCACAGTCTAGAACTTCATGAACAAATGAGTTTTCCTATGCTGGATTACACAAATCTCTAACTGCACATGATGTGGATACTTAGGAATATGGTAAGCATACTTATGCAGGGTTTCTCTTGGGTCCACCGTTATCATCACCAAGCCAATTATGTATACCATAAAAAATATAAATATATCCACAAGACGTTCACTATCATTACCTCTGAATTATAAATTCTTTAGCAGGATCAAATAAATTACCATGGACAATCCACTCATCCACTGTCTGTAGGTATGGTCTTACTGTTTCAACCCACAGAGAAAACAAAAGAGAGACCTGAAATGAAATGTTAAAGAGAATTATGGAGAATAGTGAGAAGTGGATAATAATACACATTAAGTGACTTCACTAGGAAACAACAGCACCAACAGAGTGCTTATAAAATACATCCAGTATCTAGAAAAGCCCACAACCTGAGAGTTGAGGGCAGCATGCCTTTAAAGATCAGTTGCAGGGAAACAATGGCAGGACGCTTATTAGCAGAGGCATCTGATTAATCACTGTGAGAGAAATAAAATGCTAGGTGGAATTTATTTATTTATTTATTTAATTAATTTTTCAGCCGCCCATCTCCCCCCAACGGGGGAACTCTGGGCGATTCACAACAAACATTAGAACATAAAATATATAAACACATAAAACTTTAATTTAAAACATTACTAAAAAGAAGAAGGAGAGATCAAGAGGATGAAAAATCTGAGGCTGAAGGCAGAAGGACTCTATGGGGCTAGCCATCCCCATGCTTGAGGTATTCTCACCCCACCCCAGGCCAGGTGGCAGAACCAGGTCTTCAAAGCCTTACAGAAGACCAGGAGTGGGGGCTAATCACACCTCCGGGGGCAGGATGTTCCAAAGAGCAGGGGCTACCGCAGAGAAGGACCCCGCCAGTCGAAGTTCTTTCACTGAGGGGGTCCGAAGCATGCCCTCTCTGTGTGATCGGGTGGGACGGGTTGAAGTCATAGGGGAGATACTTTGCTTGAACTAAAGGCTAATTCTTATGTCTGTACATACAAAACATAATGTATATTTTAAATTCAGTATATAATCTGGAGCCCACTTTTTCCCACATGATACCATAAGATATTATTCTAGCAAACTTCTAATTTAGGAAGCTGTTATAAGAACGGGAGAGTAGAAAACCTGCTCTACAGCTGCTCTATATTCTGTGTGGACAGAATATCACACATATTGCTTTACATCCCAGCCAAATTTAAAAATAATTTTAAAAATCCTATTTAAGCAATATGCAGGGGGCTTCATCTGAGCAACTCTTCACTGTTTAATAGATCTGTGCATCCATACTATGTGTATAACTATCTACAAATGAATTTCCAGTCTTAATTTAATATGCTGTAAAATATGTGCAGTATTATAGTATCCATACATCCCATGACATACATAAATCATTTGTACATACAAATGGAAGAATGTTTAGAGGTACTCAGGAACCAATAATTCTGGAGAATCATAATAATGATAATTTAACTTGATTTCAGATAAGAAAAGAATATCTGGTTTTTCTGATTGGTTGGGCAGCATGGCAGGAGTCTTAATTCTGAACAGGAGGGGCACTTGGGGCAGACACTTAACAGAACTCAGATATGCCTGGCTAATAAGATGACATTAGAGTAGAACAACCATCTGTGAACCAAAAGGATTATAGATTTAACTTAAATATAAGCTATAGCTTATTTTTCCAGTATGAATAATTACTAAATAAACTTATTAAATAAGTTTTTTTTTTTTTACTTACTGTCTGTTCAGAGGCTTCTCCAATATTGTCATAGTCAAGAATTGCTTTGTACAAGGTATTGAGCAAATGAGATGCTCTTACAACATTGCGAGTATCAGGTGGTACTTCAGCAACTCCAGTGCTAAAAACCTTATGAAGTACTTTCAGTTGCGCCAATCGATGTGACAACTTATCTATGACTATGGAAAGGGTGATTGTAGTGTCTACAAAGAAGTGCAAATTCATGTTTTATTATCATATACAGAAAGCTTGTACTTCAGAAGATTAAAATAAAAGTTTTCAGTTAAAATGCAATTATTTTACCTTCATTGATTACGCATCTCTCAATTTCTGTAAGTTCTTCTTTGAAATTAATGAAATATTTATAGAGAGCTAGCACAAATGCCTGATACGTTCTGAAAGGGGCTTCTGCAGATTTCTTGGGAGTGGATATGGTTCCATGTATGCCACTTTCTGAGCTGTGACCCATGACTTCATCAATAAACTTTTGTAGCCTAAATACAACTTGTCCATATGCAGCTATACGCTCCAGCATTGATCTTAATGAATTCTAGAAAACAAAAGATTTTAAATTTTTTATTTATTTTAAAAAGGAAACAGAAAAAAAGATATAGAAATTACAAAATGCAGATATTACATAGAAACGTTTGCAGAGTAGTACAAGATACAATTAAAATAAAGTACAACCTATTCTTTGGAAAAAATGTGACTTTTACCCTTATATATCAGCTTGGATTGAAACAAAGATAGTTTCACAATAGTTTATCACTTGAACAAATATAGTTTCACAACAGTTTATCATAGTATTTTCAAATTTGTTAATTAAGGTTTTCTTTTTAGTAATATCTTTTAATAAGAGTTTAGCCTTCCTCAAATCTAAAGCTGTTCTATTTTGTTTTCATATTTTATCCCAATAGGAGTGTCACCTACATGAACTCCCAGGATGGGGCATAGTGGGGTGTGCAATATTCCAAGTATGCAGGAATATTTGGGAGGAGGGCTTATAAACGTATCTATATCTCTGTGTCATTTTAGATGCAAAATGCATGGAAATACCTGTATTACACTTTTATGAAGCACACAAAATTCTTCTAATATTAACTACTACAGAAAATTCAGGAGACTTTTGTTCCATATTTTGCATACCGTGGCAAAATCAGATTTAATATAAGTAATTTAAACACTTGCCACCAGTACTCTTAAATGATAAATTTAAAGAGTTTAATACTGATATTATGTTTGTTTCCTACTTGTTATTTTTCCTGGTAATATAATATCTGAGGTCTGGGAGACTTATATTCTGTCTCTCAATTACCAAGAAGGCCAGTTATTAAAAAAAAAAAAAAAAAACTTTAACAATATTATACAAATGTAAGTTGTTTCAGTTTACAAGTATTTGAATGAAACTCTGTGCTTATTTACAGGAAGATACTTTACTTTTTCACAAGGACCACCAATGTCTTTTTTATCATTTTCTTTCCCTTCCTTTTCCTCAGATCAGTTGCCTTTCTTCTCTTTTTAAGTAACTCTCTCCACGTTTGTAGCATTCCTAATAAGGAACTGCCCTTTTAACCCTTTTAACCCATTCTACTAATACAGAACTCTTTTATCACACATATAAATGTATATCCATATACCAAAATCAAAGTATTGCTTTATCATGAGGCTCTTAGGCTAGAAGCACAGCTGATTAGAGTATAAACAAGAGCCTGGCTAGTAATATTTAATTATTGGCTTAAACTCATCTGTCAGCCTGTTGGGTTGCTCCACTCTGTTTTAACTGATACTTTTTGATCTATTGGGAAGAAGTCCCTTAAGCGCAAGCTATTCTTACGTGGCCTCTCCCAAACTACTTCATATAATCTTAGTTGGCTCAGGCAAAAAATGTGATTGCCCAATAATTATTTGAAACTGAGTTCCAGTATTATTTGAACCAACTGCCCAGGTTTTACACAATTCCAAAATCAATTCATCAGAGAGACAGGGCTCCCTCCCTTTATTCTTTGACTCATTCAAACTACCACTGGGCCTTTACTAGGGCTCACTGAAATGCCCAACCATCAGCATGTCATGGCAGAAATCACAATCTCCCTATGGGTCATCATCTCTGCCCATGCAGCACCCAAGAGATAAAATCAATTACAATTTTTTTTACACTGTAGGTTTTATACATATTGTGCCAAAATCTTATTTCCCCCCTTTTAGCAGCAATCCCTGATCAATCTTCAATGCTGATTTTATGCTTGTTGATAAGGTCTTTCAACACAACATATAATGTTGCAAAGTTCTGTTATTTAGTATCAAAGGTCCAGCAAGTGGTCCATAGTAGGAACGACGATATGTTTTTGTTGTTTATCTACAGGTAGTCCTTGGGTTACAACAGTAATTGGGACGAGAATTTCCATCGCTAAGCGATGCGGTCATAGCGAAATCTCAGCAGTCTCACCCCATTGCCATTGTTAACCAAATCCGACCTGACATTAGGCAAGGACCCTTCCCGATCTGAGCCATTCCCAGCTTGGTCCCTCCCAGCCCCAAGCCTTAGTAAGGTAAGGGACTGCCTCCTCTTGAACGCCCCACACCCATCTATCTCCCTCCCACAACTGCTGTTCAGGTGCATTTCTCCAAATCACACGATGCTTCTTGCAATGCTTCTGAGGCCTTCCAAAGCATCGTGAGAAGGCAGCATGCAATTTGGAGAAGGGTATGAGCGGCCTCAGGAAGCAGGCCTGGTGGGGCCAGGAACTGCCTTACACAGGGCCAGGCTGGGCAGACCCTGACAGCAGCGGAAGAAGACATCAAGGGGCAGCTGGGGGCAGCAGGACCTGTGGAGTACAGGGTGGTGACGGCAGCTTGGGCTTTGTGCTCTGGTGCTGAGGTGGCTGGTTGCTGTGCAGGGCTTGAGGCAGCACTTTTTGGCTGTGGTGGTGGCACCAGCAGCACCGAGGCTGAAGTAGAGGCCCAGGGGCAGTGGCAGCTGGCTGAGACTCCTGAAGGCTCAGGGTCTCTACTTCAGACCCAGCAGCGCTGCCACCACTGTAAGCAGGGCAGACAAAAGGGCAGAGATTGGGGGAGACAGGCGGTGTGGTTGTTAAGTGCACGTGGGCTTCTGTGTGCCTGAATTTTGATCACCCAACCGCAGGGGCACTGCAACCGCCATAACTTTGGGGACCAGCTGTAAGTACCATTCATTCAGCACTGCCATAACTTCAAAAAGTTGCTGAACAAATGGTCATTAAGCAAGGGCTATCTGTATTGTCTTTTTTTGCTTTTATTTTTTTATTTGCTGGCTAAATAATTAATATTAAATTGAACTGCTGTATTTGCTTATTTATATTCACTGATCACTTCACTTACATGTGTCAAATGGGTTACTGTGATGTCATTTCTCACAGTTATTTTTCCATCATTCAGCTGAAATATAAAGAGTTTTTTTACACCTGAAAGAAGCCTGAAAAAATAAAAATGAGCTCAGCATATATTATAAGCAAACACTGCTTTTTTATATACAAGCAAATATTCATACACATATTCAGAAGGAAGCATTACATACTGAAACTGTAAAAATCCTAGATTTTCAACATAGACTTCATACTTTATGTATTGGCAAAATGGTACCCCATAATAGACACAGAACCACCCATTATTAGAAATAAAAAATAGATTTTTTTCTTTTAAAAAAGAAACATTTTATTACAGCTCCTTTTTACAGAGAAAGATTTAAAAGCAAGTATTAATGAAGGCTATAAAAGTTATAGCATCATTTGCCTTGTGAAACTCATTTTTCCTCATTTTGATTAACACAATTTCAAAATAATTGATTTTGAAGTAAGTAGTATTGTTAATACAGTAATAAAAAAAATAGTTTTCTGAATTTTAAAATTAACCATAAAGACTTATAAATAGTATCGATTATTCAACATGAAACAGACTTCAAGCGGGGTTTTTCTGGTAATTTCTTTCTTACCAAATTGTTTCACGAATGACCTGTGTTTCAGTGACAAGAATTCTCTCTTCTGGGACATATAATGGATCGCTATTATATAAGTGCTGTTCCCTAAGAGAAAAAAGTCTTTAATATTTTTAACTGATTGTATTGGTAAAGAACATCCAACATTATTTCATTTTCTTCTCCTACAGGCTCAATGAACTTATAGAACTACATCAACAAATCACTGGTAATGCTTGAAAGACAAACTGCATTATATTCCTCTAGCGAATAATACTTCAAATGTATTGTCGAAGGCTTTCACGGCCGGCATACGATGGCTGGTGTGGGTCTTCCGGGCTGTGTGGCCGTGGTCTTGAAGTCTTGTTTCCTAACGTTTCGCCAGCATCTGTGACCGGCATCTTCAGAGTGCAGGAGCACAGACAGGAGCAGTTCTCTCTGTGCCCAGGGTGATGTGACTCTTCTGTGGATATTTATAGAGATCTGGGGGGGGGAAGGGGGGATTGGGTGTGTGTGTGGGGGGGTTGAGTTACTGAGTGGCTGCTTGTTTTGGTGTCAGAATATGTGTGTATCTTCCTGGGGATTAGGCAGGGTTTTTTCTTCTATTGAATTGTTAACGAGGGGCTGCTGGGGGTGATTAGCAAGTTCATTGTGTGAACTGTTCACATGTCCTGGTGGTTGAACTTCTGTAGGTCTTCTTCATCCTGACTCCAAATTGCGAAGGTGTCATCCACAAATCAGAACCAGACTGTTGGGGTAACGGGTGCGGTTTCTAAAGCCCGTTTTTCAAAACTGGTCAGCTTTGACGTGGTCTCCCTGTTCACTAAGGTACCAGTGAGGGACACCCTGGCACTCATCAAACAGATCTTTCCAGAAGACATCACAGCCTTATTTCAGCACTGCCTAACAACCAGTTACTTCCTATGGGACAATGAGTACTATGAACAGATGGACGGTGTCGCCATGGGAAGCCCCCTGAGCCCAGTCGTAGCAAATTTCTACATGGAACATTTTGAAAAACGGGCTTTAGAAACCGCACCCGTTACCCCAACAGTCTGGTTCTGATTTGTGGATGACACCTTCGCAATTTGGAGTCAGGATGAAGAAGACCTACAGAAGTTCCTGAACCACCTAAACAGCATCCACCCCAATATACAATTCACCATGGAAAAAGAAGTGGATGGCCAAATTCCATTTCTAGACACGTTGGTCATACGCAAACCAGACCTCAAATTAGGACACAAAGTCTACAGAAAACCCACCCACACAGACCGGTACCTACACAAAAACTCCAGCCACCACCCACGTCAGAAAAGAGGCATTATCAAAACCCTCATGGATCGTGCCAATCGGATCTGCGAAACCCAATTCCTAAACTCTGAACTTAACCACCTTAATTGGGTCCTACAAGCGAATGGCTACTCCAAGAATGAAATAAAAAGAGCCATCAAACCAAGAAAGCAACATGCGACTGAAGAAGAAAAACAGCCACCCACCAATAAAGTATTTCTGCCCTATATCAAAGGGGTCACAGACCGCATGGGAAAACTGATGGAAAAACACAACTTCCAAACAATCTTCAGACCCACCAGAAAAGTACAAGAAGTGCTAAAATCAGCAAAAGACAAAAGGGATCCCCTCACCGCTGCAGGAGTATACCGCATACCATGCAGTTGCGGACAAGTATACATCGGGACCACGAAACGCAGCATCCATACCAGGATAAAAGAACACGAAAGACACTGCAGACTACAGCAACCAGAAAAATCTGCAGTAGCTGAACATGCTCTCAAGCACACTGGACACAAAATCCTATTTGAAAACACAGAGATACTGGACAACACCAACAGCCACTATACCAGGCTATACCGGGAAGCCATTGAGATTCACAAACACCAGCACAGTTTCAATAAAAAAGAGGAGAGTCTAAAAATCAACAAAACCTGGCTACCAATCCTGAAAAATACAGCCTGCAAAAGGTCAACGAACTCAGCTCAACCACCAGGACATGTGAACAGTTCACACAATGAACTTGCTAATCACCCCCAGCAGCCCCTCGTTAACAATTCAGTAGAAGAAAAAACCCTGCCTAATCCCCAGGAAAATACACACAGATGCTGACTCCAAAACAAGCAGCCACTCAGTAACCCAACCCCACCCACACACCCCCCCCCCGATCTCTATAAATACCCACAGAAGGGTCACTTCACCCTGGGCACAGAGAGAACTGCTCCTGTCTGTGCTCCTGCACTCTGAAGATGCCGGTCACAGATGCTGGCGAAACGTTAGGAAACAAGACTTCAAGACCACGGCCACACAGCCCGGAAGACCCACACCAGCCAATACTTCAAATATTTATTGGAAAAAGTATCTCAAAATTCTATTGGTGTATTAAAATCAGAACTTACCTAGATCATCTTAAAGCCCCTTATAAGCAAAGCATAATCTAAGAATTCTGTAATCCTTCAAATCCTTTCTTATCGTGCTCTTGGTAGAGACTTTGAATACAGATATAATTCTACATAATTTATCACAAACATAACAAGAATTTGTACAGGGAAACAGAAAGAACTAAGTCAGTATAGTTCTATATGTGAATAACAATTGTAATAATTTAAAAATGGGTTTGGCAACTTACCATATAGAAGCTAAATTGGAATGAAAATGCAAACTATGGGAAAAGCGAACAACTCTACCAGTCCAGTACTGAGCCACTACATGTTGCTCTAACCAGGTACGTGCATCAGGTTCATCTACAGAGAAAGAGGATATGTAAGTAAAAAAATCTTCAATATCTATCACACATACAGAGCTAGATAATTTTTGAATCAACTTGTTACTAGAATTTTTCAAACAAATCTGGAAGCTTGCCCAAGGGAAATCCTAATCTCAAGGGCACTTTGGCATACTGAAAAAACATTTGAAAGCTCACAAGCCAGGATCAGAGACACAAAATGACACAAAAATGCTGAGCCAAAGTTCACTTTCAATGAAGAAATTACTTCTTGCATTTTTTTTTCAGAAAGGAACAGAACATCTTAGGGTTTTTTGTTTTCTGAAGAAACCTCAGAACAACCTACAATAAGGTAGTGACAGTAACTTGGGAAAACAAGTATGCCCAGGGGTGCTCTGCACAGACCTTTTATTTAGTGCCTTTGGGCCAAGCAATTGTCTCAGAAGGGATCTGGCCATAATCTGAGGACCTTTCCCCAAAAAAGAGTATCTTATTTTTTTGGCAGAACTTTTTCCAGAAAAAGCTCTGCTCTAATCCATCTTAGACAGCTGTTTAGACACTGAATAATGTTATATTTTAAACACTGTTAGAAATTTCTATGAAGGGATTGTTTTACTAGTTGCTTCCTTAAGAAATGATTAGTTTGCTTCAGTTTTACTTTTTCACAGATTAAAGTTTTTAATTATTATTATTATCAGCCCATATCAATCCACTGCAAGATGAAGACCTCTTCGTTAAAGGTTATAGAGCATAATCTACTATGCTAATCCAGGGTGGGTTGGTAGACACCTGTTTTTCAACTTCCCCTTTGGGATATGGGAGACTAACTGGCCCAAAGTCACCCAGCTGTGTTCTGTGCTTAAGGACTCTAACCCATTCCCAGTCCAGCATCTTAACCACTACACCACATTGGCTCTCAAAGTTTTTAATCACCTTTGTAGACTTTCCAGGTTCAAAGTCAGGTTAAAAAAATATTGAACAGATTATGTTTTCAGCTGTAAATTGTATGGTGTTCTCACTTCAGAAAGCCTATGCAGATTGAGTATTAGCTTACTCTGAGGTTTTTTTATAGAAATGTTAGATGTCTATAATAGCCTATATATTCATGTTTTCCATACAAAAATGAATCAAATGGAGAAAGCATTACAAAAGCTGCATTATGTTTAAACTGTGTGTGTGTGTGTGTGTGTGTGTCATGCTGCTAAAATAAGCTTAGCAGAGAAATTAAGATTTTATATTCTAATTCCAGCTACTATAAAGACAATGTTGTATCAGCATAAGCGTAGTTACTACTAACAATTTCAGAGTTCTACCAGGATTTTTATGAACCATATAATCAGCATAAAGATCAACTGAGTAAAGTAAATGTGAATCACGTCTCTAAATGCCCCCAAAACATGCATTTTATTTAAATTTGCTAGCAGCACAGTATCACAAACTGTCATAAAATGTAAATTAAACAAACCATGATAAGAACTGGTATAGTCCACTCTGATGTAAAGACCAGCTTCAGAAAACAAACCTTTCCAGTTGACAAGAGATGCTGACTTCTTGCTTTGATCCTGATCTTCTTGTGGTGTCCTGTCTACTTGAATGCCAGAGTCTTCTCTGCTCAAAGGTTCGGTATCTTCTTCATCACTTACATCTGACCACTCCTATAAAACATTAAAGCACAAAATATACTTTACTCTAAGATATTGGCACAATGGAAGCTTACAATGTTTTCTATCAGATTAAATGATTTTTATAATTTACTAGATATTAAAAAAATTAAATATATTACAGTATACTGTAGCATCTAAAATATTTAAATATTCAATATATTATCTCATTTCATAAATCATGTACTGTGAATTCCAGTGTGCAATTTGACATTACCATAAACAAAGGTCAATTTAATAATGTCACTCTTCATCCAATTAGCATTTTTGGACCACAGAAGTAATAGAATGGAGCAATTCCACAATTCTCTAAACCAAATAGGAGTGTTAAGGTAAAGATTTTCTGGCAGAAAACCATCAATGATTATGCTGTTCCAATTATTAGCAAAAAAAGACAGAATAAATTAATGTTTGTGTGTGTGTATCTCACTATAGCTACTGCCATAGGAAGAAATTAAAACGTGAGGTATTAAAACTGAAGTTATTGAAACCAACAATATAATCATGATACAATTTAGATAAAGGAATTTCCTAAGAAAATGGGAAAGCAATTTCTACATGGCAATATTCACCATTTATCCTGACTAAATGCTAAATGTTATCAGTGTATTCAGTATAAATTATTATTCTGTATCACTTACTGGTGATTCTAGATCAGGAACAAAGTCCAAGTTTTCATCTTCCATTAAGTATTTTCTCCAGTCAAATTCCTCTTTTTCTATGGGAAATGCAGAATATTTACATTTATATACTTCAGCTATTGCTTCAATGACCTTGATACATTCCATCTAAGGAAAGGAATATTTTTGTTTATTTAGATTTATATCCTGGTTTTTTTAGAAGACCAAACAAATATATGTTGTATCATGCTGCCACGCTGTGAGATTTTGAAAGGTTAAATACTGTATTGAGAAAGCTTCAGTATAATCCCATACTATTATAAAAAAGTTTGTAATGTAATGTAAATAATATAATATCTCAGTTACAGTAGCAATAGTGCAATGTTGGAAGACTTAAAAGACAGGTTAGGGACAGATTGTCACAGAGAAAATCTAGAAGTCAAAAACGACTTGATGGCACAGAATCAATTATTAAAAGTAGAGGACAATGCAAAATTAAACAAAATATATTAGCATCAAAATGGTAGAAATGACATTTTCCTCATAATTTCTTGGATACTCTCAACCTACCTACTGCTTTTTCTCTTGGTTCTTCTGTGTAGCTGGTGTTGGAAGGAGAATCAGACAAGCATAACAGGAGTGAGAGTATGGCATAATGTGTATCTGTCTTAAACAAAGAAAACAAGTAATTCAATGAACAGGATACACTTGTTAATAGCACAATAAATAAATTCTAATTCTAATGGTAAATCTAGAAGTGAAAAACAGCACATTCCAATTCTAATCCAATGGTATATTCCAATCCAATGGTATATTTAGAAGTGAAAAATAGCACATTCAGTTTATCATACATCTTAATTAGAATTAGGACAACAAATACATAAGGAACAATACAAAATAACAGTATAATTCTGTTTATCAAGACACATATTTCACAATATGGGTTTTTATCTTCACAAGTTGAAAAAAGTAAAAAAAATTACTTATTTATTACGTGGTACATTTCAACTGTTCAATCAATTTATACTCTAATACTGATCAGAACAATCCCTTCAGATGTTTACTGTTTTTGTGTTAGAAGTTCATTATGGCAAGAAAGCAGAAGCTTTTTATTCTTAGTATTATGTGATGAACCTAACCACAAACTTAACTGACTTGCAAAAATACCTTTCCAGTTCAGTAGAAATACCAGATTTTCTTCACATTCTCTATTCTACTACCAGCTTTCTAAAACCCAGGCAATTCTTCTTTAAATATAAAATAAAATACTGTAAATATAAATATGGAATAAATATAAAAATACCTTGCTTACTGTCCCTATCCTTCCCACACATTCATTTACAAATTGGAGCAGAAAAATATTAACACCTACATAAATACAAAGTTGAAAGTTTATTGCCTCTGAAACTACTACAGTGCTGGAACTAACCAAGGAATCTTAATTTCCACAAATGATCCCTTTTTTCAGACAGAGTGGCACTATTCTTTGTGTTTGTAATATATTATTAACTATGCCTGATACATTATAAGTCTTCATAAATCACAATGCTATTAGCCTATCAAAATAATTTATTCCAACAATTGCAAGTATCTTACATGCCGTGTTAAATAGCTAATTGGTTTCATGGCAATTACATGCAAAAGTCTGACAGTGCACCACAATACAGAGAATCAATATTAAAGAACAGGAAAAAATGTTTATTAAGTACTGATGCAAATACAAATTGCTGTTACAAAGTGGTCAGCATTAAAAGAAATGTAACAAAGAAAGAACACAGCATTCAGTTATGTTCTAAAATTAACAAACCTTTGTTCCTTCTGTGGTGGGAAGAGACAAATTCAGAAACTCTTCTGTTAGTTTCCTCCAGCTTGCAGCTTTAACAAGGTCCGAGTGAACAACGAGCTTTTCATAAATTCTATATAAAAATATGGAATGTTTACTAACTACACTTTGAGAATAAAAGAATTAATCTAATGTTAAAAGAAACACAAAAACTTTACCCTTCCATTATTTTCTCCACTTTGTGCCTACTGACGTCAAGAAATTGATGAAACCTAGAAAAAATACAGAATTATCTTTTGTGTCATGTATCAGAAACTATTAACTTGTATTTTGTTCAATTGGTTTACTGTTTCAGCATTTTTACAAAGGGTGGGATTCAAATTTGTTATTTATTTACTGTAGTCACAAAACCCTATATTGCATATCTCCATGAGACAGACCTGTATAAGGCAGCCTTGCCCAGTCTAGTGCTCTCCAAACATGTGGAGATTAAAACTCTTATCCAGATATAGTTGTGAGTAGAATTAATTCTGACACAAATTTTAAGAAACGAAATCTTTGCCAAATGTACAGTGAATTCTGATCTTTTTCATATGTATCACAGATTTCTTCAAAAATGTGTTCCATAAGCACAAACATTAAATCAAAAGTGATACATGTGTATTGTTTCTATAAGGATAGCAATACAGGTGAAACTCGAAAAATTAGAATATTGTGCAAATGTTCATTTATGTCAGTAAGGCAACTCAAAAGGTGAAACCAATATATGAGATAGACACATTACATGCAAAGCAAGATATGTCAAGCCTTACTTTGGTATAATTGTGATGATTATGGCGTACAGCTTATGAAAACCCCAAATTCACAATCTCAGAAAATTAGAATATTACATGACATCAATAACACAAGGATTGGAAATAGAACAATATCGGACCTCTGCAAAGTATAAGCATGCATATGTACTCAGTACTTGGTTTGGGCCCCTTTTGCAGCAATGACTGCCGCAATGCGGCGTGGCATGGATGCTATCAGCCTGTGGCACTGCTGAGTTGTTATGGAGGACCAGGATGCTTCAATAGCGGCCTTCAGCTCCGCTGCATTGTTCGGTCTCATGTCCCTCATCTTTCTCTTGGCAATGCCCCACAGATTCTCTATGGGGTTCAGGTCAGGCGAGTTTGCTGGCCAATCAAGCACAGTAATCCCATGGTCATTGAACCAGGTTTTGGTACTTTTGGCAGTGTGGGCAGGTGCCAAGTCCTGCTGGAAAATGAAGTCAGCATCCCCATAAAGCTCATCTGCGGAAGGAAGCATGAAGTGCTCCAAAATCTCCTGGTAGATGGCTGCGTTGACCCTGGACTTCATGAAGCACAGTGGGCCAAACACCAGCAGATGACATGGCTCCCCAAATCAACACAGACTGTGGAAACTTCACACTGGACTTCAAGCATCGTGCATTGTGTGCCTCTCCATTCTTCCTCCAGACTCTGGGTCCTTGGTTCCCAAATGAGATGCAAAAGTTGCTCTCATCAGAAAAGAGGACTTTGGACCACTGGGCAACAGACCAGTTCTTTTTTTCTGTAGCCCAGGTAAGACGCTTCTGACGTTGTTTGTTGTTCAGGAGCGGCTTGACAAGAGGAATACGACATTTGAAGCCCATGTCCAGGATCCGTCTGTGTGTGGTGGCTCTTGATGCACTAACTCCAGCCTCAGTCCACTCCTTGTGAAAGTCCCCAACACTTTTGAATGGCCTTTTCCTGACAATCCTCTCTAGGCTGCGGTCATCCCTGCTGCTTGTGCACCTTTTTCTACCACACTTTTCCCTTCCACATAACCTTCTATTGATGTGCTTTGATACAGCACTTTGGGGACATCCAACTTCTTTTGCAATTACCTTTTGGGGCTTTCCCTCCTTACGGAGGGTGTCAATGATGGTTTTCTGCACAACTGTCAGGTCAGCAGTCTTTCCCATGCTTGTGATTCCTACTGAACCAGCCTGAGAGACCATTTAAAGGCTCAGGAACCCTTTGCAGGTGTTATGGATTCATTAGCTGATTAGAGTGGGACACTTTGAGCCTAGAATATTGAACCTTTTCACACTATTCTAATTTTCTGAGATTGTGAATTTGGGGTTTTCATAAGCTGTATGCCATAACCATCACAATTATACCAAAGTAAGGCTTGACATATCTTGCTTTGCATGTAATGCGTCTATCTCATATCTTGGTTTCACCTTTTGAGTTGCCTTACTGACATAAATGAACATTTGCACGATATTCTAATTTTTTGAGTTTCACCTGTATAGGAATGGAAATAACATATTTTCTACAAGAAACTCTCAAAATTAGATTATAAAAACATAAACATTACTTTGGCATTCGCCTCAAGTACCATTTTGTCTATTTGAACCCTTTAATTCACTAATTTCACACAATGTCCTAAGTATGTTTGTTTAATTATTGTCTATTCAGCAGGGTTTGCCCAACACACTAAGTGGGAATATAGCTTTGCTTAGGTGTTCTGGAGGCCATTGTGAAGTAAATGGGACCAAAGACAAAGGAGTGGGTCAGACTGGACAAAAGTAACTGAATCTAAATGTAAGCATAATTAAATGTATATTAAATTAATTAAATGCAAGGAATAGGATTACTCCTTGCATATTTAATAATTTTCCCTTTCTGAAAAGTATGTAGCTTCTAGAGCATCTCAATTTGGTGACTTCTGCAGAACCTGCAGGGACTACACTGCAGTCTTAAGTTTTGCACTAAGGGAAAAACCACGGTAAACAAGCCACATTGCCTGGGCTCATGTAACATGACAGGCTACAAACAAACTATATTATAGTTTGTTTAGTATTATATGTTTAACCCAACATATGAGCTAGGTCAGCGTCCAGATGGAAGACCAGACACTCTAAGGTAAGTCTACCTTTGGAGTGCGCAAGAAGGCGGGTACCAAGCAGGGGCCGATGCTTTTCCGCTAGCCAGCCTGGGTCTTCTCTCAAATGGTAGGTTCACCCAATACGCTAAGCCACAATATGAAAAACTTGCTACGGTGATTTGGAAACCACGGCTTATGGCTGTGTCTGAACCAAACCAGATATCTTTTATTCAGTAACCTATAAAAGTAAATCACGGCTGAGCATGCTGTGTGAAGATGACAGCCTTCCTCAAACTTGCTTGGCTCTAATGACCCCATGCTATCAATGACTTCTGCAAGATAATCGCCCCAGCGCAATGGGAAGAAAAGGCGGCTCCACGCTCTCCTGCAAGCGAGCTGTCCGCGTGCCTCTTTTCTCGCGCCGCCCGCCCCGAGCTACCGCGATACGAGATGCCTCCGTTCCCCCCTCCCCCCCCACCACCACCACATCCGCGCGCGCGACAAACGGACCTGAAGTTCGACCAGACGAAATTCAGCGCCGCTTGGAAATGGCCAGACGTTTCGGGGCTCCGCTCGTTCAGGCCGGTTACTTGCCGGATGAGCTCCCGTACCGTTAGGTCTTGCTCCTGATCAAAGCGGCTCCAGTGAGCAGGCGGAGTCGTCGCCGACGTTGCGGCCGCCATCACCGGCCAAGGAAAAAAGAAGAGAAGAAACCGAGAAAAAAAAAATGCTGAAGTACTTTTCTCTCTATCGTCACGTTCCGAACGCTTCGTTTGTTTCGGTGTCCAGTACAGCTAACATCTCGCGAGATTGTGCTTCTCTTCTGTGGTAGGGAAGCGCTTTTCGAGATGTTTTACGCATGCGTCAATTACTGCAGGCGGTCTCGCTTCTTCCTCCTGCTTCCTGGAGGGTTGTTTGAGGAGCAGTTATATAGTTTTGCTTTGTGTGTTTCGTTTTTTGTTTATTTTGCAGTTGATATTTTCTATAATTGCTTATAAAACTTTATCGTCGTGTCTGGTTGAATAATTGAGTAGTAACTAGAATTTTAGAAACCATCTTCAGCAGGTGGCAGCACTTAGCCGACCTTGGCTGATCCCGAAACTAACTAGGGTCGGCCTCCTGATAGAAGTCCGACATAATGCCAGTGCATAATGTTAGACTGGGAAAAGTAGACTGGTCACAAGTTTTTGACCCTTTGCATGATTAGCTTGTTCCGCAACTGATAGCAGTTTTGGGAGAAGGAAATATTGCGAATCTGAATTGTCTTTCATTTTTCAAGTCTGCAGTTGTGTAGGGATGCAAATTTCATAGTAGAGATGGTATGTAAATTCAAAATGATGCACATTGGCATGTCGTGTATGCAGATTATTGCCAGCGCAGATTCTTTTAATCAGGAAAGGAGAGTTGGCATCAAGGTGGATAGCTCAATAAGAACATCATTACAGTGTGTGGCTGCTGTTTTGTTGGTTTTTTTAAAGCAAATTCCATGCTTGAAATTATTAAGAAAACTAAAAATAAACAGTTGGTATGGAAGGCCAGTATGGAAGTGGCTAAGTATTGGTCTGGCGCCAGAAGATCCAAGATACAGTCCACCTTTAGCAACAAAAATGTATGTGTGACTTTGGGACAGTCATTCACTCTTAACCCAATCTACCTCACAGAGTTATTAGAGGGGAAATAGGAGGAGTGGATATGTAGCCTTAAACTCCAGTATGAAAAGTTGGGATATACAGCACTGTGCAAAAGTTTTAGGCAGGTGGGAAAAAATGCTGTAAAGTAAGAATGCTTTCAAAAATATATATTGTACAGTAATTGCTTATGTTTATCAATTTACAAAATGCAAAGTGAGCAAACAGAAGAAAAACCCAAATCAATATTTGGTGTGACCACCCTTTGCCTTCAAAACAGCATCAATTCTTCTAGGTACACTTGCACAGAGTTTTTGAAGGAACTCAGCAGGTAGGTTATCCCAAACATCTTGGAGAACCAACCACAGATCTCCTGTGGATGTAGGCTGCCTCAAATCCTCCTGTCTCTTCATGTAATCCCAGACAGACATGATGATGTTGAGATCAGGGCTCTGTGGGGGCCAAACCATCACTTCCAGGACTCTTAACAAACTATAATAGCTAAACTAAAAGTAAACCAATCACTTTATGCTGTAGAAACTTTATAAACCAAGCCATAATATTTAGCTGGTATGTTATTTGTTTGTTTTTGCTTAGCATGTCATATAAATAAATCCATTCTGGATTATGAACCACTATTTTGGCTTGGAGTGCTCCAAACCACACTTAGAAATTTATCTGAACAGCATTGTGGATTACAGTACAATTAAACAACTACTATGTAATATAGTTTGGTTTTTACATGCTAGTTTATGTTTTTAGTTTGTTGTGTTCATATTAGGGTTTTCTATAAAACCTGTATATTAAAAATAAATAGTGCAATATGTAAACCTAGGCAATATGACAGGCCCAAGTCACCCAGAGTGCGAAACCTTGGTTTCTGTCTCTTCCCAACATATCTGAAACCACATTCTCAAACTTACAGTCCAATGGATGTATATACTGTAATTACAATTGTATTGTAACTCCCCAGGTAATTACAATATCTGCAGCCTGCAACAATATTTTGCAGGATCTGAGAATGCTGCCCAGCAAGGTCAGGGCACTTAACACTGCATAGATGAGCAGGTTGGGGCATGTGAAATGCTCCAGAAAGAACAGCTGCATGGTGGCAGTGGGTCTGATCAGCCAAGCTGTATATTTCTGCATAGAACCACTACTGTACTTCTGTTCTGCAGTAGGGATTTCTGAGGGAGTCCCAGGATCTCCAGGGAGCGACAGTGGGGAGGTGGGGCTTGGCCAAGAACAGGCAAAGGTGATGCAGCTGCTTGAAGAATGGAAGGAGGCACCAAGAAGATCAGTGAAACTTCATGCCATCAATTTGGGAAACCCCTCAAGCACCTTCTAGAAGCCTGGTGTTAAATGTGTTGTGTAGATGCCTGATGTGGACCAATCAAATAGCCCCTCTCCTCCTTCCCACGGGTCTGTGGAACCAGAGAACTCCCTAGCAGTCAGGGAGTGATCCAACCATGACAAGTGACAGATGGTAATGTCACATTGCAGCTGCCCTGAGATAAAACTCTATTATGTGGTTTCCAGTATGCAGGTCTATGGCTGCACGGTCACTATGAACTCCTTAACCTCTGATCCTTTTTCCGAGGCAGGCAAATTGAAGTCCCCAAGAACTATCAGTCTTGAAAACTCCAACACCAATCCTGCAATAAGGTCAAGCAGCTTAGGCAGGAAAGCTGACCTGCAGCAGGAAGGATGATACATAAGCAGCATTCCCACCTTATCCCTAAAGCCCAGCATTATCACTAAGGCCTCAAATTTGGTTATCTGCAGGACAGTGCCCTTTGACACCAATAGAGTCTCCTGGATGACAACCACTACTCCATCTCCCCTCCCCTAAGTGTGGCTGGGGTATAAGATGTGAAACTAGAATGGCACATTTCTGAGAAGGGAACCTGCCCTCCACCCCCAACTAGCTTTTAATAATACAAGCCAAATACGTCCTCTCATGCAAATATGATTGTAATAAAGCTTTATTACAGACAGACCTAGCAACAGCCAGGTGCTCTGAGAATCTGGTAAGCTGGTCTTAGGATTGAGATCAGTGGCTTCTAATCCCTCTTCTCCAGAAACAGCCTGCTTCCTGCCATCTCCCTCTGCACATCACCACTGTAATTATTGAATCCTGCTCTAAACTCTCACTTCTCCCCATGGTCCCATTCCCTTCCCTGCTCTCAGGGGATATCCTACTAACCCATCTCATCTCTTCTCTGTCAACCTCCACAGATCTTCAGTAACCTCGTCACAACCATTCTCTTGACAAACACAATGTCAATTCTGCAGCCACTGTCCCCTTCAACTTACAATATCTCACCACCCAACCATCCCCTTCTGCTGACCCTCCTCTCACTATGAGTGATAGAGGCTTCTACTCTGTACGCATCCACTCCATGCATCCCTGACTCCACTGTCACTGAAGTCCAGATGGGAGGAGTTCAAGTCACTCTCTTGACTTGAGCTTGACAACCCAGTTCTGCATAGGCAATCTGGCTTGATTCCTCCACTCTCTTTTGACAGCTAGTAAACAGTATCCACTCTGGCTGATAAGCCCATCTGTAGCACTGCTGATAGTCTTCTGCTGGATACAGCATAACTCACAGCATGCCAAAGCCAGTCTGGTTTATCTCCCCCACTACTTCTACTTCTTCCTATCTGCACAAATGTTGCTGATTCACCCCTTCCAAGCAGAGGCAATGCTAACATAAGCCAGGATACTCCACTATTCCATTCCCAGCTCCTCAGTCTCCAGCTTTTTCATTCTGACACTGCTATAGCAACATTTCCATCCCTTCAACCACTATCTTTAAATTTCTTGTCTTCTAACCTAAAAACCCCTCTGGTCAATACTGTTTTCCATTTTCCTACTGCTATTTCAAAAAAGAAAACAGAAAGAAAAATACTGCCAGCTAATTGACCAAAATGATAGACAATTTTGCAGCTCTATTTCATAGTAAAGGGGGTTTTTTTATTTAATGCATTTATGTTTAATGGCATAGCATGATGCTCTTAATTTTCTTCATTTTTTACTCAACAGTATCCACCCCTATTGATGTATATCACTGGAACTCCAGCAGTAGTTTATGACCAATAGATATAGATATATAGATTTTGCCTTACTGGTATCGAAGATAGAACATTTTTTCTGAAAGGAAAGGCAGACTTCACAATCAAATACTTTATGGGACTTTACCTTTTCTCAGCATGCTTGTAGAAATGGTTCTGCTTAAAAAACTATATTGCCAGCCAATTCTCAGAGTGTTGCAAAATGGAGGACTCGGTGCTTTTTTATGCAGTATTTTATACATACATTTCAAAAGGATCATTGAAATTGCTCTGAGCTCTGGTTGTAGATTAAATTGAAGAACAGTGTTTTAATCCATGTTGGGAATGAGGTCTGACCTTTATAAATGCTAATTAGCATTCTCCCTGCACAGCCTTTCACATAGATTTATATTCATGTGGCTTGCAGTTCTTTTCCCAGTAGGTTGCAATAATATTTTTATGTCAATGAAACCTTCCCAAGATGAATTCATTAGTTTTGTTTGCTTGTATGCTTCTTATAAAATGTAAATAGCAATAACTGGATATTTTGTTTTCTGTCTTTAATACAGTAATTTGTTGCCATTTAATGCCATTGCCTCCTTCTGTAGGGATTCTTCTTTCTATTTGATATCTGTACCTTGTTCCCAGAAATTAAAGTGACAGTTTATAGTAAAATTGTAGGCTTCTATGAAAACTCACGTTGACTAGCTTTCGAAGGCCTGTTTGTTTCTTCCATAACCTGATTCCACAAAGAAAAGTGTTTGTGAATTTATTCTGAACCGTCTTGAGAACGTCACATTCCTTACCTCACATCTGGAAAGAGAGATGGATTCATTCCTGTCATGTTGAGCCTCAGAGAAGTCAAACAAGCCTATGTCTAAACCATAGCATAGTTTTATTTGGTTTGGTTTATCATACTGCATGAGTCTATTCACTGTAAATTATAAACAAGCTATGACTTGTTCAACAATCCATGATTAAAGTATCCATGGCTTAGTAGGAGTGAACCCAACCATTGTTTCAGGATGTTTATTTCCAGGACTTAGAAAGTGCTGTGAACACCACATGTTCACATAACTAAGGATATATTTTCCCAATGCTATGCTGAACTTCAGAGATCCTTGAAAGAACTGCTGAAGTTAATGAGGCATGAGGTAGCATTTATGTCTGAATTCACACAACATGCAACATCATAGTGTGTGTGTTTTTTAGCTTTAGTTTTCAAGATTCTGTTTTTGATGTATACAGATCTGATCAGTTAAGGTTGTCAAAAGAGATCTAGCAGCATGTGCTGGGAGTGACATAGTCTCATCTTTCACAAACAGGACCGGCACTGCACTTTCAAAATGATCTGCTGAAATTCATGAGGTGCCTACTGATTTTTTATGCATCTCTTGAGTACCTTGTTTTAATGTATTAAGTATCATATTTGTGTTGCAAATAGGAAGATGGCCTTTTCTGCCATAGCACCCACCCCATGGAATATCATTCCACCTTAGATTGGGTTAGCTCCGACCCTGCTGGCCTTTCTCAGGGCCCTAAAAATTGGTTTTGTGCCCAGGCCTGGGGTCCCAGAAATGTGATAGGCCCTGTCTCTTGGCTTTGTTGATGGTTATTTTATGAAGCTCAGCTGCCATGTGTTTTTATTTTAAAATATGTATTTTATTTGTTTATCTACTTTTTGCAAGCCACCCAGAGTCACATATGTGAGATGGGTGGCTATATAAATAAAATAAATACAATTTTAAAAAAAAACTTTCAACTCTGTTACATGTGGGAAATAACTCTGGTTCGTATGGTACCATTCACCTTCCCTGTTAATGAGAAACATTTCATGATAAAGGAGTCTTCAGTTTGTGCACAATGAAATCTAGGTCACACCCTTATTTCAGTGTCTTACATATACTTGTTTGGTAGATGATTGGACACATTGAGTAGATGTAATACAATATATAATTTTCTAGTTTCTATTTTTTCACAAGTTGCATATTATTTGCACCATTCTGCTTTTTCCCCCGCTCCACTGCTTCTAACTATTTCATCACAGGTTGATCTGTGCCAATTTAATTATGCCCTCTTGCTAAAATTAGCTGCTTTTAAAGTTGTTGTTTTTTTTTAAGGTCACAACCCAAAGTTAAACTCCAGATTGTTCAGATCTTATGATGTAAAAATCAGCTTGAAGTCTGGACCTTATGCAGCAAATTGAAAAGAAACCATTTCATTCAACTTTATTAAGGAAAAGTAAGTTATATACAGGAAAATGGAACATGCTCTATATGTTCTTAAAAAGACAACATACTTCCCAACACATGGAATTAATATGTGCGATGTTTCTAGAAAACTTGGAACACGTCAGTAGCAACCCAGACCTCAAAACATTAAATACTCTCCTCTTGCTTAGGAATATGTGTACTAGTTAATTGAAAACAGAACAAACCCTAGGGAGTTTTATAGTGTGATGGGTTTTTGAAACATCTCTTTAAATGCCACTTTATATATTCTTCAGGTCCTTGCAAATTTGATTCTTTCCACTTCAGTTTGCATATGGATTTCTTAAGAACAGAAGGTGAAGAAGGCACTCGCTCAATGGTATGTGGGAATGTTACTCCTGTTAATACTCACAGGTGTCTCTCCTGTTCTATGAAGCAAACTGCAAGCATTCTCCTCAAAGTATTTATCATAACACATTAAAATATAGTGCTGAGTTTAGAATAGATTCTTGCTTCTTATAAAGTACTGCATGTCATCATTTCCAGAATCACAATTAGTGATTTATGTCTTATTTACGGAATAAGTTATCATAATATAATAATGGGGAACCTCCAACCCATAACCCCAACTCTTGTCCACCAAGTCCGTCCATCAGCCTGGCCTTCTCCCTACCATTGCAATCTGCTGTATTACTTAACCTGCCAGTGCTCCTGCAGCATAAATGAAGCACTGAATCAGTTTACCCCAATTTTGCCCACACCTCATCTACTTTAGTGGGGAAAGGCAGCATGTGAGTGAAGTCAATCATGTAGGAATGGCTCAGCTTTGTTCATACATCATGCTTCTCCTTTGAGGGGGGAAAAGCAAAATATGGATGAAGTCCACTGTGCAGGGAAGTTCTTCCCTACTTCTTTCAGGAAAGCAGGCTTCTCTAATGGATAGGACTTCCCTACCCAAAGTCTTGCTCCTTCATATCACCCAGGCTAGTGAAAGAAGTAGAGGGCTGAATTTGGCCATCACTGCCATAATGTAACAAAGATTATAATGTTAATAGGTTCATGCAAAAGAAATTGTTATAGACTATTTTGTGTTGGATTTGTTAGGGCAGAGATATGAATATTTTTGAGGGCTAAGAGCTCCACTTAATATTGTTAGATTGGCTGAAGAGTGCATGGACTGATAATGTAAAATTTGAGGGACAGAATTTTCTATTGGGATTTCCTTATTTTGTGATGTGGTGGAATTTGAGAGACAATATGAACCAAATTTTAGATCACTACAGTTTTTTAATGTTTCCACATCTCAAAATGCCAGGAAACTGCGTCATCACTTTCCAGAAATTGTGGTCGTAGCAGATTTGTGGACAGCAAAAAATTGGATCAGAGCTGCCTAAGGCTCTGGAGCCTCAGATTGCTCACATCATATTAGAAGAATGGAGTAGAGATTGTACAAATCCAACATAAAATAGTTATTTTGATTTTACAAGTGCAGAAACACTTGTAAATAGTTACAAGTTAAATAGCATGAGATGTAACAAAATGAATAATAACATAATTTTTAAAAAATTAATATAAGGATTGTTATATGCTAATTATGTATTTTTATTAAATGTGTACTAACCAGAATTTGACTTGACGGGTAAAATGTATAGGAAGGTCATCTAATCTGGACTTCTGCAATAAAATGAATTCTTTAACATACAGGGGAGAAATCCAGTCTTTGAGATGATTTTGCATGCCTGTTGCAGCTGATGAACATTAGAGTTCCATAATATCCAGAGAGTCTCAGAATCTGTACCCCTGTACACCCAACAACTCTCCCAGTCTAGCTTGTAGCATCCACGTTACAAAGCACTTGAAGTAGGGGTGAGCAATAACTGCCTTAGGTGAAATGCTAATAAGATAACCTTGGGACCCTGATAGTATGGGTGAGCCAGTTTCTTGGTCATGGTTGTGTTAAATGAATGTTCTTGGTTGCTATGTTATTTTATCTTATTTCTGTTGTTTTTAATTTTGGTTGTTGTTTATTATGTTATTACAGTATTCTGTTTTTAACCGTTAGCTGCCCAGAGTCATGTATATGAGGAAGGGAATGTTTTCCCTTCCAAAAGTCTTGTATGATTTACATCAGGAGATTGGTGCTGAATGTTTTATTTTCAAATATAGAAGTTAACTGATATTGTAGCAGTCTTGTGCACAAACATCTAAAACACCTAAAAGAACTTTAGAACTTAATTCAATTATCTTTAACATTTTCTCTTATACTCTTACATTCAAAAACTTTAGTATTTTAACATCAAATCAGTTTTTGTGTACATTCCCTCTCCCCCACTTTTGTTTATCATGCAGCATGAGTAGAAATTTGGTAGATTTGAAAACTTGCTCATCCAATCAAATTTTGATTGGAACTTATTAAAGTATTACAAACTGTGAAAACTAGAGTTAGAATGCTAAGCCAAAATAGAGGAGCAGGTCTTTGAAATGAACGTTTCTTCTTTTTTGAAATCTTTTTTTTTTAATTGCTCTCCTCCTGACCCAGTAATTGAGATGAACCATTACAGATAAAACATCTTATAGTTGTATAAGTGGCAGAACTACAGCTTTCAAGATTTACAGACCACTCTAGAATGAAAGGACAATAAATAAATGCATGCCTTCAGACAGAAATTAGGCAAAATCATTTCAAGTGATCATCTGATTCAGGAAAAATAACTTTATTTTAGTTTAAATAGCTCCATATGTAAAATGCAAAAATACTGTCCAAAATATTACATTATTTCAATTTTATTAGTATAGAACAATGGTCTCATACATAACAAAATGGAACTGTGCTATTTGCTAGATTAAATGTACAGCATTCTTGCTTTTTTTTACTTATTGTGATTGTGTTTACATGTTTATGTTTGCTTAATCTATATTTGGTTCAATAAGCTATTGTGCCCTAATTGAGACAAAACTCTAAGTCATAAACTATTCTTTTTACTGCATTCTGCATAATGCTGCTTACCACAAAATGGAACAGCATGTTGTATCTGCATGCATTTATTAATGCCTATTCTATATTTTGCACCAACACTTTCATATTTTTACCTTATGTAAATACATCAGAGTATAAGCCTGACACTGATGGTCAGCTTGAGATCTTAAAAAATCCTACCAACTATCTAGCTACTGACCCAAACTGCTAGCTGTAGATTCCAAAGGCCAGTCTGCTTGTGAGATGCATCTGGTGACTATGGCTATTACACACTATTAATTTAAAATCCATCAAATGTATTCTGTAGTTTTGACACAGTGGCACTCTTGAACAATGCTATATGATAGCCACAGGAGGACTGTGGGGGAATCTAAATGGTCAAATGCTAACATTTCCTGTGGTTGGATAGTTCAGCTTTTGTCTTGCTACTGCTACTGAGCCTGTCGGCCAACCCCAAATTAAAAAGAGATGAACTCTGTCACTAATGCCTTTCCAATCTGAAGGAATAGTGGTAGTACATTACATTGCATTATGCTATTTTGAATTCTCTTTAGAGGAAAACAGAAATCAAGAAAGTACATCCTCCTGAGCAGATGTTTCCACCAAAGGTTCCCCATGTTCTTATTCAATCTTTTTCCCCCTCAGTACTAAATAGATTACATGAAGAATTTACTTTTATCAGCAGGAACCAATCTACTCCATTCTCTTTCCTTCCATTGTCACCAACTGCTTCTGCTGAATTATGGCAGTTCCAACAAAACAAACACTAGTGCTGTCATCTCTCAAGCAGTTAAACTGCAATCTTCTCATAATACTTGCATATTCTGGGTAATAGAGACGAGAGTGTCAAGATACTAAGAAAAGATAATTCATTAGCCTTTCTAGTTGGAGAAACACAAGGCATATTAAAGAAAACTCAAAAGCCATCTTGACTGCATCAGCCAAAGCTGAGCTGTCACCATTTCTTGGAAGAAGTTGTGCCTCTGAGCATGCCTGTTTACAACTCAGAGCTCTTACATACCTCCCAAGATAAGATAAAATCTCTAGGAGGGAAACAGGCCCTTGAAGCTGTTAGTGGTAAACACCCTGTTGGAAGGCATCCTACCTTTGCTATCTGCATGAAGATCTTGCTAATGACATGTATCAATTAAACTCATAAAAAAACAAAAAATCCTGCCCAGGTCCATGTACACACTGTAGGAGAGACAGAGAAAAAAAAAGAGGCGCTTGCAGAAATGTAATACAGTAATTGCTTCTCCTAGAACTCCAAAGTTGTATATATCACTGTGAGGCTTATATGCAAATTGATATGCAGTTAAACCTAAAATGTAAAGCACTAGGATTCATGTAATTATATATGGTATCAAAGTCTTATAGCAATTGCTTGCATTATTTCAGTTATTTCACTCTTCTGGAATACTTTTCATCCTTTTTGTTAAATTCTCTTTAACAAAAGTGTAAAAGTTCTTTTTCCTTCAAATGAATTCTGTTTCCAGAAAATTCTTTAGTGTGGGTAGTGAGTGACCTCCATATTGAAACCATTAGCAACCCAATTCAGCAGACTCTGTAGTAAGCTTCTCATATGTTGTCTTGCTGTGAGGCTAATTCACAGAATACCCTGCACCTTAGGGGAACACTATCAAATCCCTTTGGGGGAATATATTGTCGACCCTTGAACCTGACAAAAGAATGTTAACAGTTTGGAAATTCAGCTTTTTAAAATAATATCATTCCCAAATGGTAATCCTACACCTATTTCCAGACTATTCAATGGAGATTAAATCCAATTTAATGTGCACAAAACCTCCACTGAGTTTGAGTCAGGACATAGCCTGAACTTTTTGGTCTTGCTTATTCTATGGAACTATATAGTTTATTTAAATTGTAGACATTTATCTAATTCTGATGTATAGCAATTAACATCAGTATAGCTCTAATTCAACATCAAATTGGGTACCATGTTTAGATCTAAAAGAATTGCTGTCTTTTATAAATAACATACCTGAGACCTTTTTCAAGGCACACTGACTTGTACTTCCCACAAAGATTTTCCCCTCCTAAATATTTTAATGTATTGTATATTTCCATCCAAATAGATTTAACTTGTTTAAAGATACATTTAGTTTTATCTGCCAATGTGTCAATTATTTGCATAAAATAAATATTCTTAGAATTTTACTGATTTTCTGCATTGCAGGACAGACATACTGATATTTATTATTATTTTATCATAGAGATGGACCTACTGTGATGATTTTTGCTTTGAAAACCTTACATGAAAAATATCTGTGTCCATTTTTATATCTTTTCATGTTTTTGCTATTAAGATAAAATAAACAGTAGGCTGAATGAGCACACATTGGTTTTGTGTGCCTAATAGGATTATATTCTTGAAGAAAATTCTAATTGCATTTGACATCTGCAAGAAAATTACTAACTACTGATATTCTCTTAATGTCAAGAGTGAACAATATATTGGCAGATATTTGCCATTTAATCTATTGTGGAGCACCTTCTGTACGTTGGAGACAATAGCTAGGATTCATAAGAATAATATTTGTTCTTTGCTCAAAGTAGCCTGTGTAATATTGCTCAAACTGTGTAAGAGCAATATTAACAGGAATAGGATAAACCTCAGATTTGCAGGGTGGCAGACAACATGACACAGATTTTTTTTTTTGGCGTTTTATATGTTATATTTCAGTTATCCTTATTAATAGAAAGATAGGATATAACTACTGAGATAGCAGTGAGCTGGCCTCATAAAATTTCTGTAAGACCTGTTTCTCAAAATAGGAATAAACAGCATATGTTTTTCTGAGTTGCTAATTTTCTGCTCAATGTTTATCTCTCATCTGGCTAAACAAAGGATTAGGGATATTTTTCTGAGCCCTTGCTGAGTTCTGAAACAGGTGCCAATTAGGACATACAGAGTGAAGTGCCAATTTTTTTCTGTGAATATATACTTCTGTATCTTTCTTATAACTTCTCTGAAACTGCCAGTTGTCCTGTAAGGATTAAATTTCTCCATTGTAAACAAACTCTCAACCACCAGTAGCACTTCTCTGCCACTATCACCATTCAAATTAAAAATATCTCCTGTGTTTTTTATTCTATTACTACTGTAACAAATTGAAGGGCATTGTTTTGATACACAATTTTACACTCTCTCATAATGTGTGGGCATGCATGTGATAGTGCACTCTATCTTATTTACAAAGGATTAACTTGCTTTGTAAAGAGCACAGCATTTCTTTCCCCCACCTTATCTCTTTGTTGAATGCCTGATTGCCTTCTAAGAGAGCACAGCATTCCCCCACCCCATTTCCTTTAGAAGCAATTAGCCAAATGCCTGTAGCCATAAATTAATTCCGTACCAGGCTGGTGTTAGGCTGGTGTTCGGAGAAAGAAGTTTGAAATTCCAAAGAAGAGATAAGAAGAAGAAAAAGTTAAACTTAGATTCACCTCTTTAGGCCCACCTTTACTTTTCCCTGGGTCATCCCAAAATTCCCTGTATGGATATGAGGGGATGTACTATCTGAATATGCCTATAAAATCTTTGTTGCTTGCTTTGCAAGGTGTGGTTCTGGGCAACACTCCTTGAGCCATCCAGGAGGTTTCCTTGGCCAATAAAATCTCTGTTAATTAAAAGCCTCATCTCAAGTCTTCTTATTTGGCTTTATTGAAACTTGGGAAATAAAAGGTGCCATACAAAATCATAATGAAAAAATAGATCTAATTTATATTTTATCAGTGTGTGTAAATAAGTATGTTACACTTATGCTTGCTACTGCTCCTAAGCTAATTTATCACTATCTAGTGTCTAAATGCAGTAGTACTTAGTCTACTGTGCATGAGCCATGTTTAGCCCATGGTAAATTTATTTTTATGACAAAAGAATGTACACATGTAGATGTTTGCAAAAGCATGTACTTAGGAATAAATCATAATAGTTCTGGTATCTATTTACTGGAACCAGTTTGGAAGTGAAGCATTCAGGCATTTTTCCAAGATTACTAATACCT
The DNA here is from genome assembly GCF_059951505.1 of Python bivittatus. Lineage (NCBI taxonomy): Eukaryota > Metazoa > Chordata > Lepidosauria > Squamata > Pythonidae > Python > Python bivittatus. The sequence continues at coordinate 40,953,100 of NW_028277074.1, read as the reverse complement.
TTTTTTAACAAATGTTGACATCTAGACAGCTATCTTGCATTGTTCTTGCAAACAGCTCAACAAGAACCTTACTGAGAATTTACTAATCTTGCTAATACAGAGATAAACATCCCTTCCCTACTGTCACTGCTCATTTCAAACAGTGACCTATTTTATAACTGGCGTATTTATCGTTTGTTATATGAGGGGGTAGGGAAGATTGATGTCAAGGAAATTCTAAGGCACACAGATCCACAGCCAGCAATTGGCCATTTTCTTTTTATTACCTGAAATGCTCTTCCAACAAAAAGGATAATATTAACAGTGCAAAATCCAAGCACAGACTCCACTAGTCTGTATTTTCTGTCATATCAACATCCTAAAATAATCTAGTTTCCATGTACACAGAATACTAGTACAAAAACCTATTTACAAGTTGATACGATGTTTTACATTTTACATGTATAAATTGTTATTGTCACTGTTTCTTGCTCTCTCTTGCCTGCAATCAAAGGTAAAATACCAGGCCAGACTAATCACAGTTCTAGCCCAGAAGGTTATTCTCATTCCAGATGCTTCAAATGAGAGACTAATCAGCAAGTTCAGTATTGCTTGCATGGTATTTTATCTGAACAAAGAAATTCACACTTACCTGGAAGTAAGTGAAGTTTCACTTGCTTCAATTTAACTTATAGCCACATAATCCTCAGGGCTACTGACTTAGACTTCAAGTTCTGATTTCTATTTGATGTGCAATATTATGGAGAAAAATCTTTAAAAAAATGGGGAAGGCTCAAAGTTTTAATATGAACATTGACTGTATGGATATTGAACAGCATCTGAAATACTAAAATGGCTAAATTGATTGCCAGTGTTTATGCTGAATACTGAATCTGTTAAACAGGCTTATATCTTCTATAAAGTGAATTCGGTTGTACAAACATTTGTAGTGCAGCTGCACTACAACTGCAACATATAAAACATTTGGAAAGGTAGGGCAATTTTGGTGCCAAGAGTCACCTCATGCAAAGACCCTGTGAGCTCTACATTTGGGTCTCGCGAAATTGCTAATTAAAAAAAGGAAACAGTATTTTCCCTGATTGAATTGTTTCTACAAAGAATCATTACATATTAGCTGAGAATAATATTTAATTTAGTGTGATATTTATTAATCACAGATGGGAAATCAAAAGTTCCATTTTATTAAATCTTCCTTTCTCCATATCAGAATATGAACCTTAAATCTTCAGGTGTAATTACTGTAATTAGTTCAAAAGCAATCCAGATGATACATTCAAAGGGGAGAGAAAAAAACAAGCCTTGGAGCAGTAAACATCCAATGGTGTGTGTAAGAGTTCCATGACTTACTATAAAAAATTATTTTGCCACTTAACTTTGATCATTTTCTACCTTTTTAGCTTTCCTGCTGTAATCTATACACTGTGGAGACACTCCTCTACTCCATCATATAAGAGAGATAAAACTGACATTAAAATTTAAACCATCAACATTAAACTTCTTTTTAAAAGAGTACTACATTTTAATTATTTGTAGAGAAATAATGTACAAGGATAAGAAAATAGGTAATGAATGAATATTTTTCCCTTTTGTCCTGTACGGAAGCATATATTACTGCTTCACTGTTGCTTTTTCATTGTTTTCAATTTCCCAGCAGAAAAACTGTGTAAGATATTAAAACAAAACAAAGTAAAATACCAAATAGCTATGGCTGACCATTACAAAAACATCCAAAATACTGAAATGAGATACTGCTTTCTGAGAAATGTTGTTCAGACCCTCCCTTTCAGTGGAGCCTGAAGGAGGATTATTTTTTTAAAGTATCACTGTGCCTTATTCTCACAATATATTTAAACTAATCACTTACCACCCAGTATTACAGTGGTTGAAAAGATGGTCCTTTTGCAGTTGCAAAGAACCCTGGAGGAAGCAGATTATCTAAACTCATTCAGTCAGGTTTCAGGGCGGGATTCACTACTGAAACTATTTTGGTTGTGCTTGTTGATGAACTGGGGCAGAGCCTGGATAGAGGTGCTTTGTATTCCTTAATCTCAGTGGGGACTTTGTGTTCAGCAATTGGTGAGTTAGTATGATTTCTGTTCTGGTAGAGCCACTAGTAAAGAGATTTGGTTGGGATAGTAGCTAATTTAAGTGTCTTGTGAGGGCCAGGCCTGTCACTTTTTCCCCCATGCTTTTACTAGACTCCTATGTAATGTATCAATTTAAAAAAAAGCATTCAGGGTTGTTGCTTTTTTTAAAAAAAATACAAATACAATGGATGGTGTAAATATAACTAAATTAGATGGGGGGGAGGAAGAGAAGAAGAGGAGGAAGAGAATAACTGTGAAAAAAGAAATCTGATCTTGCGGAGTCCTTGGGGTTCTCTGAGCTTGGTTGTTTTCTTGCAGACATTTCATTACCCGGCTAGGTAACATCTTGAGTGCTTGAAGGGAGTGGGGCTTGCTCTCCGTTTATATGCAGTAGCTTGTCCTGTCAGTGTTGGTGGGGGTATTGTTTCCTCCTTGGTATTTCTTGATTAAGCAGTTGTTTATTGCTTGATTGTCTGTCTGAGTTGGTAGTTCCTTGTGATTGTATCTGTACAGGATGTTTATCTTTCATCTCAACACTATCTGTTGTCACATTGCATGCACTTTTAAATTCATTGATTTTCAAGTGCCAGTGAAGTTTTAGGAGTTTAACAAGATATAAGAATGCATTGTCGGCAGATAAAGTTGATTAATGGCAATAACGGAAAAGAAAAAACTGTAGCAACCTATCAGACCACAAATGGTATATATCATTACATTTTACACTAAATAAACTACATCCTTGTTTCATATTCTATGCAGGTTTTTGCCCTTTGCCAATGCTAGGGTTCTTATATGGAAGATTTCTGTGAACAAGATTAGTGTACATATCTTTAAGATAGGAGTGGACAATTACTTTGGTTAAGTGAGCACTTTTAAAATTTTGAGAACATGTCATGGGCACTTTCACAAAATGGCTGCCCTGGAAGTATTGCCTATTTGCAAAATGGCTTTGATGGGAATCATGATCAGTTACCAACACTTATGAGACAAAAAACTGGTGAGGTTATTCTCTGCTATCCCTTCTATTTGATAAGGATGCTGCCAATCATTCCAGCTGTCTTTATTCTGGGCAGGCAGGGACCTTCCAAACAAAGCATCAGACTGCTGCCATCCAGTTTTTATTTTCTAAAATGCCATGGGGCTTATATAGAGCTTGGAGTTATTCCTGTAAGTAAAGATGATTTGCAACATGCTTCATTTTCAATTATTTTTAAATTTAAAAAGTATTTAAAGTATTAAAACCAGGTGGGACAGTACCAGGAGTACCAGGAGAGGCTCCTCTGGGCAGATTGGTGTTCAGATGCATCATATTGGCATACTTTGGCCTTTAGGATGATGGGAAAACATCCTTAATCTATCAGATAAAGTTAAAAATCCATGTGATATGCCTTTTAAATCACAAAAGCAGAAAAGGCAACTGCAACTATGGTGTTCACATAATGCTCAGCAGGACATATACACAATCTCCCATTGGAGAGGGTTTGCCAGAGTTCTTGTATATTTTAACAGGGCCAGAATTTATTCTGTGTAAGCTCAAAGTAATCGAGAAAGTAGTTCATATTAAACAAAACATAAATGTTTGCATTCCTATATCTTCCAGCAGCATTTTCAAGATAAGAATCAGTGTTGTAGTTACTTGTTTATTAATCAATCTGTTTCTCTCCTGATGTAAAAGAGATTCTTTATTCCCTACTGTAAAAAGTTTGGTGAATGCATATAGATCTGTTATTCCAACTAATGGTCATTATGGGAGTCAAAATCCAAACACACAGGGAGATCGCCACATTGCTAATAGCTATGGCCCAGCAGAATAACCACATTCTCTCTGGACTAGATAATACAGTAGTTGGTTATGGCCAAACTGACATAACATAAATTAGATAGAATATTCTTGGCCTGTAGGACTAAAAGTTCAGTGTATTCTAAATGGTATCTAGCATTTTACTTAAAAAACAAGGTTTATAGCTCTGGAATACTTTTGGACCTTTGTTAGCATTAATTTCTCAAATAATAGCAGTGGTCATGAGTGCATATTTCCAGTTTTCAGTAAGTATCTGTAGGTGACATATCCGGTTAGAGTTACTTGTGTTTTAGTTACAGCCATATCAGATTACTGTAACATACTCTACATAAAACAGATTTGAAAAAGTGACCAAAATGTTCAGATAGCAATTTTCATAACAACATATAAAGGCAAAAAACATGGTTTATAAATCAAATTGGCTGATTTACATAACACAGAAGCCACCAACCTCTCCCACACACACACACATTTTGACTTAGTATGTTGTGTGACCACAACCAATGTATTTGTCAGAGTTTTATTAGTTATGGTTTGATGGAACTCATACTATGCATGGAGTATCTCTGGCCCTTGGAGGCTTTCCATCTGGTCAGCTCACAAATTAGAGCTCTGCCCTCCCTCGGGCACCTCCAGTCCACATCTAATCAGTGAGAAAAACTACTTAAATAAGATCCATTGTGTTCAATGGATACTGTTTTACACACTCATGAAGAGTGATGTAAGGGCTAATCAGTATTATAACCTTCCTTTAAAAGTTGCTCTTCTGCACTACTGTGAAGTTTTAAAAAGCCCACATGGAAGCAGTTTTAAAGAAGGGCTGCTATTGAGTAGGGAAGGGCTAGTCCCAGTACTGGAAGCCCTCAAAAAATCAGCTCCGTGCTGAAATCAGGCCTTTAAATTATCTCCATTGTTACTGGAGACTGTCTTAAAGCCTAATTGCTAGGTGTGTGTATGCATGCACTTGTGCCCATGTGCCTTCAAATGCATGTGTATAGAGAAAGTATATGAGTGACATAGCTGCTTCCCCAAAAGAGGATCCTTCTCCTCATTTTACATAAACTTTACTGGCTGTCATTAATGATTCATTTCCAGGTACAGTTCAAAATACTGAGAAATATATTACTTTTATAAATCTAAATGGATTAGAATAAATATAAAAACTTCTCTTATGGCCCTGTTTACCTTCTGTGACCAAGTGACAATGCCCTTCTGCTGTTCTCATGGGATACATTTATTATTTATTTATATCACATTTAGTGAGATCAAGGAACAGGATCTTCTCTGTAGCAGAAACCAAGAAATGAAATTTCTTGTTCTGTATCATTATTTTATTCATTAATTTATGTCTCCAGTTAAAGACATCTATTTAGAGAAACATACAGCTTGACTTTTTTTTCCGACCTCTAGTTTAGTTCTCTCTTCTCTAAGGAGCTGAAAGAGACATTCATGCTTTTCCCTTCACAACTAGTAGCAGCCTCACAATTCCATAGAGTTGGTTAGATTAAGGATAGGCTGGAATCACCCAGTGAACTCCATTGAGTAGCATTGCAAATTGGATCTTTACAGTCCAGTCAGATATTATAATGCCTATTCTTTTCTGGCTCTTAGCAATTGTTTTGAGTTGACCAAGACTTTGTTCTATTTTGGGGTTCAGACTTCAAGAAAAGCCACAATTACCTAATTGTGCAAACTCAACTGTCATTTGCAAATCATGGATTTTGGCTAAGTGTAATGTGTAAAGTGTAAATTTAGTTCCTTTGGCTTATTTAATAAACCATGGTTAAATAAACCATGAGTGTCCAACAGGTGAATCCTTCTACCATTACCCACCTTGAGGATTATGGGATGGGAAGGGAGAATAGAAATTGCAACATAAATACTTAATTATACACTCTTTTTGCGCTTAAGGAATATCCTCTTCAGTATTTATCCTCATCTCCAGGGCAAAGAGAATGGGATAACGGCAGGTATTGAGCGCTTTAATCCTAAGTAAACAAAATCTCTTTTAACTTAAATTACTTAATTTGCATTTAAGTAACCTCACAAGACTTTGTGAGGTTACTTAATGCTGAGGGAAATGTCACTCCACCCTATGCAAACACAGGCTGCCTGGGAAGACGCCACTCCGAAAGCCTTTCCCCCCACCCCCACAAGTAACCGAAACAGGAGGCCAGCCTTAACCTTACGTGGGCTTAGAACACCGGTGCGCTCAGAAGGACGGGATGCGCCGGTATCACCCCGAAGCAGCGCAGAGCCGCAGCCTAAGTTGAAGGAGCGGCGGGCTGCCCATCGCTTTTCCCTCTCTTGCCGGCATCTGGGGGCGTGTTTCTACGCCGGGGAGGCGGCCGCTGCAGCAGCGGCCACCACCTCCCCGTTTCCCCTCCGCCTCCCTCAAGTTTGAGCTTGTTTTCGAACGGGCAACAGCGGCGGGCAGGGCAGCTGCCTCAGGCGCGGGCCGAGAGCCATGAAGAGCCGGCGACGATGGAGGTGGCGATGGCAGCCGCACAGGCGATTTGTGCTGGGCTTAGTCGCCTACACGCTGCTGCTCCTGCTGCTGGTGTCTTACATGCTGGACTATCGAACCAGAAGGGGGCGCGCGGGCGAGGAGTTGCAGCTGCCCCGCCGCTGCCCCAGCCTAGAGGAGGCGCTAGGCGACTGGGGCTGGGAAGAGCCGCCGCCGCCGCCACCGGTGGGAGAGGCTGCCGGCAGCCCTGGAGACGGGAATGGGACCGGGAGCGAGCACAGCCCGGGAAGCAGGGCGAGCGGGAAGCGACACGTCTATTTGCACGCCACATGGCGCACCGGCTCATCTTTCCTGGGAGAACTGTTCAATCAGCACCCGGATGTTTTCTACCTGTACGAGCCCATGTGGCACTTGTGGCAAGCGCTCTACCCCGGCGACGCGCTGAGCCTGCAGGGCGCCCTCCGGGACATGTTGCGCTCTCTCTTCCGCTGCGACTTCTCGGTACTGCGCCTCTACGCGACGCCGCCGGCCGGCCGCGACCCGCTCATACCCTTCCCCGCCTCCTTCGGGGCCAACTCGGACAGCGGGAGCGGCAACCTTAGCACGGCGAGCATTTTCGGGTGGCGGACCAACAAGGTGATCTGCTCCGCGCCTTTTTGTCGCCACGCTGCCCGGGCCCGCGCCGACGTGGGCCTCGTCGACAGCAACGCCTGCGAGCGGAGCTGCCCGCCGCGAGCGCTGCGGGAGCTGGAAGCCGAGTGCCGAAAGTACCCGGTGATGGTGATCAAGGACGTGAGGCTGCTGGAACTGGGGGCGCTCCTGCCGCTGCTGCAGGACCCGGACCTCAACCTGCACGTCATCCAGCTTTTCCGCGACCCCCGCGCCGTCCATAATTCTCGGCTCAAGGCCAAGCAGGGGCTGCTCCGGGAGAGCATTCAGGTACTGCGGAGCCGGTACCACGCCGAGTTCCGAGGACTGCCCCGCCGGCAGCTCCTTCTGCCCGCGGCCGCCGCGGCAATCGCCGGGGTCGGCGGTGGAGCCGTCCGAGCACACTCGCAGCACCGAGCCGAATTCTTCCTGGGCGGCGCCCTCGAAGTGATCTGCCAGGCCTGGCTGCGGGACTTGATCTTCTCTCGCCGGGCCCCGGCCTGGCTGCGCAGCCGGTACACGCAAGTGCGCTACGAGGACCTGGTGCTGGAGCCGCGTGCCCAGTTGCGCCGCTTACTGCGTTTCGTGGACCTTCCCGCGCCGCCCGCCCTCGAGGCCTTCATCTTCAACATGACCCGCGGGGCCGCCTACTCCTCGGAGCGCCCCTTCCTTATCTCCGCCCGCGATGCGCGGGAGGCCATCCACGCCTGGCGGGAGCGGCTCAGCCGTGAGCAGGTGCAGCAGGTGGAGGCTACCTGCGGTGAGGCCATGAGTCTCCTCTCCTACCCGCTCAGCGACGAAAAGGGCGTTCGGCGTGACTCCGCTAGGGGACGCCCCAGCGCTTCTCCTCATCCAGGTAGCCGCAAACTCGCTCCTGGCACAGCCTATTTAATGATGTATATTCCGCCACAGGGCGCCATAATTGAGCACTCAGATGACCCCATCTCCTCCTCGCAGTGGGCACCTCTGCATCTAGACAGACAGGCAGAAACTCGGCACTTTTTTCTCGTTGATTTTAGGAGTCACTAAAGTGAAGAGGATTGTCCAGCCCCCTCCAGTATTTACCCTACCTCAGTCTTCCCCATCCTGGTGCCATTGAGGCAATTCCTATCATCCAAGTTAGCATGGGGCAATATCTGTCCAGAGGAGGCTGCCTTACATGCTCTTTTATTTATCAACTTGGAGAAAAGAGTCATAGCCTGTGACAGAAAAAGAGAGATGATTCATGGGTTGTTTAGAAATACCTGTTGTTGTTTAATAGGATTGCATTCCTAGTGTTTAAAAGGGTGGCACCATAGAAACTTAAGATGGGTGAAATGCACACTACTAGCTGTTTCCCTCCCTGATTTTGACAAATAGGTTGACTATCTGTGAGTACCAGCTCCTGTGTTTGAGTGAGGATATTAGTCCCCTGAACACGAATCAGGCTGCAAGGTGGTGGCAAAACAAGTCATTAAAGCTGAGTCTTGGACACTAATTTTTCAAGCATTTGGGGACACTAGTATTTATTCATTATTAAGCGTGTTTGTCATGCTGTTGTGGTTAAGTAGTGACTGCTTCATGTAAAATCTTTGTTTAGATGTATCCAGAAGTTGCTTTGAAAGTATATTTAAAATATCAAACATAAAGCAAGAGCCAAGACTTTGCAAATGTTTGTCTTGCAGAAGTACACTTTTTGCAGGAATTATAGTTTCTTTTATAGTTTCTTTCATAGGCTGTGATTTCTTTGGGTGTAAGATAGGGAAGCACTCAGTAGGGAAGGCATCCACAGTGGCAAACCTGTTTTTGACTGTACTTATTTTGGAACTAAGCCTTCAGATAATAGCCAGCCATATTCAAAGTCACAGTGAATTGATTTACTCCCAGGTTTTTAGTTTAGAATTAAAAACTGAATGCTATAACATTTGGATTGGATGGAACACAATACTATTTTCAGTCTGATAGCCAGGAGTGACTAGAAAGGAAGCTGAAAGATCAACAGAAAAAGAATAAGGGTGAAAAATCCTGAGGTAGCGATGAAGCTATTTCTACAGTCATTCGCTGATGTGTTACTTAAATTCCTCAACCAGTTCTTAAACAATCCTTGTAATGGTTCCTTGCAATAGTCAGGTTTTTTTCATCTATATGGATAGTCAAGATATTTTGAGGACTCTTGGCCTAACACAGAGTGAAAGGCCACTTTTTTAAAGCTTGAAACTGCCATCATAAAGGAAGCATTTCTTTCTTTTCCTGTATAGGATAGTGTACACTAATTCTATTTTGAATTTTTATCTTTCAGTGTGTTCTCCACCTCAAGTATATTTTTACACTTTAGGTTTAAGGTAATACCAAGAATAATTGGCTGTTAATGATTGCTATGTTTGAAAGCCTCCAGCAGAAAGATTTTTAAAAGGAGTAACTGGTTTATAAAGTAGCAATTATACAGAACATAATAAAGAGCTTTTGGGTAAAGCAATTACTAAAGGGGGATTATTGCAAGCAGTTGAAAGAGCCCTATTTACATGCGTGAAACAAGAAATGCACTGTAAATCATTCAAGTGATAATTTTGGTCTGCAGAGAAAGAAAAAGCTTGTAAAAGTGTTACAATGCCACTATGTCTCAGCCAGCAACATTCTTGCCTTGGAATTGGATAGGTTTTAAAAAGTAGAGAAAATAGAGGGCTTCATATGTAGCCTCTGCATTGGCATGAAACCTGAGGAACTCAAATTAACTAGCCATTCATTCCTAACAAGTAAATGGTTTTAGTTTTTCCACATAAAGGCATTATGCCATCAAGAATTTCATGTATATTTGCATGCCTTGTTTTGTCTGGAGAGCCAACTCCTTGTTTTATGTGCTGAAAATGATGAGGTAATGCCAAGAGACTGGCGATGGCCTACTGTAATATAAGGAACTAAGAATATATTTTCAGTAAGAACTTTTTATGAACTCAGATTCTGAGGAGAATCATCCCTCTTGCAAGGAGGAGGGGATAGTTTTAAGAACAGCTGCAGGAACATTTCATAAAATCTCATGGAAGCATGTACAAAGCGTGTATTTCATGGTTGAAACAGATTACGCCATAAATTGGGATTCAGTACAGACACATAAACCTCAAGAGTCCAAAAACTGTAAATCAATGCCAAAATTAGGAAATATTTATGCTGCTTAGCTAGAGATTTGGCCCAGTATATTTTTGTTTCTAAAACGATGAAGAAATCACCAGGAAAAACATTCTGAAAACAAGCATTAAACATCTTCAGGCTTGCCATTTCTGTCTTTCAGAATCAAAGCAGCAGCATGTAATGCAAGATTGTGCCGCTTTTGATATTTCTGATTTTGTATGTAGAATACATCCAGATGTTATTCAGAGGTTAATACTACTGTTGGAAATGTTTACAGCTGTGGACATTTATAAGTAATATACTTGCATAATAAGAATCTCAAAAGCACATTTGCCTCATAAGTAGGTATCCCTAGGTGGGTGCAGTCTTACTAATACTACTTTTGACATTACTTGACAGGAGTGCACACAAAAGTAATGTCAGGATTGAGAGTAATTCTGTATGCAGGTTTGTGAAAAAGTATTTGCCTTCTTTTGGATTTTCTAAATTTTTCCACTGAATGTTTTCAGAGTTTCATGTGGATCTTAGCAATATATCATCTCCAATATAGGCTGGATTCGCATATGACCACAAATCATAATTTGGTTTGCTCTACCCTTATTGTACATATACTAAGCAATATACATAATACATGTCTCTGTAAAATGGGACATACACAGAACATTTCTACATACAGTATTATCTAATATGTAGATAATCTTGAAAAGTATAAAAACTACTAAGGCTGAATACTGAATTTCATTTTGATTTGCAAACCAGAGAAGATGGTATTTTTCATTGAATTACTTAAGAATTGAGTAGGAATGTGAGTTAGAGAAGAAGTATACATTAGAACCTCTGTGAAGAAAGCTGAAGACAAGAAAATGTATGCTTTTTCCAGTTTCTTCCAGTACAAAGTGAATCTTTTACAATCTCTTCATTTTATGGGATTGGGTCATGCACAGAGTTAATCATGGCTTGCAATACCATCTTATATATTTTCTTAGTCTGGTTCAGATCAGTATAAGGCTTATCCCTAGATAATTAATACTAAGATTGCAATGTTAAACCTTAAGATTATATCCTGAAGTTCCAAACCATCAAACGTGTATAGCCACTAACATGAGGTTTATTTAAGTGCTAGACTGGCATATATTGAGCTTTTGGGTTTGGGATTTAATAGCAAATTGATAATGAGTTGAAGATCAGTATAGCAGGAGTAGATAGTAAAGGCCATGGAGACCATAAACCTATTCTGATATCAAAGTTTAACCCCCCCCAAAAAAACCCCTGATGTATACAGCCAGCATCCCTAGCATTTATTGTCTTCTTTCATATAAATGTGTCATATAAATGTCTTATAAATCTGCATGTTTAATAAGTCCAGTCACTTGTTTTGTGTGACTTGGACAAATGTCAAGCTGTATTTTCTGATCTTGGCTTCACTTTGGTTAACCTTATTATTATTGAGAAAGCCTAGCAAAATTTTCATACTCAGGAGGCACCAAAATGTTACATTCTGATAGTTACTTAGCTGGGCTGAAAGTACACATTTTACTGATTACATATCTGAAAATACATTAATAACTTTGGCTTCCATATACAGTTTTAAAATAATACAAATAAAGAGAGGAATTATACATATAAAGAAAGGCTGTCTTCTATCAGTGTGATTTAGTCTGCACCTAAATATTTTACTGGTTATTTATGAAGTGAAGATGCCCTCCTGGTGACCACATGAAAATGATCATGGAATGTTCTTAGCAATAAGTCTGAAGGTGATTTGCCATTGCCTTCTTCTGGAATGTTTTTCAACTTTCAGTCTAGCTTACAGCTCTGGTATTTCCTGATGACCTCCAACCAAGTATTTTTAAGTGCTATATAAAATACAGACTTTTGTGAAGTCTACCCAGTAAAGAACACAGTTGCTCTTTTCTCTAGGGTGAGTGTGTTTCTTTTCTTTTTATGTATTTTTCTAGCTCTTTTATCCTATTTTCCATTAGCTCTTTAATATGTAGCTATTCTTGAATTCTACACCCTTTAGGACACTTTTCCTTCATCCAAAACCTAGGTCACACATTAAGCTAAATTATTATTTGTTGAATTAACTATTCTTGGATGCCTGCATTTGGATGACTTATAAACCATGTTTTACAAAGTATAGTGAGTAGCTTTACAAATTTTATTAAGCCACAATCTGGATTGCTTGCTTGATTTTGGTTAATCAAGGGTGAATCACCATTGCGATTGTATAGACTAGTCTTTGCCAGCTTAATGCTCTCAGAAGTATTGGATTTCAAATCCCATAACTCCCATTCATGATGGTCAAAAGTTGAGATTAGTATTAAAATTTTATATTATTTGGAGGATATGTCTTTAGAAAAGATTGGTTATTATGTTGTTGTGTCATTGGTTTGCTTTAGCACATGGTGTGAACTCAATTATGGTTTGCAAACAACTAATTCTGGCTTATTGAATGAACCATAGTGGAGCAAACCATGATTTAACATATCTGAGCCAATACTTTGCTGCATAGCACCACTATTTGCCTTGATTTAAAGCATCTTTCTTTAGATGTATTCACATCACCAACTGTAGGGGGCAAATAATGAAACGTGTTTGACAGCATCATTGCACAAATGCTGCAACTTACATCAGACATTGAGACTCAAGTGCATAATCACAGCGTTTGCATGGTGATGTCACCAGAGTTTGCTACAGACACTGTTGCATAGCATGCTAAACCAAAAAGTCCATTTAATAAGTGTATATGCATACCACCATTTTACTTACGTTGCATGCAGCTCTTTAACCATTAGTGTTTTGACTGTATCTTTCAAATCAAGAACAGCTGCCTTTTGAATTTATAGAAAATTACATTTAAACCTATGAATCTTTCTTATAAATTCTGGTTTCTGATTCACCTTGGACAACCATAGTAAACTTAAGATTCTGGTTGAACAGCCATTCTTCATGCAGGCAGGGGATTGTTAAAGCGTAATGTATCAGTTTATTAATACGTTTTTTATTTAATATGCCATGCAAACAAAGCCTATGTTATCTATAAAATTATGAGCTGTTCATTCATATATCTTTTTGCTGATTCATGCTTCTGTAGGCCTTAAATAAACTAGTTCCTCATTAGAGGTGCCAGAGTTCTCTATTCCATATGCAAGATTAATATGAAATACATTTCTCAAAATAATAGCTATAAAATGTATTTTTAAAATCATTTCTCCATTAATATAATAGAGGACCTGAAAACAGTATTTACTTGTATAATTTAAAGGACTCCTTTGTATCTCAGTAACCATAGATTAGGTTTTATTGTTTTTTTGTTTTTTAGATTTTTTACCCTGCCTTTATTATTTTTATAAATAACTTGAGGCAGTGAACATACCTAATACTCCTTCCTCCTCCTATTTTCTCCACAGCAACAACCCCGTGAGGTGAGTTGGGCTGAGAGAGAGTGACTGGCCCAAAGTCACCCAGCCGGTTTTCATGCCTAAGGCGGGACTAGAACTCAACAAGTCTCCTGCTTTCTAGCCTGGTGCCTTAACCACTAGACCAAATTTTGGAAAGTAAGGCTTTGATTTAAAATAATTTTATTGAACTAAAATGCCTCACTGCAAGCATAATTATTTCACTATATGATTGATATCAATTTTATATATTAAATATTTATATATTGATTGATTTGATGATTATGTGCCATACATTTGGTATCAATTCTTAGTGATTACATAGATTTTCTCCAGGAGGATCTGTACCCAACCTGGTCCTTCAGGTGTTCCAAGAGTGTACCCATCACCATTGTAATTAAGTTCATCAACTTTGACACTGGTCATCATCTTCCTCTTTCCTTTCACCTTTCCCAGCATTAGAAGTCTTTGTATAATGTGTTCGAAGTGTGATAATTTGAGCCTGGTCATGTGTGTGATGAGTGAGAACTCTGGGTTGATTTGTTCAATGATCTATTTATTCATTTTCTTGGCTGTCCATTGTATTTCTAAGTGTTTTTTCCAACATCAAAGTTTGAAAGCATCAATGCTCTTTCTGTTCTGCTTCTTCAAAATCTAATTTATGTATTATATATTCAAACATTTGTGTGTAAAATATTTAATGCCCAATTAAGTTCAGTTTTCTTTAATAGCTGTTTTCATAGTAGTATGTCATAAAACATCAAACATCATGTATGTCAAGAAAATTGTTACATTAAATTAAGAACTTGCCTTGATACTAGTTTTTTTACATAAGATATATATGCTTAGGTCTCTATTTTTTCTCACTAAAGAAATTGGGTTGTAATGAGCAAGAGATATCCTTGTTTAAATATGCTGATTTTTTTCAGTGACTAAGAAAAAATGAGACATTAATTAAACTAAGATGTACAGACCTTTTTCTAGTACCCCTTAGGTTTGTAGAACAAACATGCAATTTAACCTAATCTTCCCAAACCAATTTAATATTGCACGAAATATCAGGGTTTTTTTTTAAACAATGCTTACCAATTAGAAAATAACAGTAGTGTGTGAGGGTATGTTGTGTTGACTCAGAGAAAGGGGAGAATTCTGAGCCATTACAGAAGACATTTGAGTCCTGGAAAAATAGGAAGTGTGAGAAAGAAACTCTAAACTATTCCACCTTGATTTGTGTTAGATACAAGGTGAAGTAGAGAGGGGCTGTGTCTGCATTCCAAGAGTCATATATCCTGACCTTGCTGACCTCCAAGGACTGATATATGGGAAGATACATAATTGGCAAGTTAAGTAAATAGTTGATTGAAAGAAATTATCTGCTTCTGTTCTATAAATTGACACCATAAATTATAATAATCATTTAATTCATTGCAGCTTTCTTGTTTGGAGTGGTTTCATCCAAATCATGCCTTCTTTTAAAAGTTATATATGATGAACGAACAGCATTTCATGGTCATGATCTGGGTTTGCTAAGACTAGAGTAAGATGAATCTGTGTTCCTTCTAAATATGTTGTTGGTAACATCCCTGTAACTATTCAATTCTGTAACTTTCTTTTTTCAAAATCTCTTAGCCTCAGGTTCTCCACTATAGAATAATCCTTTTGCTATTCCTAGTAACAATATTTCTGCCAAAAAATCTTGGATGGCACACTAAATCTCAAATTAGCCACATTGGCTGGATTTGCAGAACATACTAGACTAAATTACAATTGGCTAGTTTGTGAATCAGTTGGTTCTATGAACTCAGCCAGCCATTTTTTTTTTTAAATAAACCACTGCCACATTATAGGCAATGCATTTTTTAAAAATTTAATTTCTCCTTCTGTTTATATAAGTACTAGTTATACAAGCATACAACATTTAAAACAAAAACACAAGGTTTAAAACGTAACATTGAATTAGTAAAATTAATAATTAAAAGCTTGGTGAAAGAAATGCATTTTAAAAGCACTTCTTTAAAATAGAAGAAATGATTCCTTAGGCTGTCAAACCATTTAGAACTTTAAAGACCAGTACCAGCACCTTAAATTCTGCCTGGTATGCAACTGACAACCAATGTAGGTCTTTCTATGGAGCCATCATGTGATCCCTGTATTTTATACCAGTTAGCAGCCTAGCTGCAGCCTTTATGCCAACTGAAATTTGCAGATATTCTTTGGTTTCAAATGGGCCTTAAGATTGTTATCTCCACTTATGCTCTAGCCCTCTCCCTAACCTCATCATTGCTCCCTGCTAAACCAGGATGCTCAAGGTGGTGCTTAGGGGTTATAGCATCAGCCACCTAGGCCACACCTATGTCATCCAGGGTTTCAACAGAATGGATAGATGAGGTGAGAATCTATCCAAGCACTTTCAGGAAACTACCCAGACCCATCAGGTATCTGGGTCAGAATATTTTAGCCAGTCTTTCTCACCTGCATCTCTCCCTTTGCCAGTTATTATTTGCAGGCCATGTTCCTTTCTCCATTCTTCCCAATTTGCTTGACACAAGACCAAGCATTTTTTTTAAAAAACCCTCTCACATTACAGCACCATTCCTTGCTAATGCCATTTTATAGAAACAATTAAAGTAGTTCCCCAAGGGGCAACCCTCATTGGAGTTACTTCTTGAGGAAAATAACCTAGTTCTCTGAAATGAACACAGCTGCTTTATAGGGGGATTATGGAACTGTATGCCTATATAGTATAGAGCTTGTAATCAATACAACTAATACTTTTTGCTATAGTTACCAAAACATAGGATGCTGCCATATACTGAGTCACACCTAGCTCAGCTCAGACTGTAACTCAGAATCATGCAGTGTGAGTAGCTGGCTCTCCAGTTTTCAGGCAGAAATTATCCTTTCCTTTCCTGAGGAAGCTAGAACTGAACCTATAATTTTTCACATGAAAAGTATGTGTAGTACTACTTCTGTTATTTTGATTAATTTTTTTGATATTTCAGTTAGGTGTATTATTACATAGAGATTGTCCACTATTGCTTGAACCACACAAGTAATTAAATGTAAACATGCCTAAGCAAGACTTAAAATATTACAAAATGCTAGCAATTAATAATTTTCCCTATAATGCTGGGGGGGGGGGAGGTGTTGATGGATTTAGCTTTATTAGCAAATTATTACAGTTAATTTGTTTATTGAGACGTGATACCACCTAATCTTAAGAAAACATCATGGGCTGATTAAGAGTAAACTTGTATTTTCTTACCTATGTGTGCCTTTATTTTCAAGGTAGATTCATGAATTTAACTGCAGAAATGCTAATCTAAATTGTGGATTTTTCTCACCACCACAGGCTAACTGACCAGTTGCTCACTTGTGACAGAAGATTTCTAGAAGGAGCTATGCCTTCTATAGGCACTGGAACCATCAATGAACTGCAATTTCTACTGTAGGTTCTGCATGGCAGAATGAATACTGACTAGCTTTAATGAAATTGTTATTATGAAAAAAAAACTTTAGATATGACATTTGACATGGTGCAATATAATCTGTGACCCTCCACTTTTAAAGTGTTTTATCTTCAGTCAACTAATGTGCTATTGTTTTATATATATCACACTTGGGACATTCAAACCACCTACTCTACCAAGTAAAAACACAAGAGTGGAATTTAGAATCTCAGGCAAGGCAATCCAGCTATGACGTTTGAGCATTTCAATATGCCCAAAGAACTATCAACAGTAGAAGTGGAAATGTTGAAGAAGATCCGTTGACTATTCTTTCTACATTTTTCCCTTAAAAACATCATTGTCCTTTCAGTTTTTTCCCCTTAAACAAATACTAGCAAATACAAGTAATAGCAGGCAAGAAATATTTAGACAAGTTTTAATTTTTTTTCCAAATCATGACTACGGCTTAGGTCTGAGTGAACTTTAAATCTTTTGGATCTAAAACTTCTACTGTCCTTGCATCTGTCCCCTTTTGAGCCATTACAATGTCTGGAATTTCCAATGTCAAAAAGAGATGTTGGTATGGAGGAGGAGAAAGGAAGTCTGACTCATTTTTGATATCACAGGGGAAAAGCCAACTTACCTAGAGGTTTGGACATTGTTGCAAGGGGCATAGATTGCAGTAGGGCAGTCATTTCAAAATCATTGCATCCTGTTCATTTCATAAACATAAGGCCTCAACTCTAGACCTGCACAAAATGGTGCTATCTTATGAAGCCACATCAAGCTAAATTGAAAGAGTTTATTTTAAGGCACAGCCAAGGCACTTCTGCCTCAGTGCCTCCAACCACAGGACTGAGATGAACCACTTCACTTCACCAGAAGTATTGACAGAAATACCTTCTGTACATGCATGTACAAAAACCCATAGAAAGCCACCAATATAGCCCTACTTAGTGCATCACTTAGACTGAGATCAAGAACCCTGACTAGAGAAGGTATAGAATAAATAGTATCTTCTAGCTCTTTTAAAAGCCCTTCCTTACCATTTCTTTTCATTTGATTGTCTCCTTTCCTTACAAGTTTGCCAACAACAAAATTATACCATTGTTCTGTTAGTATGCTGATGACTTGAAAAACAGGTATACATTTTTATTGTTTTAAATGAAGTTGATCATATATAATACAGGAAAATACACTCTGTATTGAATTTAATTTCAACTTTTTTAAACATTTGAAAATGGTTATTGGTTCAATAAATTAAAATACTGTACTGATTTTTACTGTGAACTATGTTACTACTACAGGAATTGGGACAAGGGGTTAAATTGACATACTTGAGACCCATAAAATAACTTTTGTACCCAGAAAGGGAGTTCTTGACTAAGAAAGACCTAATTCAAATCTAATGCTGCATTCACATAACACGATGAAAAGGCTGGGTTGACATCATATGATAAACAAACTGTATATTGCAAACCACAGTGACTGTATTCAAACTTAAGCCAAAACAAACTATATTATGATTAATGTGATGGTCTTATTCTTATAAGATAGTAAAAACGTCGTTTCTTTAGCTTTGCCTTAGGCATTGCAGTTTGTAAATTATGGCTTATGCCTTTGTGTGTTGCTTTAACACAGCCTAAAGTTGAGAGTGAGGTTTTCATGTTTAAAGTAAAGATATATATTTATCAGTTTTCCATATCATACTGAGCCAATCCAACCAAACTAATACATGAACCCAACCATTCTGTAAGAGCAGAATATGGGGTGGGGGTAGGCAGGTTTGACAGTGTAGTCTTCTTAGAGAATTATGTCATATTTGATGGCTGTGATCACAGGTGGTGCTGAGCCATAATTTTGGTTTACACATAGTATAATCTCTGAACCCAACTGTAGCATCAACAGATGATGGCTGTGTATAGTGTTTGAACTGAACCATTGACATAACCCCTTAGTTCATTCTATGGTATTTGATCTTTTAGGCTGCAAAAAGTGGTTCTTCCTAGTTGGCCTTTTCATAGGCATCTCAGTCCAGTTCCTTTTATGTTCTTGCAAGAAAGTTGAGACAAAGGTCATAATACAAATTTGAGGTAGAGCCAATCTGTTATACTGTACTTGATGCATTACAGCATTACAGCCTGATCCCTGTATGTTGAAAAATCACTGGTGGTTGCTATATTTTTGAAAAGAAATGATATTGCCATAATAAACACAGACAACGCATACAGTGCCCTATTACTAAAAGATAAGATACACAGGACTCAAAAATTGAGTTAGTCCTTGGGTGTGGAAGTGTAATTGAAATTCAAGAGCCTATTTTTATGTCTGTTTATGAAAACAAAACATTTCATTCAACAGTACTTATGAAGAAGCAAATTCATTTAAAATTTACCGTAAGAGAGACTCTTGTTTTTAATGCGATACGGAGCTTTCCTAATTACAGCAGTAGAGACTGAAACTTGTTTATAACATGTATGTAGATCAAGCTTCACTTGTTCTCAAGTGCTCAATCAGCACCAAATTAATCAACTAAATATATCTCACAAATTAAACAAGTTCAGTTGCTTATGGCTGTTTTAATTATCTGAAATTTTGATGATTCCAATATATTTGTTTCTGACTGCACCAAGCACTTCTCAGTTTACTCTAAACATTAGAAGACCCATCCGACTATAATAGCATGTACAGCTAGTCCTTGTTTAGTGACTGGCTTGTTTAGCAACCATTTGCAGTTACAACAGTGATCATAAAAAAATAACTTTATGACTAATCCTCACAGGCCTGCAGAGCAAAGGAAAGCTGAAGTAAGATCATAAGCACAATCATGGTTTCACTTAGCCACCTCACTTAACAATGAGTTGCCAGTCCCAATTGTGGTTGCTAAACAAGGACTACCTGTAATCCATTCTGGTAGAAAGGAACTTAATAGAATGATATGTAAATGGTGTAAAGCTGCAAAATTATGCTAAGAACTCCCCTCCCTCCCAAGCTGAGGGCAGCTGAAAAAAAAGCAGTTTGAATGTCAGACACAAGATCAGGGAGCTTTTCATTTGAGAGTTAACATTTCTGGCTAAACTGAGATGGACAGTTGTCTAGTACTATCTGGGAAAAAAAAAGAACAGAAATCAAAGATTGGAAACAAGGCAAGATAAAATGTACAATGCATACTTAATACCAGAGAGCAGGCCTGCACAACTTGTAGAGGGAAAAGGGGCACATTGATAAATTAAAAATAATTGTGGGCTGCAAAGGAATACTTGGGTGTGCCAGTCAGCTGTGTGGTGGCTACCAAGCGGTGGCAAGGCTGGAGCTGGTAGCCGCGGTGGTGAGGCCTGGAGGTGTTGAAGGCATTTGGCAGCGTCTCTTCTGGGGCAGCAGCAGCAAATTTACTGACTTTTCAAAAAATCCTGGCAGGCCACACAAGGCTGCTTAGCAGGCCACACACATTCTCTAATTTCTGCTCCATGTTGTTGGTTACTAGCAGGTGGGGCATTACAAATATGTTCCTGTGAATCTACCATTACAGAGGAGAGGTAGAATAGCTTGAGGGGTTGTTTTAGATTGGCTCCACATTCATTAACATATCTAGATTGGTCCTTATAATTGCTACATTGTATAACTGTTTTCTTATAATACATATTTTGAAACTTAAACATGAAAACTCGTCCTCCTATGGTCTTTCAACCAACTCACTAGGGGAGAAATTATGTGCAGTGTTTCATGTTTCAATACAGAATGAGACATTTGGGGCTTCCCCCTCCCACAAAAGGAAAATGCACAGCAGGGCAAAACCTGAGCATTACTTTACTGAAGAGAAAACCCAAGTAAGGATGTATACTGAGTAATTTTTTAAAAGTTGTAAGAAACTTAGCAATGTGAAAAGAATTAAAATTCAGTTTTTGAACAGTGATAATAGATGAATACAAGTTCACTTTCATACACGGATCTTTCGGCAGAGTAATAGCATCTTTTGATTATTTAAATATGTGCTGTATGAAAGGTCAGATTGTAGCAGCATTATTGCCTGAAAGACTCAAAATTAATTTCGTGTCATTACAAGGCCTTTTGAAACACTATAAAAGGGTCAAAAAGGACAAATTATAGTGTTTTTAATGACTTAAGCTGCAGCTTTAATCAAACTGAAAGTAATTCTATTGCGTATATTCTTACTTAAAACACTAAATTTTGGGTTTTAATATTTCCAAGGAATAAATGGTTCAAAGAATTCATAAAGTGTAACTGATCTATTTACCCTCTACTACAGAAACAGCTGTTCTGAAATATTTGCCCTGTTTGAATGGTACCATATTAAGAACAAAATGTGTATGAAAGTTCATCAGAATAAAAGAAAGGCTGACCAAAGGCTTGTTATGGCTTGGATGATAAAACATACTGCTTTATACCCTTGGCAGATTCTATTGATAAAATAAAAAAGTATTAGTTTAAAAAATGTAAGTGCAAAGCAAGTAAGAGTGTGTAGCAGGAGAGAAAGACCTGTGCAGGCATTTTTGGCAAGAGAGCCACAATCTGACTGTGTTCACAGAATACCTTAATCCAGGGTAATTGAATCATACACATTTAGATATTAAATGATAAACTAACCACCCAACACATCAAGCCACAAACTAGCCAATCATGTTAGGCTAGAATATTCATTATGTGAACCAGGTCATATGAGAGATATCTAATACATTCTATGGCATGTAAGTAGCCCTGGCATAATTTTACCTCTGATCTGTTAAATTGTTTATCAGAGCCACAGGCAATCGTGTGTGTGTGTGTATGTGTGTGATTTTAATTACAGTAATAAAAACTAATACAAACTAAACTCAGAGAAAGCAAAGAGAGACTAAAAAGTGCAAAGAAAGAAAAAAAATTTAAAAAAGGAAAAGGAAAGAGTGAAATAAAGAAAAAGAAATGTATAAAGAAGTTACTTCCAATCTTCATCACAAGTATAAACAGGATTGGTAGCTCTAAACTCTAAGGTTACAGATATTTCTTCTTTCCATAACCCATCCCTTATCTATAAGCAAATCCATAAGACATCAACTTTTCAATCCTGGTGTTAGCAAAAAGTCCATAAAGGGTTGCCAGGATTCCATAAAAACATGTCTTATTTTAACCTTGATCGAATAAACCAACTTTATATTCCTTCCTTTTATCTCTGAAAATCTTAATCTTTAGTTCATTCAAATATTGATTTGATCTCTCTTCTTTTTTGTCCCATCACATAGGCTTCTTCAAGGCTTTAATAAATCTCTTTTGTAAATCCAGTAAAAATACATTATCCAGGTCATTCTCTTGGTTTATCATTTTGCATTTCTCCTTTAATTTTTAAAACTTCAACTTTGACTATAAACTTCAGCCAGCTTCTTTTGTATGTCCAGTAGAGTGCTTATCCAATTCATTCTCATGACCTGTCACTTTAAATATCTTCTTTGTCCTGTAATTCACACTTTTTTTTAATCCAATATTTCTGATTCCACTATTTTTGCATCGAGCAAGATTTGTTTCACATCTGTCATTCCTTCGTTAACATTCTTTGATCTTTAGTCTATCCATAGAAGCAGACATCATCACTGATATTGTTGATATTGTGGCTACTAATTTCTGGCCCCATTCTTCAAAGATCTCTTTTAATATTTCAAATGTTATAGTGTTTTGTGTCATTTTGTAAATCCCAATCCTAATCAAAGCCAAAGGCAGTTTTTTTTTTCTTTTTGCCTGGAATCTTTAATCCTCTGTAGTGTCCAATTTAAATCACAAGGTCTCTAATCTCTGTTATGATTTACAGTAAACAAAATAATTCTGGTTCCCACAAAAAGCTGTTTATTTCATATAGTTAGTTCCAAAACCTTATAGTAAAAGTTTCAATATTCCACATTTGTCTAGACCCTTAATTTGTTTATAACTTTCTTGGTTCAAAATCTTAGCTTTTTGTCATTTATTTCCAATTCTTTACATTTTTAAACTTTTTTTTTTGGTTCAGAAATGAAGATAGATTTACCAGATCTCTAATAGCTTTTAGATGGTTAGATAAGCAGTTTCCCAAAGTGATTAGAAGAGAGGTTAATGAATTCAAAGACTCTGCCGCGGTTGTGATTTTGACGATTAATCCCTGTCTCCCAGTGCTCAAACTGCAGAAGACTGCTGTCCTGTGGTCTCATGAGGAGCAGCCATCCCGAGCACATGTGGGCGATCTCCTGTCTTCTCCTTGTCCGGAAAGGTTCCAAAGAAGTGGTCTACTCACTGGTTTTTTGGTCTTTGCCGCAGTCATCTCTGCTCTCCATGGAGATGTGTTTAGCTCACCATGCTTCCACCAGAAGTCCAGGCAATCTTTATCCTACCTGTGCTCCAGCACCCATGCTGTCAGCCCTTTGAGGTAGTCCAGAGAAGAAGCACAAGCCATGAGTACTAACACTACCTTTTATTGTAAGCTTACAGTAATAGAGTCTTGCAAGTCTGAAAGCATTTCTCCCCTCCCTTACCTTTACTTTCCCGAAAACTAGAGAAAGTCTCTTCTGAGACACTTCCCACACCCTCTTTCCTTCTGGGGGCTGAGATACCTTTTGCATGACGGTTGTCGAAGCTGCAGCTCTTCCTCCTGTCTCTCAAGGTCATTCTCACATGCTTAAATCTAGTTAGGAAATGCAAATAGTAAAGTACATTAATCAATATGGGTGTAATGGAAGGTTTGAGTGAGGAGGATACTGGAATGGAGGGTCAAGGTTATCAGGAGGGAGGGGGAACATTCCAGAGCAAGCGTTTTCTCTGTCCACAGCAAGACCGTGGAAAGAGAAAGAAGATGCGGCTAGCCCCTCCCTAGAGTCTCACAGGGTATATCCACTAGTTGCTTTAGCATAGATTTAGTCTGGCGAGATTCTGCTATTAGGTGCAAGCTAATAAAGGAACTGTACTGGACTTAAATACCCTTCACTCTCTTGCAATAATACTTACTTGCAATTATCTTGTTGGAAAAAGAAGGCTATCATGGCACATGGACCTGTTCTGCAAAGGATGTATGGTAAGTAAAATTCATAGGATCAGGCTGCATACATGCACAGGAATTGTGAAATGAAAATCATTTAATCTCTTTACATTATTAAAGACTCAGCATAAACTGACGTATCCGAGATTTCTTCACAACTAGTCTAGGTATAGGTACCTCTATAGAAACCAATTATTATTTAAAGCAGCAGTACTTTTTAAAAAGTTGAATCTTCTCAGTTGAATATTGATCAGTGAGTTCATAAGAGTAATGAGAATGTAACAGACTTTATTACATAGGTTGGTTCAAATGTAGCTTTCATTTTACAAACAGACTAAAATGAAATAGCAAATTTAAAAAAATGTTTTCAGAACAGGAAACAAAAATACAAGAATGGGAGAGCACATTTTTATTTTCCTAAGCATCTTTAAATTACAGGGCAGCCTGTTTAAATAGTGCCCATTAAAGTCAAAACATTACATTATTGTTAAACTTGCTTTAAAACAGCTAACCTCCTGACAAAAGAAGCTGTAGAGAGCCATAGAGAGCTGCCAAATTATATCATAGAGGGCAGATACTCATTTACAATTAGAATTGCATATGCTTTATTTGCAAACAAGCATTGCTATACCTTAGACCAGTGTTTCTCAAGCTTGGCAACTTTAAGATGCGTGGACTTCAACACCCAGAATTCCCCAGCCAGCATGCTAATTGAGGAATTCTGGGAGTTGAAATCCATGCATCTTAAAGTTGCCAAGCTTGAGAAACACTGCCTTAGACAAGGTCTCCCTAGTCAGGTCACAACATGATACTCTTTATTACATAAAAGGCACTGTACCATTTTTAAATATCAGGATCATAGTGCCATATACCACTAACAAACACACCAACACTGTCTTTCTAACTGGTTACAAAAAACACCTTTCGTTCTGATGCAAACATCAGAGAAAGAGGTACAATTTACAGTAGTCTTATCTTGCTTAACAAAAGACACAGCTTAAATCCAGATAAATGACCTTATCCAATCTGGTGATCTCCAGCTTGGCCATGCTGATTGGGGATGTTAAGAGCGGTAGTTCAACATATCTGGAAGACACCAGCTTGGGGAAGATTACAATAGCCTGAGACAGATTCTATCAATACTTCTTGGGCAGTTGTACAACAGTTTGCAACTTCACTATTTTCATTCAATAGTTTCTTCACATTTGTAGTAGAGGAACGGTACTGTCTACTGATGTCTACAGTTGTCTACTGGAGAATATTATGGGTATGAGGCAGAAAACGTACATTTTAGACAGGAACAGCTCGGCTTGTGATGCAACCACAGGACTCACACAGAAATTCTCAATAAGTATTTCAAAGAGCAATGTACATACATATTGCTTTTTTTTCTTTCTTCTTTCAGATACAGAATAATTTAATGCCAAACTTTACTAATACAAATGTTCTTGAAATGAGAGGAAGCTTTTTTTTCTTTTTTTGCAACAAGTCCAGAAAAATGTTCATATGGAAATTATATGTCCTTTCTTTCAACTATTTTTTTTCAAGTATAAGTCAACACTGCATCTTTTGTCACTGACAAAAGTGACAAAAGAATTCTCTTCTGATGAAAAGGCCTTCGGTGGATCAGAACTATTTTAGCCACCGTGAGTTAATATCCCCACAGGGCACAGAATGAGAGGATGACGACATGTTGCTTTTCATTTCAAGGATGCATTTTTTCCCTTAATATGACAACCTTAGCAATTTTCCATTCATCAGGTTTAGAGACTGTCAGTATCTCAAATTATTTTTTAGAAAGACATAGGGGTGGGGGGCAAGGGCATCTTGAGACTTTAAAAACTTACATTGTACAAGAGACATTAATTTACTCACTAAGCACCTCCACTGATACACTGGCCTGCAGATACTGTGGATCTTTGGGCACTGGGCCTATCCATGACTGCACTATATGCTTGGCAGTCTTCATGCATCCAATGGAAACACTAGCCGAGTTCCTCTGTTCATCACCTCGGGTGCTTCTGTTCCCAGATCACTTTCCAGGGCTTCTTCGGAGCTACTTTTTGCCTTCCTGCCATCCAGGCTGGTAACAGCAGCATGAGAGCCAGAGGAGCCATTAGCAGTTATTGTTGTGTCTCCATACGTCAGTGTCAGATCACTGTCATTCAAGATAAAATCGGAGTCTTCATCTCTAAGCTGTTCTTGGTTCTGAAATGTGTTCAAGAAGGTTTTTTTTTAAGGAAAACTGCATAAACATCCATTATATCTTAATGGAACCAGTCAGAAACTTGGTGGAGTCTTTGAGGGTAGATTTGGAGCACATCTATTTAACATTTCTATCTATCTCCCCCCTCGACTCAAAACAGAGATGAGTGGTACTGTCAACCCTTTGAGGTAGTCCAGAACAGGAACCCAAAGTTATGAATGCTAATACTATTTTTATAAGATTACAGCAACAGAATCTTGCAAATCTGAATGCGCTTCTCCCCTCCCTGCCTTTAGTTGAAGAGAATTAGGGTCAAGTCTGAGACGCTTTTTCAAATTACTTTCCTGCTTTGGACTCAGATTTCTCTTACCTGATCATTGTCTTGGTTGCGGCCCTTCTTCCTGTTCCTCAAGGTTATTCTCACAGCACATTAAAGGAGGGGAATTTTCCTTTCGGGATTTGTTTTTGGCTTTATTGATTTTCATTTTGTTCCGAATGGCATTGGAATATGGCCTTCAAAGGTTTTACCAGAGCCCAGTCCAGTCCAATCCAACAATATGTTCTGTTGCCAAATCTGGGCTGCAAAAGTCCAAGTGACCTCTAGATGTCAGCAAAGAGATTAGAGACCCCAATTCTTTGCTGCCATCTGGTGGTTATCCTATTTTTTTTCAGCCCAGTTATGATAGAAGCTAGATATGATAGCAAAGTTCACCTTATAAATGTCCCTTTTCCTATAATTTTCCCTGTACACCTGCTACTTATTTTGCAAAATTCTATGGACCAGATATTCTCATGGACATATTTTATATAGGTGTGTGTTCACCAACAGGAGGTCATACTTGTCCTCTACTACATGACAGATACCATATGGATATTTAAATAATCTGTTCAACCTCATTTGAGCAAACTGATCTGATTTGTACTGACCTGTTCAGACTATTATTATTTAGATAATAAATGATGTTATAGGATAAATGATGATTTCAACTGTGCACTTGGAAAAGAAAATATCTTTGGATAAAAAACAATTTTGGTGGAAAAATTTGTTCAGAAATGCATACTCAAATGTAATTATGGAGGGCTTTTTTAAATTAAAAAAGAGGTTAGTATGAAAACAGCTATAGATGGCATAGGGAATGGCCACAAAGGACAGGAGAAAGTGACATTACCAAGGCAATAGTTAGGTAAGCAGGGCTTGAGCCAGGGCCAAGAAAAGAACTTGAGATAATGTCTCAAACAAGTACCCCATTCACATGGAGATACAGTAAGGGAGGGGGGAAGCACATTCAGACTTGCAAGATTCTGTTACTATAGCTGTTAAAATAAAAGTAGTCCTGACCTACATGACATTGGTTTCTTAGTCTGGTCTACCTTGTAGGGCTTACAACAGCACAGAATTTATTTATGAAATTGTCATGGGAGGGAGGTAATAGGCAGTCTCCTCTAAACTGGTGTTTCTGAACTAGTGCATACTATATTTTGTGTGAAGTTCTTTAAATGGAATGCAAAAGAGGTTGCTGATAGTTCACAGACTGATTGCTCAGATGCCACTTCACGTATTACTGCTGTAATCAAATAAAGCAAGCATTTAAAAAATGGATCTGAGTATCTTGTTTGGTTGGACTTATATGAAAACTACCCCTTTAGATCTTGAGATGAAAAAGTCCTGCCAGGAATGCAGGGAGATGCGGCAGGATCAACCAAAACACATTTCCATGTTGTGCTCAGTAAAGCACTCTGATATTCCTCTTTTCTGCCTCTGAAATATTGCTAGGCTATTGGGTTTCCCATAGTGGAAAACTAGCACCTGCAAAAAGACTGCCGAAAGGTGAGGGAGATACAAACTTCACATGGAGCTCTGCAAGTATCATGGATTAACCATATTCAATGAGATTAATTCATTTAATTTTGTCATATGCACCTGCCCTAACCTGCCCCACCCACAACCAAGGGTAGCTATAGCCCCCCCTCCCAAAAAACCCTTTGTGATCTACAATACTGCATGAGACAAAGAAAAGGGGGAATATTTGCAAGGAAGTCTTAATTAATTAATTGCTCTAACACAGTCCCAGTAAAAACTATCCAAACTACCACTACATCATTCTCTAAAGGTTCTTTTTTTTTTTTCTCCAAAAGGACGGCACATTTGTTTTCCTCATTCCTTTCCAATGTGTTTACATGAAAAGAGAACCTCAAACTGCATTCTTTACTAAGTTTTCCCTTTCCTAAAACTGATTTATTTTAGATAAAGTTACAGTTTTTCACAAATATAGTGTAATCATGGGGGCATCTTTTCTCTTTCTTTCACACATGTAGACTGAAAGCTTCACTTAATCTGCATATTCAGTGTTATACTGCCTTAATTAGAAAGACCATGAAAAAATTAACATTGAGTCCCAGTAATCTGAAACATTCTTTGGAGGCAGGCAGAAAAACAATCCATGTGGATCCTTGGGGACTTGAAAATGTTCCAAAAATAACCTGAAACTGGCCTCTCCAATTCCTTGCATTCTTACAGATAAGATCTCCTAAATTCACTTGAGAAGTATCTGGTTCTATTTGCTTCACTACTAACAACACTCATTGGACTCACACATCCCCATAACTAAATAGTACTATAGTAGCCATGTGTATTTTCCACACCTATATCATATTCTACATCAAAGCAGATACATTTCAGCCAGAGCAAAATGTATGCATGTTTTTGTTTTTTGTTTTTTATGATTCTGATGGGGGAGATGGTGTAAAAGAAATGCAGGTCTGGCCTTGGTAATAAGGAAGGAATGTGTGAATTGTTAAGGGACGGTTTCAGAAAATATGACTCAGTCCTGAGAAAGAGGAAAGTGTGAGAAAGAAACTCAAAATAACCCCATCTTGAATTTGTTTGATATAAAATGGGGAGAGAGAAACTCTGATAGGCTTTCAAAATTCTATTCTTCTACTCTACAACAATAAAGAATTTGGAATCCTTACTGTGCCTGTTTCTTCACCTTACCTCTCTCAAAGGGTTGACACCCAATATACCCCATTCCTGCCCAGATGTGCAAGCAAACTTTATTAAAATGTATTAAAATTGCATGGTTATTTCCTGGAATATTTACCATTCTTCCCATTCAGTTCCCTTCTCTCTTGTACACACACACACACCTGATACTACTTAAGAGTTTGGTGGGCAACAAAATGTACTTACCTCATAAACCTGGGGGCTAGTTAAGCAACGAGCTATCAATCCACACCAACCTGGAAGAGTCGTTGTTAGTGGAGGACCACTGTGTGTCAAAATAGGCTTGAGGTATCTCACATTTCATTAAGGAAAATATACCTATCAAGCAACAATGTACAAATAGTTCAAAACTACCATTAATAGAAACAGTCATTTCAGTCCATTCTTCTGCTGAACTATGAGTTATGAACGGAGCTAGCCACCAGGTATCATGAATCTTAAGGAAGAAGGAATATGAGGAATTCACAAAAGTAAATCAACCATCAGCCAGGTCACTGAGCTGCTGACATAAAGAGGCTTTCAGGGAACATTAACTATCTCCAGTGCAGAAGCCAAGGTGTTAAACCAGTTCAGAAATCATCTGTGAAAACTATGTATGAACCAATGTCCATGAATAAGTGTTAGTTTCGAGATTAGCATATGCTTCATGAGTGCAACAGTTAAATTCAACAGTGATGTACTCAAGTACAGTCAACAGCCATATGGTGGCATGGACCAAGTTTTTGAACTGAATCTGAAAGATGTAGAAAAACATATTCAGAGTGTTCTCTTTGTAGCTCAGCTAGCCTAACAGGGACTCCTCCCATATGCTGTTGTGCCACTTGGAGGAATGGGCCATACTGCTTTCTGCTCACAATAAATGTGATTCATTTGGCTACTTCATTTCTGTTTTGGAGCTTAATAGTAACTTCATTTAGCTGTTGTTTTTACTGGAACATATGGCCTGCTCAGACCAGACAAAGAATTGGCAGTTTTACAACTGCTTCTTGGGTAGAGTTTTGCCCCCTAAGAGTCTGGAAAGGATACTTGTGGTCAAAGCTGTACCAGAGCCTGAAGATCCATGCACTTTCCTGTTTTGTCCGATTCCTTCGTTCAGCATCTGGACCATCCTGTGCAGGAAAGGCCATCTTGTTATACAAAGAACATTATCAAATAAAAGAATAATACAATCTAAGTACGTGTAAGGCCAAACGGATGAATGACAATAGTTCTCCAGCAGTTTTTCTTTCCAAGAGGGCAGAAACATAGCACCTACAGATATGCTTCAAAAATAAAAGTGGTGGAGGGCTATAACTCTGCACTTCATTTGGAAGTGTGTCTACCTTACCAGAAAAAGGTCAAAGGTAGGCTTGCATAAAGGATATATTGGGGGAAAGGGTGTCCATTTTGCCAGTTTAGCTTCTGGTACAAGAATGTGAAGTGGCCACATCCACACACAACCTCGAGTTCACTTAATGAAAATGCCCAAGATGCAGTATCTAAATACTAAATATACCAACTGGATCAAGTGTTTGCTTAGGCATGGACTACATGAAGGAAGGGCAGCTATTCACAAACATGTAGTTCCTCTATAAGTCACAGAGA
Organism: Python bivittatus; assembly: GCF_059951505.1. Taxonomy (NCBI): domain Eukaryota; kingdom Metazoa; phylum Chordata; class Lepidosauria; order Squamata; family Pythonidae; genus Python; species Python bivittatus. Next base: position 40,922,357 of record NW_028277074.1, on the reverse strand, counting down.
AAGGAAGCATAGTAACTTATGCTATTCCTATTTAGGACACAAATATCAGGATAACATCCTGCCTTTTTTCCTAATTATACAGCTCTAAAAAATGCCACAGTATATAAATAGAGAGCAAACCCTGTCCCATTTTAGCATTGAAGATGTTACCTAGCTGGGTAATGAAATGTTTGCAAGAAAATAACCAAGCTCAGAGAACCCAAGGACTCCACAATATAAAAACTGTCAAAATGGGACTCTGGTTATAAAGCAGAACAGATGAGAAATGTATGTATAAACATAAATACATATTATTATCAATAAATAATTTAACTAGCTAGATTATTTTCTTTCCCAAGATGAGCTTGAACAATTGCTGTAAATTAGAAGATTCAGTTAGGAAAGCTGAAAGCAGAAGGTAACAAAAAGGAAAGAGTTCTAGGAGATATTTGAAAAGGAAATAAGGTTGTTCAGGAGGAACATGTTATTTGTCTTTCTAAACATCTAAGGAAGTTTATCCTACACACACATTTTGGTGAATGCAATAATGGATTTGATAACTGCCAGGCTTCAGGGGTGCTAAGCTTTAGCTGTGTCAATCCATTAAAACTAATTCTTTAAAAATAACTGTAGGGATACAAAATTGGGGCTTCTTTAGTAAGAAACACATCAAACTGACAGGGGGGAACAAAGGTGAGGAAGCACAGCAGTAGAGTACAAAGATGAAAGAACACAAAGCAATATGTGAATGTCCCTTCTCTCCCTTCCTCTCCCCATGCAATATAGGATGAAACAAAACTGGAGGACAAATACACAAAACCTCCTCACAAATGAAGAACTTGTATGCCCATCTATATTCTAATATAAGGCTGAATCTTGCCTGTGAATTTCACAACCACATGAGCACAAGTTTGGGGAAAGATCTGCAAAATATGCATGTTGCTCAAACATGCTTGTGGTATGAACATCACTGACCTGTTGAAAAAGTTAACTACTTACTCCTTGTAAGACTTGGAAGCTGTCATTACTGGGTGGAGGGTCTTGATCTGGGTCAACTCCAACTCTGTAGAAATATCAGGGAACAAATAGCAAGGTGTGAAATAATTAACTGAATTAATATCTTTTCCACTGGGCTTGGGGCCAGTGGAAAAGATGTAGAACAGTATAGGTATGTGTAGTGCAAAAAATTCCAGAAAGTATCTGGTAATATAGAATTGTTAAGTATTACTGTACTTCTAATTTCAAGATACTATTTTTTTAACAACCTCAGTAAAATATCACTTCATAAAGCTGAAGCTGTCAATATTTTGCAGAAAGAGAATGCTTGTTTGAATATTTCAGGCCTTTAAACCTTCATCAGCTTTGTCACTGTTTTTTTATAAGGCAACCAGATATGTTAAGAGAAGCCTAAACTGAGTACCTATTTGTTGGATTTTACTTTCTAGCGAATATTGGTATGAATTAAGAAAATGAGTTCTTTGGCCTGAAAGACTGTAGGGTATCAATAGAAGAAGGTGAAAATCAGGAATATGGAACTGAATCTGCCTCAAGGGTTGGATACTGCTCCCTACACTGCAGACTGGGTGATATCAGAGTTTGAGGATATGGAGAGAAGCAGACACTCTATTGAATCCTCCCTGCCCCCCAAAATCTCCTGCACTTATACCCTGGTACTAAATCAGTCCCGGAGCCTAGAAAAATGTGACAGGATGACTCTAGTGACTACATCAGTTCTGTAGTGCAGTGTTTCTCAACCTCAGGTTTCTCAGGTTGAGAAACACTGCTGTAGCGGCTTTGAGAAATTCAGTTATTATGGGTGAAATAGAGACTGAAGATCCAAATACACAGAAAGCCAACAGAAGTTCAGTCAACACTGCAGGAAAATACACCATAAGCAAGTAGTTGTTCAAGATAGTATGAATCGTGAAAGCGTGAAAAGGAAGAGCACCTAGCAATAGCGTACCCTGTCAATGATCTTCAGAACCCAACAAAAAGTTCAGCCCAGGGCAGATTTGTTGCCAATTCACTGCTGTAGATATTTGGCCATTAGGACCCCAAAAGCATGGAATATGACAGATACAATTCTTAACTGAAAGAAGACTCTTTTCTTCTAAGATAAGTTATATTTTAACTTATAATACAGGGAAATATTCTAAAATATATCTTATATTCCTGTGTATTTCAGTGACTCATCACAAATAAACAAAACTTTCCATATGATTATAGTTTTCTGTTGATTAACTTTACTTCCATTTCCCCTAATTCTTTTGAATGTATATCCTCAATTTATCCATATATAGCTTTCCACTGTACTGCTTCCACCCAGCTAAATTACTGAATATGAAACTATACATAACCCTGTTGTTCTGCTTTTAAGAGCAAGGCACTCGCATCTGACTTGCAATCTTAGTATGGAGATGTGTGGGGCAATTTCATTCTTGGGACCTAGAGCAGCAATCTTCAATGCCAAGGAAAGACCCAATGGGAACAATTGGGATCTTTTGTTATATACAACTGCAGACAATGAACTTTAATCTAGGTTAGAATGCAGTAAATGTGTGTGGATGGGAGGGGAAGACTTAAGACATCCTCCTTTTCAGACCAGGGTTGTGATAGAGAGTGGGCCTCCCATGATGGCAAGACTCATCAGTCATATTTAAGGAAGAAGATACAGTAGTATGCATTTAGCACTATTTACAGGGAAGATGTAACTGTCACATTGCAACAGTTTTATTTGTAGATCATAACCAAAACTTTGAGCAGTAACAATATCCTACATAATTCCAAACCAGATTATAGCGTTCTACTATACAAGCTGGCCCAGATGGAGAGACCTTTCCTTCTGTTCTATTTGCTTCTGAAACACACTTGGCAAAAATTCAGGTGAAAGCCTTCCAAAATCAGGAACTCCCACCTCTTTTTCTCTGATGACCTTCCCCAGCAAACAAACATGTTTTATTTATATAATAGTTATTTATATAACTATTGGGTCTTATTAATATACTCAGTATAAAAGTACAGTTTGCTCAAACAGCTTGGTTATTTGATGATTTTACTGAAGGACCTGCTTCTTTGTTCTTAATTTTGTATTTTAGTATTGGCACACTGCACCCTTTGATAGAAAAACAGAATGTACATTTTATATCATCATCATCATCTTCATCCCTATTTCGCTCCCTTTTCATATTAATGGGATTCTCTATGAAAATTAAAAAGCTAACAATAACTCCAAACACTTTTAACAGTATTTACCTTTAAGGCTTCTGTATTAGCCGATTTGCCTTAAGACTGTCTAAGCATTTTGCATTATCTGACACTGTTCTCACACATTAAAAAAAAATCCTTATAACATGGATAAGCAAAACTGAGTCTCTAAAGCCTTATATTTGGCATGGTTTTAAGTTCCAGTTCAGTATGATATCCATACTGACCCATGCTCCAACATTTAATGCAAAAGGAAAAAACTAACAGAAATTTAAAAATCCAAACCAGTGGAACATCACTTAGATTTTCCAAAAATCTAGTTACTAGATATTCAGAAAATAATGAAATCTGCAATTGAAATCTGCAAACTTTTATCTGGGACTGACAACTGAATTCTTATTATTCCCAAATCCATTTTTGGAAAACATTTGTTTAAAATATCCACTTCCACTATCAAACTGACTCAGTTCATTTAAGGAAAAATTCTCCACACCAAAAATGTAAAAAACAAAACAAAAAAACACCCTCATCAGGATTTAGAATAGCCCAGTCTGGCGAAGGCCAGATATCATAAAGAAGTTGAAGTGGGCTTTGGGGCAAGGTGGTAAATTCAATCTGATTTGCAAAAGAGTACCTAGTGCATATACGGTTGATTTGGGATTTCTGCACTCTTTTCAGATGCTAGATCATGGAGAATGACAACAGTATTTTTCCAGTTCATATATAGCAAAATTTGCAGAAAAATGAAGAACGGTAAAAAGTCTTCTGCAGCATTAAGAGAAAGACATGCAACAGCAGACAGAGAACGCACACGCTTGAGGTTAGAAAAATGAAGAAAGCCAAGCACCAGGTAAAGGTCATTCTGTTTGGTCACCTGAAATACAGCCAGCGGCTTTCATTCATCTCTTCCACCGATGGAATATATTCACCGACTCTAGTATAGCATAAAAATGGGATTGATTTATTTATACATTTTTAAAAATTTGCCTTTCCTTTTTGTTTCTTCTAGGACTGCTTTGCCCAAAACAAAATATCGTCAGTAAAAAGAGTCCAACAATATAAAAATCAACAACATCAAAAAGAACAAGAAAAAAGATAATAATATGTAAGTAACCCAGCAAACTAAAAATATCATTAAAAGAAATTAAGGCCACCAAGCAAACCTCCCCTTGTAAGTGTCCTTGATCCATAACCAGGATTCAAAGGACAGTGTTCATTCACTTGTTTTTCCCCTCCCTCTGCCACCCACTTCAGCTCTGATGGAATGTAGAGAGCAAGGATGGAGACAAAGGCTAGAATTCTTGTTGACCCCCTCCCTCAAGTTCACAAATATCCACATGATGAAACAGCATAAGTTTTATCAACCCTACCAAGCAAGCAAAGAAACTCAAACTGAAAAGTACATAAAAAAACCAGAGGCCTGTTATAATTAAGAGGTACTTCTAATGAGAAGTTCTCCCATCATTCCTACTCTGAACCCTTCTCAGGTTCATTGCTTCTACTCTTTTCAGAGTGTCTTCTGTCCTTTTCTTCATGCTTTTATGGACTGCTACCAACTCTTTTCCAGTCCCCTGCTTCTTCTAGTGGTAACCTTCTTTCCTGAACCCTTCTGCTTCCTCCTAATTTGTTTCTGTGGCTACCCTTTCTTCAAGTCTTTTTCTGGATGCCTTCCTGTCCAACATCAAAGCCCTCTCTAGTGTTTTCCTCCTTAACTTTACCATTACTAAGAAGACCAACTGTGAACTTTTGAAAATCTGATTGTGTTTATAGCAGTCATTCGATAGATACTTCCTGGAGAAGCAGCTTCAGCTTGGACTGCAGAAGGACTCTCATGTGATCATTCAAATAATGCACCATCATAGGCAAGAGTTTTCTAGTTCATTCAGGCCAGATTCTGATGTAAGAATTCCATTTTACTGGTTAGAATTCAGAGACTGATTTGTAACGTGGCAGCTGGTGCATATTTGGACACAACGAAAACATCATAGTAGTTGATGACTGAGGACTCAGAGTACAGAGTTGCACCTAAAATATAGAGAAGGAATGCAACCCATCTTTCTCTCTTGCATTGCGGCACAATGTGTCTCAGCTGTATGATTTGCATCAGCTTTCGTGCTCTCTACTTTAGCAATGGAAACATCTGGCACAAATAAATATGGAAATATTGTGGCATTTTCTATAATTGTAGTTCTACTGTTTTGCCAAGAAAAGTTCCACTTGCATCAGATGCCTCAGCTAAATTTTTCACCACTCTTCCCCTTCCACTAAAGTCCCCTGCAGTGTATCTCACCATATATAGAAGAATCCTCCTCCTAACTCTTTTGGAGAAGTTTTCTTTGAAGAAGTGGAGTGTGGGGAAAAACTGCAGTAGGAAGAAAAAGGTTTCACTCATACAGTTGTGAAACCAACACCATATTCTGAATCAAGGTTTACTTATTGGAAAGGTAGGGAGAAATGCCCTTTCATTTCCAAATTCCACTTGTAGATCATTATAAGTAAAATCACTGCCAGAATTCTAATTACAGAGAAGAAAATATACTTGTAAAATTTAGCACCTTATATTTATTTTCAAAATTGTGAAACAATGTTCCTGGGACAATACAAATTCTACAACGTAAGTGGCATTATACTATCTGTTCAAGATGCCATTCTCTAGGCCTTAGAAAGAACTAAAATTATGGAATGTTTTGTTAAAAAAAAACCCAAAATCAATCTTCCAAAATATGAATCAAGCCTTTCCTATAGTTCTTTGCTGACTTGAATAATTCCTGTGAGGCTCTCTTGAATGGTTTAGAAGTTCCAGTTGCCAGCTTTTCTGGGAAATATTCAATATATCCAACCAAGTGCTAGAAGTTGATAGGTCATCTATATCAGACAATGGTTTAGTTCAGACATCTTTCCAACAGCTTGTATCCATAACTTTACAGCCTAAACTATTGATTTTCAAAAAATAAAGATTAACAACTATCAAAGGGAAACTAAGGTAAAAGTGGCTTGTCTATTTTCCCTTTCCCATCTACCCTGTCCTCTAGTCCCTAATAGCATGCACAAAGATAGCCACACATAATTCTAATGGCCTGTGAAGACAGAGTGCTTACCATAACTACAGCTGGTCAATTCAGATTCCAAATCATACTAACCTAGGTTTGTAAATCCATTTCAAAACTATGATGTTACCGTCTAGCTGGGTAGTTAATCTCAGCAAGCCACAATAAATTCTTGCTCGCCGGTAGGTTCTTTAGCCATACTCTAAAATGCTAATATTGTAAACTGGCCAACACTTTCCTATACTATTACAATATAAACCCATTAAATGGTTGGGTTATTATGTGCTTAATATATAACAGCATAGATTCTTGGAACTACTCCTAACTGTATAAATTTCTTCTGTATGAAATTAAAGTAAGAAAAACAAGACATTTCAGTTTTTAAAAGCACAAACCATTTTAAACAGTCTTCTCACAGAAACCATTTGTACTGCTGCATCATTTCCTCCCTCAGCAAAACTAGTTGGTCAGCTATTTCTGCAGAACATTTCTAGTGGTTTTGAATATCCTGATTCAAGCATCATTTTCTCTAAAGGCTGTTATCAGCAGAAGATCTGAAAAATAATTGGATGCTAAGTGCTCGTGTTTATGCATTACTTAAATGTAATGCAATCCTCAACCTTAATGAATAGGGTTATAACAAGGACTACCTCTTTTCAAGCATTTACTAATAAACCGCATTTAAGAAATCTTTAAATCGGTTAAACAAACAGTTGTGCGTGTAAGATACTAGCTAAAGATATCTACCAAGTGTGGTAAACACAAGAACTGTAGTAGATGGTTCCCTGACAACAAATGACTATATCAAATTTCCAAGTAAATATGCTATGCACAGTATTATAACTCCTCACATTGGAAGTACTATCCTTTGTTTTCACTACTAGTATTCCCAAATGCACATCACACCTGACACTCTAATTGTAAGTTCAGTTAAACATAATCCCTACTCCACACATTACATCTGAACACAAGCAAGGTCAGTAATGGCTTTTTTTTTTTTTTAACTGTGCCAAAGTATCAATAATCTCAACTAGAATATTCTTCTACTCCAGAGAGAATATCCTCTATTTTAACTAACTGGCACTGCCTCAGCAAAACTGTAACAAGTAACCAACTGCTACTATTACTCCTCCTCTTCTTCTTTTGGTATTACAGTTGCCCATGACTGCCATCTTCTGGGTTGCTTTATGTCATGCAGTTTCTATCATTTTCCATCTGGGTACACACAGAATGACTCAGATTAATTAAAAGGAGAAAGGGTTACACCGCAAGTCTTTAAAAGCTTATCTCTTTATGAAGCACACTCCTTTATCTGTGATTTACCTCAGGGGTGACTAGAAAGTTCTCCCAGATCTTTGGGTAAGAATGAGAAGGATTTCAAACTCCTAAACAAGTTCTAAGTGTTTGGAAATGATATCTCCTGGCTGTTTGACAAAATGACTCCCAAAGAACTTTGTTGCTGAAGTGAAGGATGGCGAAAATAATCAGGAATGGAATTTTGTATGAGTGAACCCTAGATCCTGGTCCTGCCTGATGTTTACAAGCAATTCCTTAGTTTAGAATTCTTCCTCATACTAGTAAACAGTCAAATGCAATCTCCTGTTTGATAGTATCTCTTTACCCTAAAAAAACACATACATAAAACCAATTTAACCCTTCAAAGCAAGCAAGTTTCTGAGTATATAAATTATGATCATATTTTTTTCTATGCGACTTACTTATAGGTATGAATACCTATGTTAAGGCTGATGTGATTTTTTTTTTTAAATGACAATAGTTAAACAAGTTGATTCAAATTCAGATTGGATACCTTATATTTAGCCATGACAGCATGGGCGTTGTGCCTCCACCAACGATCCAGACAGTAAAAAAGACAATAAGTAGGGTTGTGGAGAACATCATCTGATGAGCATAAGTTGCAGTGTCTCGTATGGAAAGAGCAAATGCCATGGCTCCTCTGAGACCTACAGGCAACAGTGACAAAAAAGATACTGGTTGTCACACAGTACAGGAGAGGTGTTTTGAATGTCTCCATCCAAACAGAATGCCAGCACTTAATATTTGGCACAGTCTATAATTGCCAACGTTACACACAGTTTATCAGCTCCAGGAAAGAGAATCTGTTACTACAATGAAATATGAACGCTATTCAAAATTAGCATGTGTCTATTTAAGATTATGCAACTCTCTCAACAGTTAACAAAGCACCTAGAAGAAATCCAGGATTTATTTGGTTTCTAGGATCTAACCAAGCTTTGAAAAAACACAGTAAATGGTGGGAAGGCCCAAGACCATGAAACTTGGGGAAGGATTTAACAGTTGGACTCGAGTTGCAATAGCCATTGACACCCCAAGATTTGACCCCTGGAAGGTGTTTCTAAGACATATTTAATTTAACGTATATGTGTGGGGGGGTGTTTTTCTTTTGTTGTCTATTTGAGTCAGTGTTGACTCCTGGCAACTGCCACTTTTTAACTGCTTAAAATCTTTTCCTTCTGCTGGTTCTTTCAGATTTCCAACAGTTTTGCCTTAATTGTCAGGGATAAGCAATATGATCTATTTAGAGGTTTGAAATGACTTTAGGGTTCTTATTTTTGTTTACTTTCAACAAATGTTATTGTTTTCAAAGAAGACCAATATACCAGCTGCAAGAAGAATAATCATACCTTAGGGCTCTCTTCTTTTAACATTCCTTTTGAGATTACATAGGAACATGGAAAAATAAAGGTTTCAAATAATGTTAAAATTATTTTTCACTCTAAGGCTTTTTCAGAAGGAGCAGTAGTGTGAGGCCACAAGAGTGTCTTGTTATGGATGTCCCAAGATCACTCTGGTGCCACTTTCTAAGTTCACTACACCAAATAAATTGTGATTACTGAGCAATCAATAGCATTCATGGGGTATGATGGGGCACTCACTTCATTTTCATGCATTCTTTTTGGAAAGAGGAGTGTCATTGTCACTCCATCTCTCAATAAGAGTGAGATGAATGATACGTAGTGAAGCTGTGTTAATTGTACCATGGGGATATTCCCCAAATTAATGGCCTAAATGCTACAGAATTAATATGATGAAATTGTTCACTCTTTTGTTATAATTGTTGACTATTTCCTTATTATCTTTCTTTGTGTTGGGATGGGATGGGGAGGCAAGAACAAATAAAAGTATGAACTTAGCAACTAATGAATTTAAGAAAGATCAGAGGAGCAAAAAAAGAGTGGGGAGGAATAAGAACAACATAAGAATATATTAGAATATAACCCAACTATCATTATGTTTTTATGACTAAGGCAACCCGCTTTATTAGCTTCATCTTACTGATTTACCTGAAAACATCAACATGTGCTGAAAATTCCAGGTGATCTTATGCCTTCTGCCCAAATTCAAGAAGAAAGAGAGTGGATAGATGTGTGCGGCTCGTCCCAGGAAGACTGCTATCTAACCACAACTTTTGGTTAAGAATCCAACAGGCATATAACTCATAGTACTTTCAAATAATTTCATTAATTTTAAGAATATCAAGTATCATATCAAATATCAAATTCCTTTAGTTTTGTTTGACCAGCATCAAACAAAAAATGCAGCTAAAACAAAAGCAATAAGGGAATAGGGTGAGCAATAAAAAACAAATACAAAGCAGGGAATACCAGATATATGTGAGCTCTTAAACAACACTGGGATATAGTAGAAATATAGTATGGTATGGTAAAACAGATTATTATTAAGACTATTAAGACTAAGACTAAAATTAAAATTCGTAACAATAATTTTAAGCGTATCCTACAGCGTCTCTCCTGCACAACCAATCCTTTCCTTACTCTTAAACATGTAATATTTAAGTCCTGACATCTTCTGAGAGAGCCTCTATCCCATTGAAATCTGCTTGTCACACAGTATGAACAAGTGAAGCCTCTACTTCGAGAAGCTACATCTCTCGCTATCTATGTCATTTATTATCTTCAGAAAGCATAAGGCTGCTGTTGAGAAAAAAATAGGATTAACCTTCAGTCGATTTTTTCCTGCACTGGTCACTAAGAAACAGCTCAGGTCATACAAAGCCACTTCAATGGTTCCTTGGGGAGAAAGTGCAGAAAGTAAATTGCACTAATTGCCAAATCAATTAAAGTAGTAAAATCCTGCATGCAGAGTAAATTCCGCATTGTATTCACATGCAAAGCTGCAGTGTGTTTTTCAAGTGCTCACTTTCATATGGTAAATTTCTCACATGAGCACTTAAGCAGAAGTGCTTGTCAAATGAAAACTTACGACCACTTAAACCGTAAGTGTCTATATAAAAGTGAACAGAAAGAGATGGTCCACAGAGGTTCAGCACTAGGCTAATCTAAATGGGTTTAGAGGATTTAAGATAAAGAGGAAGAACAAGGTATCTTTAAAACAAAGGTAACCTACATACATGTGAATCTTACAGGAGCCTTTCTAGAGGGCCTTGGTTAGCTCAGTGAAAACAGAGGCAGAAGGACACTCAGGAGTAGCTCCAGAGAACATTATTGAACTGTCCTTACAAGCAATAAAAGCCCATAGGCAAAGTTATGAAATCCATACATAAATGAGTTTTTCCCAATCATCTTTTCATGCTAAAACATCAATCCATCAAATCTTTATTATGGTTAAAGACTAGCATAAGGAGGGTAGGGTACAGTCAATTTAAAAAGCATAGAATACACATCAGAAAAATAATAATCTAAAGCTAAAAGATATAAAATAGAAAGTATATATCTAAAAGGAATCTAAAAAAATTATGAAAAGCTAGAAGATATAAAAAATATATGTATTAAAACAAAGTATATACAAAAAGCAAGAGTCTAAAAGAATTTAAAAGGAAGGGTAGGAGCATTATGTGGGTGTAGGGGAACATAAAGGTTAATATGTGGAAGATTATATTTATCAAATTACAGAGTATCTAGTATAGCGAACTAGATGCTCAATTAGACTAGTTTATGGCACAGGTCATCATCTGACAAATTTTAATCGCTGCTGTGCAGAACCTGGCAACCTTATATGTTGTAGCAGGGTTGGTATCTGAAAGCAGCAGGGAGGTGTAAAATTGTCCTGTGTGCCCTGGGTATTTATACAGTAATGGTGAGAGGAGGCTACTATGAGTGTCTCTGTAGTACAGACACTGGAGAAGCACATGCACTGTTGTTTCTGTGCGTCCAGAGTCACAGGGGCATTGTCTCTCCGGGTAAGGGATCTTCCTGTATTGGCCTTCAAGGACAGCTGAGGGGAGGACATGGCATCGTGCCAGAGTAAAGACCCTCCAGTGTTTAGGTACTTCAAGTCTACCATAGGGGAGGCAGAGTACCTGCCGGATTCACTGGCAAGAAATGTTGGGGACCTGGCTAAATCCAATTGGTGCTCTGTGTCTGCTACACGCTGTTTAATTAGTGCTTTGGCCTGGTCATATCCCACGCTGAGTAGAAGACCTGCAGAGAAGCCCAAGGATGAGATTTTAATTGCTACTGCCTGTTTCCATACGGAGTGAAAATCATCTGTCATAGTTAATGGGGCAAGGCAAAGGGGAAAAAAAGGATAGCTTGAGCCAATAGTTGAATATGGTCACCCACACTCCAGCCTCCACTTTTATGAGGCCTGTCTCTAGTCTCAGGGTGGCATTAGACACACATTTTGGGACCTGAAGGGCCAATCTTAGAAATTTGGATTGTACAAGTTCTAATGGTGCAAAACTGGAGAAGGGGCCCAGCTGGGCAGCATAAAAAAGTTGTGCTATTGGCTTGGCCTCAAATAATTTGAGTGCTGCAGGAATATAGCAGCCACCTCTTGCCTTGAGGAATTTAAGGAAGGCAGATGAGTTCCTCTGTGCATTTTTAGCAACGTAGTCCCCATGAGCTTTCCTACTGCCAGCAGAATGAAGGACTACCCCCAGGTATTTGAAACAGGAGACCTGCTCAATCTGGTGGCCATCTATGCTCCAGGAGTGGCTCTTGGGCCTTTTGGCAAAAGCCATGATTTTAGTTTTCTGATAATTGAGTTCTATCTGATCTTCCTTGCAGTACTGTGTTAGTGCTTTCAGTGCTCTTTTAAGGCTAATAGTTCTTGAAAGTATTGCTGCATCACCTGCATAGAGTAGAACAGAAATGTATCTTCCAGCAAATTTTAGGGAGTGAAAGTTCATGTTGAAGAGATGGCCCACCATGGAGTTGACATAGAAATTGAATAAGAGTGGGGCCAATATGCAGCCTTGCTAAAACATCTATACTGTATGGCAAAATAGTACCAGTAGTGCTTCTGAATTTCCACCTCTGTTACAGGTTTTGGAGCAATCTATGCAGGCTTCAAGCCAGTATAAATCATTTTTGTAAGAAGGTAAGGAAATTTGTTTTTTGTAAGAAGTTAAAGAGATTTCATTAACCTGATATTATTTATGTCAACTAAAATTATGAACTGAAATCACTGGAGGCTGCTTTAAATAATGTAAAATAGTTGTTTATGATGTTAACATGTTAATACAATAGTACATTTTGTTGAGTATTAAGACACTTCACAGACTGTTTAATAAGGATTAGTTGCAATCCTCTTGCTTGGGAAATTGAGTTCAGGATTGGAACATTGCCTCCTTAGGAGCTGATCTGGGCTTGTCCTATTATATTGCCAAAGTTCAGCTGAAATCTACAGGATTGTTAACTTGAGTTTAGACTGATCACTGAGTATTCTAGTCTATCCACCCATGTGGAATCTATGTGCCAAACCCCAATGTGGGCTTTCTGCACATGAGGAAAACCAAAAAATGAATGATACAACCCTGGAACTATAAAACTATCCGAGAGTTATAGCAATGGTTTGTTGATATGGATTGTCTGTCAACATTGGAATTAATGTTTTTCAGCAAAGGGGCAAAGAAAAGGTAAAATAAAATCCCCCTTGAATCAAACCCAACTTCTGATGATATCTCTACCTTCATGTTGCTTTGTTCATTACATTAAAAAAAAAAATTCACCACTCCTTTGTTCTGGGATTTTCCTTCTACTGTACTCTAGTCTACACTCTTGAGATTTCCTCCACATCTCTCATCTGGATAACAACCAAATTTGACTCTGTTAATGCTTTCCATGGTGAACCACATTTTTTGGAGTTGTTTTCCAGGCATTTTGTCATTTTTAAAATATTTTAATTTTACTGTTACATCACATAAACAATTCAGTTGTAGATGTATTCTGTTAATTGTATAGATATGATTTCAAAAAAGCATTGTGCCAGTAGGCACTAATATGCCCATAAACCCTTCCCATGGTCCTTGCCACCAAAATCCCTGACCTACCTGATGCTTACCTTTTTAAGATTCTGTCAATTAAAAGAAATAAATTGGAATCTGGCAAGCTACATGATAAAGCACCAACTTTCATTTTACAAATGTGTTTTGTAGGCATTCTTAGAAGATTACCCCCCCCCTTTTTTTTAAGCAGTAGCTTCCCTATTTTGAATGTATACCCATCTTCTTGGAAATAAGAGAGGGATCAATTGGGTTGGAAGAGAGCATCTGAGCAACCCTACCAGTGTCCCTTTTAATAAATAGGCTTTAATGACTGCTAAGGTGGGCGCAGTCAGCTATTTTGTGAAAAGGCAATCCTTCTTGCCCAAACAAGCATTTAAAAAAAAATTAGAAAAATGTCCCTGCAGACCTGAAAAAGTTATAGAAGATGAGCAATTTTTTTTTTAATCACCTCAAGATATTTACTATCTTCATTAAAAAAAATAATAAAACTAACATTGCTACCTATTCTCCTGCTACTTGCTTTTAACATTTTAATGAATTAGGTGATCAATGTTTCTTCATAATTACATTCACCGAATTTCAGACGTCCACTGTCATTCATTCATACATACATACCTAGGTATATATACATACACACACACACACACAAACACACAGTGTATGTATGTATGTGTATGTGTATGTGCGTGTGCATGCATGTGTGTATGTGTGTGTGTGTGTGTATATGTGTATGTATGTATGTATGTATATATATATATACTTTCATTTCCTTATATAATTTTAAAAATCAAGAATATGTGACAGCAAAAAGAAGAGGAAGAGAAACTCTTTAGTTGGCACTTCCCTCAAACCTACATCACATATATTAACAATAATCAGTACAACTTAAGATACTGTCATTACTGGGTAAAAATGGCTGAGAGGGATTAAAAAGTGGATTTCTAGTTTAAATTCTTGTAAATTTATTTCTAGGACTGACAGTGAGGCCTCAAATGCTCAACAGAATCAGCCAAAGGTCTGATAAATAAAACTATTTTTTAAACTTAATCCTGAAGGAAGGATTAAGTTTGGGGTTTTTTTCCCTGCATGACATATTTAGGGATAATAGAGAATAGGGTGAGAATACTTCCCTCAACACTCAGTTTTCATCTGCAAGTGTCATTCTCCATTTAATTTTATCTGCTAGTTTTCAGCAAGTACCAAGTTCTTCCTTTTCATCTTTCTCAGGCTGTGAAACTGAAGTAACTCTAATTGTGTCCTTAGAAATCGCATTTTCAGAAAATTCTTTCTTAGGCAGGAGAGGGGCTACTACTTCTTCCAGTTTTACTCTCAGATGCTTGGGAATCTCAGAAGGGACTAGGGTTTCACTTTTTGTCATCTGACTTCGGCATTGTTTGTCCACCTTCTTCTGAAGGTCTCCCAGATCTCACGCTTGGTTTGATAAACATGTAGGTTTCAGAGATCCTGCAATGTACACAGATTTATCCCACACAATGCTCTGAATCAAGGCCAGAGATAAGAATTTTCTTCTAATATTTAATCTACTAGATATAATATCTAATAGATTATAGTTTAAGAAGCTCCATCCTCTTGTTTGGATTACAGCAACACAGAATTCAAAAGCTATGGTTTTATAAAAGAGGCTGCAGCAAAAGCTTCTGAAGTCTTATTTCAAACCTGCTTAGATACAGCCATATACCCTCTGGGCTTGAAATCCTATACACATGTAGTTAGGAGCTAATCCCATGAATTCAATAGGGCTTATTTCTAAATAGCCATCTATAGGATTGCACATTTAAAAACATCTTATCTCAACTCCATAAAAGCACAGAGAAAACTTCTGAAATCTTTGAAACACATATTTGAAATATGTTAAAAATGAAGAAAGGATACAAAAGCTCCAATAATGAAAATGGGGCTAAAAACGTGCTTCTGGAAAGTAAACAGAGCTAAGCCCATATAAGAAAATATGAAATTTTCAGCCAGGAAATGTAGAACTTCAAAGAGCTGTAGGGAAATGTGAAAAAAAAAATTAGCTTGCTAGTTGCATTCAATATACAGTAGCTGACACTTTATATAAATATATATGTATATTTCCATATAGCTCATGTTAAGTAAAATAAAAATACATTTAATAATAGAAAATAATGAATTTCAAATGAAACATGTCATTTTGTTACCAGCTATTTTTACTACTTTATACTATGCATCTGAAATTATGCAACCTGCAGATAATATATTCTCAGGGAGGTAATTCCCCAATTCAAATTTGTTCAGCTGTTCCTAATAAATACTGAATCTGAATGATCTTCCAGTATAGCAAAGATAATTATCATAAAACAGGAATTCTCTCCAGATCTTGCTGGACTACAACTCTCATCAATCCCCATGCTGCTGGGATTGCCGTAGTTGTAGTTCAACAACATGTGGAGCACCAAAGATTCCCATCCTTAGCTAAAAAGAACAGCTGTAAAATTAAAGCCAGCTACTAATGAGAAGTCTTATACATATATCTCATACAGTACACCGAGTGGCATAAGAGATGCCTTCTATCCCAAGCTCCAGCTGAATGTTCAAAGGTGTATCATTATATGCACAGAGACCAGTGTTTGGACCTTGCCTCGCAATCATTTAGTCTTATAGGAACAACAGAAGTGATCATGTTGGAAAGTTCTGATCTCTGCTGACATCATGTTGGGCTTTAAATGTCCCAGCAGAGCTGAAACCACCAAAAAAAAAAAAGAAGAAGAAGAAGTTCCCACATTCTGCCTTAACTCACGTGGCAAAGATGGGAATATGTCAGTCACATTGAGATAGGGAAAAGTATAGTAGAAAAATACCCACGAGCCTTTTCCCCAGCCCCACAGTTCTGTAGGTCCAAGGATGTTTTAGGAGATATCACAGAGGTACATTCCAATATGCAATTCTGCATCCCTGCAGTTTGGGTAACAATCCAAAGACGACTGCCCTAGGTTGTTCTCCCAACCACGTATTTCAATTCATCAATTTTTATCAACTGCAAAAAGCATTTTCTGTTCTTATTAAGTATGACCAACCTAACACAATGAGTGCATGTACACAGTATAAATGATGCCTTACTATTTACACAGCAAAGCCAAGATTTTTTTTTCACCTGCTTGGTTCGGCTTCTTGATTCAACAGACAGATTATTATACGTGTAATGAGCTTGTGTGATCCCACAGAAAAGAACAGATACCACCCCTGTCAAGAAAACAACAATAAAAAAAATTAAGTGACTGCAGACTGTGTCTCTTCTGCATTTCTGATAGTTAAGATTTTAAATAATTTTTCTTTCATTCCTGAAGTATTGAATATTTTGGCTTGCCTAAGAGGACTTTTCCAAGGCACATGTCCCATGAAAAGCTACAGGGTTTAATCTTACTTGAAGGTATTACCATATGTCCTGGACACCCAGTTCTGTCCTTCCAGGAGTACGAAGAAAACTGTTGTAACTGTAAGTAAGGCCTGCCATAGTACACCTTCTTGGATACCCTCTATCATATATATTCCATGTTTGTAGAGAGAATCTTCACAACCCTCAATCCTTCAAAGCATTAGTGAGATTGAAATTAAATACTAGGTCATTCTGGCATTGAGAAATCGATCTGTTTTTTTTAAGAATACAAGCATTCTGCGTATATTCATCTAGAAATGGACAAAATGACAACTAGACCATAAGTATCAGCAAATCAGTGATATTTGAAACCTGGTGTTTAGATGTACTACATTTCAGTTCATGTTAAAAATTCAACATTTTTAAAAGATCTATTTCCTGCTGGGTTAAGCAAGCTGTAAATAGCCTACTAGGACCATAAAGAATATAACATAGGTCATATTTTCTCTAGAATTGTTCAGTATAAATAATTCCATATTTATACAGAATTCAGTCAATTGAAAATGTTAACAACTTGGTGTGTCATTTAAATTAAAATAAAATATACAGCTGAGGAACGTGCTTTAGCTTCTGGCTCTGATTGGAACGGTGAGTTTGCTTTTCAAAAAAGCACAGTCTCTATAATAATGTTTAAAAATGTATTTCCGGTGTAGAATATAAAATCTCAATACTATAAATCAAACATCTTCAACTCCCTGAATTTTCAACAATGGTCATGCTAGCCTAGAACTCTTGAAGTCCACATATCTGATTAGCAAGAGCTGCCTCATGGTGACCAATTCAAAATATACAAGATGTTCCTGTTTTGGTATCATTCGAGCTGATTCTGAACTCTGGGAGAGTAACACCACAAAAGGGCAGGCAGTTTAGTTTAGGAAAATATACATCATCAAAATGTTAAGAGATCTACAATATAAACAGAAGAACTTCACAACTGAAGTATATATTGTTGTTTTTTATCCCTTATTTTTGTCACAGAAATTAGGGCAAGGAACTAAATTGTAGGCCCGTGTATCACTTCACATTCAGTCTCCTAAAGGTGCTTCCAAGTGAATAAGTGTGAATGTGGTACCTGTTTGCAGCACCTTAGAGCAGCCACACACAGTGCTGGGGAAAGGTGCCACTGCTTTTAGGTGCTGGGAGCAGGCGCTATACTCTTTTGCTCTTGCACATGCTTCAAAGCACAGACTGAATCCAAAGTGTTGCAGAAATCTATTCAATTATGTACTCCATGCAGGAACTATTGCTAAAAATGAATTAATTTACTTATCTCAAAAATAAACTCACATATTTGACAAATGACAGGAACAATTAAAGTGTTCCAACAATATGAATTATTATGTCAGCATCCCATTATTTAGATTCTTCTTTTCTATAAAAGGACTTTACCTGTAAAACCACAAGCTTCAGCCAACAAGAATGTACTCCAGGACATGAGGAAAAAAAGGGCCGTCTCCAGCAAGGGAAAGCAATGTAGTTTGGTAAACTTTGTTACGTAAACGTTTTGTTAAGGCAATACAAAGACTGGATGCGATTGAAGAATTATTGAGACTTGTCTCAAAGATATTAGTGATGAGTCAGCATTGTAGAGTAGCTACGCAGTTACACTATTGGTTCTCATGACTCTCTAATGTAGCCAGGACAAAAATGCTTTTAGATTAGCCTCAAGTCTTTGCTTGGACAACAGTTGGATTCTAAACTCCTTTATCAACCTGTCTCCCATCTTCCTGCATTCCTCCTTATCTCCCTGTCTGCCTCCTCCTTACATTTCCTTATATATAATCTTCCCATTTTAGCCTCCTTTGAATGAAAAGTTTGACTCAGACTCAACCCTCAATATCTCTAAAACAACTCTCCTGTGGTGCAAAATTTTCCCTCATCCAGAACAGCTTTAGAAGATTGTATGATACCCACCACAATTCTCCAGAGACACAACAGAAGCACAGAAAAGAAAAACAAACTGCTTGTGCCAAAAGGGGAAACCAGAACTTGGTTTGCACATGCAAAACAGCTGGAAGGCATTTTTAGCTGAAGGATATAAGAGCTGTCACAACTCCAGTCGCTACTCCCATCATGAAAGAACCACTGAAGATTCCAAGAAAGACGCCAACAGATTTAAAAAAGGCTGCTGCATCAAAGGCGTGGACATTTTCCCCAGTGGGTTGATATGCTACAATAGAACTGTAAGGGTCAAGGGAGCAGAGAGAGAGAAGTAGCAATCAGCCAAACATTTATCCTACATCATTCATTAACTAACCAAACATTCTCATCTGCCCATCCACTCCCAAATAACCCCAGGTAAATCCAAGAACAAAGATGTCCCCAAATGCGGCTTACAAAACACAGGAAAACACCTGAGCATTTTACTTACGAAGATAGTACAATAGCAACAGCATCATTTAGAACGCTCTCTCCAAACAGCAGTGCATATAGATCAACATCAGCATGAAGTTCATTAAAAATCGCCAGAACAGTGACTAAAATAGGGAAATGGAAAAACAGCAAGAGGCTTAACATTGTGTTGTATATAATTCTGTATAGAAAATAACATTTTCTCTACATTTCCCGTACAGGGGAGGTTTTCAAGTTACAATATAAACATGTGATTAAAGATCTTAACAGGCTGAGAGTTGGTGAAATGACTTCCAAACATTTTTTCCAATTCCTGTATTTACTTTGTATGTATTATGCTGGTCTATGACCATAATAAAGATTTGATTTGATTTGTATGTATTAATTTATTACAAGGTAACCTGTACCTTATTAGTTATACAAAACCACACAGGCACAAAGTTTGATTCACACATCGTGTTAAGCGAAACACATTTTTCTTGTTTGTTTTGCTTAACATGTTTTGTGGAACCACTGCATATATGTAAAGTATGGTTTATGCCTTAGCACGCTGTATGAACTCAGCCAATTATAATGTAGCTGAACCATGAATTAAAACATAATACAGCCATGGATAAACCTAGCCAAAGTTTTAAGAACTGAAGTTTCTACCTGGATCAGTAGCAGATATAATGGCTCCAAAGAAAAGGCAGTCAGTATAGTAGAATTTATCAGAAAGCTGTCCCACCAGCTTCATTAGTTTTACCACACCATACATAAGATTCCTGCAGAACAAGAGGATTCAATGAAACATTAATTTTTTAAGTCTTTTCATTTATTTCTCTGACCTTATTTGAAATATTTAGATACCTTCTGGCTGTACACAGAACTAAAAATACATGAAATTCAGTAAAATATAATAAAACACATAAAATGCCATATAGAGCAGTATCAAATATAAATAACAAAGTGATGGTCATAAATCATCATAAATCACATTATTTTGGATTTAGTCTGTGTTTTTTTTTAATATACAGCTATTTTATCTTCCGAATAACTCTAGAATAGATAAGAATAGAACTTAATTTATATATTATTACTTGAATTAAATGGATGGGCATAAGATTACATTCATAACCTCTCTTTTTTTCATTCAGTACAAACAAACAAGAAGGAGACATTGCTCTTGATTCTTAACACACACACACCACCAACCTAGCCCCAAGCTTGAGGTGAAGGATAGGAATGGGACCTTCCTATCCCCACCTCAAGCCTGGAGATTCTCTAGTACTTCAGAGAGACAATGGGACTACAAAGTTATCCGGTTTCTCCCAGCTTGCTACTCAGGGCTTAGCCCCACCTCAGGAGGTTCCTCAATCTACTTGGGAAAGTCGAACTGCCTAGACAAATTCTGACCTGCATCCTGAATTTGTAGCCAAGGAGGGGCTTCTTGTGGTAGCAACATTTATTTTAAAAACTGTAAGCTGCCCTTCAAAACCATGTTTTTCCAAGGCAATTTAAAATGAAATCCTTTCCCTTCAAAAGCAAGGACAGCAACTGTCAACACATTTTAGCCAAATCCTAAGGATAATAAAAAATGGGAGGGAACCTACTGCAAAGTAAAGATAAAGCCAACTCAACTGCAAAACTAATACATTTTTTTAAAATGTAAGAAACTACTCATAAATAATTATGTGAATTTATAATTGGGGATTCTAATTCATCTGATGTTCAGAATGGCCTAGCATTGTTGAATTTAATATTAATAAAACTAACATTTAACTTTCTTTCATATGAACTTTCAATAAGCAATCAACTGGTAGTGCAATGGAAAACTGGTTTCAGTTATTATGGTGATATCGTATTGTTTCATATCATGAAGCTATTTTTAAAAGGTAACCAAAATGCGGGAATGAAAGGAAAAATATTTTAAAGAGAAAACCTTTTATCGATCTATTATCGGTTTTGCCAAATATCTTGCCTTACATGCTGTTTCACTGAATCAGATGAAGAACAGTGGCCAAAATGCTAGAAATCCCCAAAATTATCTCCCACAAGGCCTAAAAAGTATTGTAATACTCAACTCACCCAATAATGAAACAAGAGACTGCAGTTCCCAAGAAAGCATAAGTTAAAATTGACCCAAGATTTCTGAAAAAGTGCCTCTGTAGGAAGAAAAATAAAGTGAATTAAGTGCAAAAAGGAGTTCTTCAGAATTCCTGCCAAACTCAAAAAAAAAAAAAAAAAAAAAAAGCACTTTTGGTAATGTAACTGAGGTAACTTCAGTCAGAGAGCAGAACAGTCATCTCTGAATCATCTTTGGGGTCTACCCAATATAAAGGATTCAGGGTGTCCAAACCAAGGCTCTTAAATATTAAAAAGACCAATACTTTGGAAAATCAGACCCCCAAGCACTGGAACAGAAGAGACAGGGACAAACTCAGAACCATTTAGCTATTTTGTTAGGGGCACTGTGGATTAGCCTTTGGCCTGGTCAGAAAAGGAAGACATTTGATGGAGAAGTTCATAGTTTCTCTCTTGTTTCATGAATTAACCCTCCAGAGAGAATGATCCCCTAAAGACTTCAAGAAGTGATGAGTTTCTTTATTTTCAGATTTCTAAACCACCATCTATCAAGGATATAATGGCAGTGAAATATTAATATAATGAAGAAGGGTTATACATCTTTTTTAAAGCTATTTTTAAAAGAATATACCTTCTAACTTAAAAGACCAAGACACAGAAAAACATAGGCCTGAGGCTGAAGTTATATTTCTCTGGGGGAAATGTTCCATAAAGAGAAGGCTAGGTGTCTATACTATCAGAAAAGAATTTTCCTATTAAACATCTTTTTATACATCTTTTTATACATCTACCAAGCCTGTTGCCTTCAGATATTGAGTCACAAATTGTTCAAAACTTTAAAGAGTCTTAACATGAGGACTTTGCATTGGGCCCAGGAGCAAATAGGCAGCCAATTAAACTATCTTAAAACTGGTGCAGCAGGATCCATTTTTACATTATATAAACTATATTTTCAATTATCTGAAACTGCTAGGTGGACTTCAAGGGTAAATCCACATGCAGTTAATTACACCAATCCAATTACTAACACATAGTCCACTTTGCAATCAAGAAATGGTTGTAAGTGTCTTTGTCATATTTGGAAAGTCCCCAGTGGAGAAAACTGCTGTAGAGTAATACCTATTAATCAACACTTAGAGGCCACAAGAGTTCATCTACTTTGGATGCAGACCTCTCATTCCAATAAGCTGTTTACAAACCGAAATGGGTTTACAAGTCATGCTGGGGAGGTCAAAATACAACATTATAATTTCATCCTATATTTCTTAGCAAGTGGGAAACAAAGACTAGAACAAAGCAAGTAATCTAGATGAGAAGACAGAGTGCATCCTTGCTAAAGATATCCAGTCTCCTAGTCTTCTGTCAACTTTACCTTAACGTTCAAAAAAATCTGGCACATCAGTTTCAATGGGTATCTGATCACTCTAACTTTATCTCTTTAACTTTTTATAAGTTAAAAAATTTATAAATGTACAAGTACACAAAACATCAGCAGCTATCACAACCTACCAGGTTAAAAAAGCATGTCAGGCATTTATGTAAAAGGAGAAACTGAAGGAAGTTGAGCATTAAGCAAAACCCAGCTGCTGCTGAGTTTAAAGCCCTAATTTCCACTGAGTATAGTGAACTCTCACAACAAATACAATAAAGTCTTTCACATTTATTTTATTTCAGCAGCTTCCTTACCTGTGTATTATACACACACCTTACTTGTTAAGAGACGAGGTGAAAATAAAATGGGCATCACTGGTCAGGTTGTATCCATCTGAATGCTGCTGAGTAGATGCCTGTCTTATTTTCTAAATGGAACTACTCTTGTGAAAATAAACTACAGCTCTTTCAGTGTAAGACATGGGCCTGTATCCTGAAGGCTATATGGGAAATTCTATGCAGGCTATGTAGCTTGAAAACCTTCCAAGAGCAGCTTATTCCCATGCAATCCAATTAACCTTCTAAAACTTGGGGGAACTTGGTTGATAACCTAAAAAATACTATAAATAAATTTTGAGGCCTGCACACCAGCCAATGGGAATTAAGTGAGTGGCTAGATGGTTCTAAGGATAATTCTAAATATTCTATAGTAGGGATATGTACAATTTACCAATTCAGGAACAGAATACTCTTGAGAGATCCAAAATGCTCCATTTCCCCTCCAGCCATGCCATTCTAGGACTAGTTCAGTAGTTTCCAGAAGTAAACCTTTCAAACTGGTAGTTGTTTAAGGTGTGTCAGACATGGTGCTCTAGGTGAAACAGGCATATTTCAGGGTGAGACCGTTCCCAGAATGCCTAAAACTATTTTGTTCAGAGGATTTACTTCTGGAAACTGCAAAACCGCTTCCAGAATTGCATGGCCCAGAAGGAAAACAAAGGATTCTGGAGCTCTCAGGAATATTTCATTTCTGAACTGGTAATCTTTGCTCACCCCCATTTTAAGGGTACAGCCATTGTTCTCTTCCAATGAGGCAGGTGGTTCAGTAGGAGAGAAAGTTAGAAGTTTCTTTGTTCCTAGAGTCTTGGTGAGCAGTCTTCAAAGAAGCAAGGTGTTAAAAAATAGATTTTTATCTAATTGGGTCTGGGTTATAGGTCCTCTTGTCACTAGCAGTGGGCAATCAACTGCTTTGTATGGCTTCACTCTTGTCTGCAATAAAGATTCTAATCTAACTGAACCATGACTGTCATTCTCTGCCAAGTCCAGCCAAGAAATCAAGCTAAGCCATGAAATTTCAGGAGGTCTGTGTTTGATCAGGAAGCTTGATACTAAATTTGCACTAGCACCATGCTCCATAATAACTTGGGCTTAGGAAGTCTGATAAAAAGGGAAAACAGTGTTATTTATTCTCTGAGGAAGGGAATTTCCTATTCTGCTCCATCCAGATTCAAGGTGAAAGTGTAGGGGAACATCTCTGCATTGAAGAACAGGTGGTGGCAACAATAATTACTTGCCTAGTTAAGACTCATTCACCTGGGAGAATAGCCACATCACACCCAGGTATCCAAAAGTCCAAAAAGGGTTTGGGGACAGAGATCCCAGGAAATAATCTGGCAGGCTTGAGTGCGTGTCGGTGACAGACACCACATATAACCTCCCTGCTATGAAGATAGAGATCATTTCCACTTCATCAAATGCTTCACTGGATCCAAGGCATTATTCATCCACCATAAACATTTACACTATAGATATGGCTGAGACAGAAAAATTAACTGTAGCCATAAATATATTTAAGAGTGTTAAAATAAACTTAGGTTCACTAACAGGAACAAATGGAAATAAGATTCTGTAACCTAAGAGTGGAAAAAGGCAATACACCAAATAATTTATAATAACACAAAAACTGCTCTGTAATTTTTTTTAAAGTTGAAAATAAAAGGGCAGCACTGCTAATATCCAGAAAAATATGCAAGCATTTAAGAGGGAAACAGTCATATAATGTGAGAACAACTCCGTTGTCTGTGAACGCAAGATGAAAATCCAGATTGTCAAAATAAGAGTATTAAGGAAACATTTCAGGCTTACTTTCTTCAAACTGTAGCCAGCGTGGAAAATAATGGGAGGCAAAAGGATGTTGAAAAATACTTCTGGGTCAAAAGTTACCTTAAAAAAAGAGAGAGAGAGAACATGTTATTAAATAAAATGCCTGGGTGGCTATTTTCTATAGCTTTTCATGACATGTTTTTCAAATTATTTTTCTGAAAGAATTACTTGCCTCAGGAACACAGATTTTATTGAAACAAGTTCCTACAGAGACCTAGTTTACAAGTGTGTGTTCCACTGTCCAAGGTGATTTAGGCATCCTTGCAACTGGCCTTTTTTTTTCTTCCCAAAAAGGGTTATACTTAACCTATATTCTGCACATGGCAAGATGGTGACTTTCTATCAGATATTGAGATCACCGTTGGTCCCCAGTAAACCAGCAGTTGAATAAAGGAAGTTTGGATTCACATCCCTACCAGGTCAGTCAGACTGAGTAAGTAACTTTGGACAATCTACCCTATACACTTAGTTCCTGATCTGTAAAAGTTAACAGAAGAAGCAAGCCATATCACATGCCTTGTGAGAAAGAATGAGAAATGAGTATTTAATAGTTAGATTGAACACATCTTGAGATTTTGAGGTCATCAGAACAAAATGCTATAAACAGTAAGCTCTAGCTGGCGGGAGGAGGGAAGGCGGCCTACCAAACTGCTATGGAAAGATCAATAATCATGTTTAAGGCCCCCAGAATGCAGAAGAGATGGGTTGTTATTGTATCTGAACAACACTACAAACTGCATCCTACTACTGGGAAAGATCACACAGCATTTCAGGCTTTCAGCTTTGAAAATGTCCTGTGTAAAATAGTACAGTTCAGTAAGAAAAGGCAGCTCTCACTTTTCGCAGTATGTCATTCTGTTCCACATTGTGTATTTTTCCAGGGCTTATTTCTCCTTTTAAAGTATATTCAAAGAACTTCCCACTGATGTTGACCAACAGAGTGGCATAAGCACGATCTTCCTGGGAACAGCTGAAAGGCTTGTCATGACCGCTGGTAGGAGGTATGCCATATCTCAAGATTACTCCAACAATCAGCCCTGAAAGACAGATAGGACCAAGAGTTACATCCTACTGGGGCTATATAAACTTTAACATATTTTATTTTTTAAGAAGGATATGCTATCGAATTGTTACAGTTTTATGTTCGTTTTCATGTTATACACAAACAGGATAGGTATACATATATTTTTCTCATCATTGTAAGTATAACTATAATCCCAACCTTGTGCAAAGCAAGCTTAATGGGTTCAGTGGGGCATCATCTTAGAACTGCAGCACTGCCATATGTTGACATTTAAATTCCTATTTGGAAAACTAGGAAGTTCTACTTATAAATAATCCCATGCCCACAAATTATGGATTTTAATTATATGGATTTCACACCCCCTTCTTAGATTCAGGTACAGTGCAATTTCTGATTACTCCAAATCATTCAAAACTTTTTAAAAAATGCGAGCATTTGATCCTTAAAATATCCTATCTTTATCTGACTTATGCTTGAGCAAAAATTCACTGGCCAAAGCCCAAATCACACTGAGCAATTAAACATCAATTTGGAAAGTAAAATTAATACACTTTGTTGAGCACCTTGTGCTCTTTAGCCACTCCAGTAACCAGGAGTTTGATTAGACATGTTTCCAGCCTCAAATGAATTTCACTTTTTAGTTTTAAAGAAAGATTGTAAGGCAGGATTAAGTAACCAGCTTGATCACTTAAATTAAGGGCTCTGTGAAATGTCTAAATTCAGATGTATTTGGATCTGTTATTTGGAACATGAAGTCATCTAACCATGTTAAACATTCTGCCAAACCCCTAAATAGAAAGGGGAAACAAAACAAAACAAATCTAATTGTTCTATATTTTGACTTGGTTAGATTTATACTGAGTACAAGAGTGTTCCGTATACTTCCTGAATAATTGCTTCTAAAACTTGGTGACAAAAATACACCTGCCGAAAAAGCAAATAAGAACAGAAGAATAGTAGCATCTAGGCCAAAGTAATACATTTCTTAGAAAAAATGTGACACAACACACAAAACAGAGAGATTCCTGCATTCTTTTAACTCATATATAGAGACTACATACATAGAATTCAAATGCAGAATAATTGTAACTACATACAATATTAGCAAATCTGGGAGATACTTCAGTACTTCCAGTAAGAAAGGATCAAGAACAGCAGGAAAACCAGTAACCAGTTTCCACTAAAAACAAAGTATCTCTAAATACGTTTGATCAAAGTTCAGTTTCTATGCTGTACAGCTTGATAGAGCCTCCTTTTTCCAAAGGAACATATTTCACGTAATATGGATTAGCAGCAGGTAGAGATTGATGGAATTTGTTTCCTTAACATCCTACATCTAAGCTACTAAAAGACAGACTTAGAGCTGATCTGTTTTGATTGCATCTGCTGTTTGTAAATTTAATTTTACTCTGCAAATCACCTAGAGAATTTTTTGTTCTGAAATAGCCTATAAACAGTCACATAAATTCCAAAGGGACAGATGCGTTAGTCTGTTATTCCAAAAAAGGGGAAAAAAATACAAGCATGTTAATTATGGCATAAACTTTTGTAGATAAACTGTTGACATGCAGAATAAGATGAAAATGAGCTCTTGGAAAATAGCTGTACTATATATCAGATCTGTAGTTTGGGGAGAATGAAAAGCTAAGATTCTGAGAAAACCGAATTCTCGGCACTTTAATCCCATTACAAATTCACCTGATCATTTACGGTAAGGCAAAATCATTCAACTACTAGAGTACCAGATAAATCATGTCTCAGATATACCTGGAAGGTAATTATTACATTTGGACATCTTGTGAGATACCACCAATAGAGCAAAGAAATAGAAGTACAAAGAAAATCTCATGACAAATAGGAAAAATTAACATTAACCAATATAGAACACCCCAATCTGGATTGTAACTTCCAAAAACCATGGTTGATAAGGAATCATAGTATTCTAATAGTGTAAGACACTAGCCTGGGCAAGAACAAGCATAAGCTTGGATCACAAAGCTATTCATCCTAGTGCATTTTTGAGATCAGAAGAATAAGCTACAGAGCAATCTCATTTGTGCTTTCCAAAAGAATACCTGGTACAAAAGGATTACACCCATTCAATAATTTGCTTTTTCAGACACCCTGACAAGAATGACATTCAAAATGCTCATCTTAGAAATTTAGGTTTGTATGAAAGACTATTGAAACAGACAATGAATTAAAAAGGGCCAATCTAAATCGATTCATAGAATGTCAGTGGAAAGCATGCATCTTCCTTGCAAGTTACATTTGCTAAACAGGTAACAAAACCACAAAAAATCCAATGTGGTTGGGAAAAGTGGTTGGGAAGATGCATTGCAATCCTGCTCTACTTTCTTGCTAAACTGCTCACGTGAATTAGCAGCAAACATAAATCCAGAAAAGCTCTGACTTTAAAAATAACACCTAGGTGATCAGTGCACCTAATGAGTGGATAATAGCTTTCGAACTATAAGATGGAGAGCAAGTAAAGAAATATTTGTCTGACATTTTTTCAGTAAAAGGGCTTAATTCTGAAAGGAAAACTGAGCCGTAGGTGCATATTTTCAACCTGGAAAATTTCTGCAACTACTGCTGGCATGCTGAAGCTAAGAATCTGAGCAGAATGAGAAAAATGGTGTTAGAACTTAAGACTGAGGTTATGAATGACTGAAGCTTGGGAAAACGAAAGCTAGAAACTGGATAGAAGTTCACTTCTGATCTTCTTTAAGCACTCACTGATGAACACATGAATCCCTGTGGAATAATGGAGCTCTACCTAGTCCCCCGCCTCCCCTTCATCATATTGGTAGCATTCTTAAGGCAATCAACTGAATCTGAAAGAGGCCACTTTAATTGTACACCTCCAATATGAGGCCTAGGATTCTTGGTTGGTTAAAGTATAAAGGACTGCCTTGATAGGTTTTTAGCAGAAGTGTGATTACATAATAAGGAATAAAGAAACCCCAGCCAATTGAGCTCCCACTGGGAAACCCTACACAGAGTGAAGGCAGCCTTCGCCCTACTCAAATACCAGCACTCTGGTGCCATATGGGGCTTCATCAAGATAACCCAGCATGTCTCTGCAGACCCATTCACATTAAGAAATGAACATCCAAAGAGGAGGAATATCCTTTTATAATCTTTGCTTCCAAACCCATCCCGTGCTTGAGAAGGTAACACTTGTTTCTCTGCAGCACAGGAGTCTTTCCTCCGCTGAACTGTAGAGACTGGCTTCTGGCTTCTATGTATAACCCGGCAGGTTTGTTCAAGTTCATGGCGTCTCCTGTTCAACCGGTCTTTTTTGTTTGTATTCAATCTTCAACATGGGAAGCAGAGGGAGGAAGGAAAGATAAATGACAAGGACAACAGGATGATGCAATACACAGAAGGGAGCTGATTAATCTCTCCAATTGCTTTATGTCCCTGTTTGCACTAAAGTAAACAGAAGCCAATCAATAAGGGCCTTCTGTTTCATTCTAAAAACAAAACAAAGCCAAAAAAAAACAACTCCAAAATGGGCATCTATAAAAATAAAAAATCCAAACTATCAGGATATTCTCTAAAGGAAAATGGAAAATGTAGTTCTACAGGTTTATTAAGCTTCAACCATCTTAGAAAACTAAAATCTCCCAAGAAAAAGAAGTAGAGAACAGGGCAGCAGTTATTTATTTTGTTGCATTTATATGTTATCTTTCTTCCAGATGCTCAAAGTGACACACAAGAATTCACCTCTGCAGTTTATTGTTGCCACTCTCCTATGAGGAAGAAGATAGTGACCAACCCATTGAACTTCATGGCTGTGTGGCTTTAAAACTGGTTTTCTCCAGGCCTGGTCTAGCACTCTAGTCACTGCAGGGCAAACATTCTGAAAGACATAGGCCAGGGAACTTGTGCACTGCTCATCTATTACAATAGGTGCCTGGTGCAAGCCATTGTGAGGTCATGTGCATCCTGACATCACCATACAAATAATGTAAATTCTGTAATTTGCACAAATTACATAATCTATGTCATTTGTGTGATGATGTCACGATACACATCACTCATCTCCTCTCCCCTGCAGAGGCCCATGTCTGTTATTATCTTTAAGCTTCCCTCAGGCAACTTTATCATACTGTATTATATCATGCTCTTAAGCCCACCTTACTTTTCTATGGAAGAGAAAAACCCTCCTTTCCACAAGATGCTTAACTAGATCAACAGAAGGAGGTGTAAGGATGATGTGGGATTACTCAAAAAGGATCCACTAAGTCTATCCATTTAAATTTCAGTTAAAATGGACTCACTAATGCACAAGGTTAAACTAACTCCACTGATTAGACTTAATACTAACCAGTTTCACTTTTATTTGGCAACAAACATATACAAAATTGAAAAACAGGTGTTTTGCTAACAAATGTTGGTGACACAATCTGATGGAGCAAAATGGAGGATTTGGAGTAAGAGGAAAAGGAGAAATTTCTTTTCCCCACCCTGTACTGTTTTTGGATTCCATCCTCCAGGAATATATGAAACCAGATCAGCAACCCTTGTCCCCAACATCTAATTCTATAAAGTGATCCAGAAAGATACTATGACAAAAAACCTCCTTCCTCAAGCTGGGGTTCTCTTTGTAGTGGACTTCACTTCCATGTAGGAACTCTGGGAGTTGTAGTTTCAATTGCAGAACCTTTTTTTTAAATGATGAAAAATGACAAAAAGTATGTCACAAATGCAAACAGGGCCTTGTGTATTTGCAGCCTGATGCTGGACACAAATACATATGTCACAGGGTCTGTGTCATAATGTTATGATGCAAGTTGCATCACTTATATCCTCTTCCCTTCCTTGAAGATCCCAACATTCCTTGAGGGCACCATGTTGGGGAAAGCTTACCAAGAATTTGTAGGGCAATGGCAAGAGAAGTAATAAAAGAAACACCTTTCTCCTTGACTCTTTGGTCTAGATTTTTCTGCAAATGTTTCACTGACACTAGAGCATGCCTTTTTAAAAAAAAAGTTAACACCATAGCATAATATTACTTGTATTCCCATTATTCTGAAGTTTGGACTTAACAAATTGTGTCAGAACTAATGGGTTAGTATCTTATTCATTCTGCAAAAGCGTAGTATTCTAACAAAATACTTCACTATGCTGTAACGAACTATTGGAAAGAACCTCAGGCATACAATTAATCTTCTTTGTGCATAATAGAATACACATTTTCATCCATTTTTATCTGTCAGTCTCAACCACTACTAATGCAAAAGATTCAATAGTGCAGAAACTTCTGGAGAAATGTTCTGAGCTGTCCATCCAAGAACAACAAAATGCATGGAAGCCATCAATCTGTACGTAATGGGTTCTACAACATTTCATCTACCTAATCAAAATACTGTCAATATGACTTATATAGAGTGGTTGTTCTGAAGGAGCATGTCAATCCTACTTACAAAGAGCTTTCAGCTTTAATTCATCCCACTATTATCTATTTAAAATAATGCTGTTTCAACAGTATAAACTCCATATTACAAATGCTGAACACCTGCTAAGACAACGTATAATATTTAATCACTCTTGGCATTGTAGGTTTTATTAGACAGATCCTGGGCCAGTTTAATTCATTATTTTAGGCAGAAGCCTAAAAGTTTCAGGTCAACTAGCTGCACAGTGCCCTGTGGCTGGATTTACAATGGGAAGCCAAATTCAAAGGAACATATGATGGCTTAGAGCCAGGGTGCTGCATGCAGGTTCTAAAGTCTACTTAGAGCACCTTCGCCTTATAATTCCTGAAAGCTGATCTCGGTTTCCTATAATTTTGAGCTGGGAAATACAGGTAGTCCCAGGGTTAAGAATGCCAGGGGTACAGATGGCCCATAGTTAAGAACAGAGCCTACTGTAGCAAAATTTAAGTTAAATATACAATGATTCCAGTTAAATACACAATGGTTTGAGTTCATTACCCAATACTCCTTATACAGTACTATACAATAATACTGTTCTGGCTTACATACAAATTCGACTTAAGGGCCGACCTTGGGAACAGAACTCATTCTTAAATTGGGGACTACCTGTACATAAAAGCTATTGGATAAGCCCTAAAGTAAGGACAGGATGCATATTTTTCTTTTTTTTTAATGAAATTATGTAGTCCTATATGCTTTGCAGCTCTCAGTTCCTCAAAACCAAAGTATGTCCCTTGTCCACTAAAATGTTGCCCATTCCTAATTTAGTATGCTGTGCAAATTATGGTTTATTCATAGTTAATTATAGTTAAATCAAAGTGGAAATCTAGTCTGTGTTGCAGCAGCTTGTCCTCAAGTAGTACACTGACTCTGAACATTGCCATGACTTAATCACTCTGTATCCTGATGGATTTAGCCAATCAAACTGATGACCCTCACTGGGTGAACTTTGTAGAGTTACTGATGCTAAGAATGAGCCATCCTATGGCACCTGACATCTTATTAGCACATTATATTTGCACGTTATCTATTAAGCCATAAAGCTGTGAAGTCAGAGGGTGAGCTGGGCAACTTGTCCTGGATCAGGAGGACTTTCAGGCCCAGCCAGTAGCACATTCCATTATTAAGGAACAAGGAAAATGTTAGAATTTTTTAAATACATTAATGGAGAAATGAATCTGATAGTAGACAAATAAGGGTGTTGATCTAAAGTATGCAGTTGTTACTTTTGTCAGTTCTTTGTGGCCAGTTGCACTGTAAGACAGTACGTTTTTGCCTTTTCCCCCCAAAGTACAAATTGCCAAACGGTGATCTTTCTTTGCAAGGAAGGTGTTTAAAATGACTTCTGAATACCCCATTTAACAAATGGATGCACTACATATTTTTGAAGAAGAGTTTTATGCCAACTTGTCTCTTCACTTGCAAGGAATTTGGATTTCTTTTTACTACTGCTACACACAGAATTGTATTCACTCTGTCTACACCTTCTCTAAGTGACCCTTCTGTACAACTGGGAAACTTCTCAATGGGCCAAGAGAGAGAAAGCTGAGAGAGTCTGTGTTCCACAGCTAGAGATTTTAAACACATGTCATCATCTGCTTCCACTTTGCTGACTAAGAAGGAGACTGAAGGGGAAATTACCTAGAATTTCTTTCCCAACTGCTTGCAAGAAAAGTTAATGATGCACTTATTACTCTCTTTTATTCACATCCTGTCAGTTTGGACATCTGCTGAGAGGCCTAACTGCTCTATCACCATGTTAGTACATTGGTGGCTTACATAGGATTACATAACAGTTCTAAGGGCATCAGTCAAACTCCATTATTATCTAGATTTGCCAGTGATGGGTAAGGAAACAAATAATGCATTCACAAAGCTGTCTTTTTTTCTGAGCAAAATGCCCTAAATGCAGTCAATTATTTTTAGTGTACCAAATAGTCTGAGTATATCATCAACACTCAATTCCTACTGCGTATACTACAAGATATTGTCAACTAAACATATGCATAAGACAATTCATCTTTTCATGACTTGCCATTCTCCATCACTCCCACTCTCACTTCATCTTTTGCAGATGCTGTTCTCATCAATGGCTGCTTTCTTCTTCTAAATGGTCAAACAGTACTAAGTATCATTCCCAAAGGAAGCCTACAGTTCAAAGCAGTATTCTGGAAATCATTCCTGTACTAGACTGACTTAAAAGATCTGAGACTGGAAAAAGATAGATAAAAAATCATAATTTCAATGATAAGGAAAGAGTAGTCACCTCTGTTTAAGTGTTATTTGCTCCATCCAGTCAAAAGGGTTTTTGACCAATTCTCATTATAATTCAGTGGTACAGATAGTCCTCAAGTTACAATGGCAATTGGAACCAGAATTTCCATCATAAGTGTTGCAGTCGTGAAGCACGACCGCATCGCTTAGCGACGGCAATCCCTGTGTTCCTGGTTGCCGTCGTTAATTGAATCCCACCATTGTTAGGTGAGGCAACTTCCTGCTAGCTTCTCACAACCAAAATCAGTGGGGAGGCTGGCAGGAAGTTGCAAGTTCCAGGTCCGCAGGCAGGTAAGTGGCTGCTGCCAGGTGGGGGAGGGAGCAAGGGGGTGCATAGGGATGGGTTGGAGAGGGAGTGCGAGAGGCGCAGGGAAGGTGCATGAGGATGTGAGGGGGTGTGCGAGAGGTGCTGCATGGGTCACAGAGGGTGCGCAAGAGATGCTGCACAGGTCAGGGAGGATGCACAGGGGTCCTGCAAGGGTCAGGGAGGGTGACTGCAAGTGGCCAGTGCAGCACAAATGCAGAGGGGCTGGGGGAGGGGGTGCAGGTGGGGGAGACTTACCCCAGCAACTTACAACCTTCCCTGCTGGCTTCCTCATTGATTTTCTGGGGAAGCTGTCGGGGAAGTTTGCAAATGGTGATCACGTGACCATGAGGGTGCTGGGACAGCCAGAACTCCGAGTACTGGTTGCAACCACCATTCGTTCAGTGCCGTTGTAACTTGAAATGGTTGCTGACTGAATGGCTGTAGGTTGAGGACTACCTGTAACAATCATTCTTGGTTAGGGTCCACAAACTAAATAATGAGATAATGCTATTCACATGAAAGAACATAAACTGTATACTGAAAATTGCACCATTCCTTGTCAGAATTTTTTTCATAAAAAGCCAGAATTTACTTTCTACAACCAAGAGACTTTAGGACCACCCAAAGGTTATGGAGCTGGATTTTTGTATAGCAGATCCCCGGATCATGTTCCCACCTATACTGAAACTCTGCCAGTCTTCAAAAGCAAACAAAATACGATGTAGCTGATATGGAATTCCCCAACTGCATTTGCCCCAGAGAAGCAAAACAGGAACAGGACAAAGATGTTTAGAGCAGAGAAACAGTAAAAAGAAGAAGATACCTAATTTTCCCATTCAAGCCCTCTCCTTACCAACCACTTAACTGAAAAAATTATTTTTGTAACCAGAGCAATCAGTAAGGCAGATAAGATAAAAGAGGGAAAAGCTGAGGGAAGAGAGAGGCTGCAGAGAAGAGAGAACAGGGGAGTGAGTGATCAAGTATCTCCCTTCCCACTCTCCATAGCTCTCCTGCGTAGGCTTTCTTCCTTGGTTTATTCACATCAAGTAAAAACAGAGGTTAAGAAATTTATTTTCCCAAGCACTCAGCATCAATTTCTGTATTTGTTTCAGGGTTTACATCTAGTATGCACTGGAATATGGTGCAATGGAAAGACTTAACACTAGAGGCTAAAGTGGCATTTTATGATAGCAACTTACCTTTGCCTTCTCCCTCCCCAAAATTTAGTGTTCTCAAAAATGTCCACAAAATTGAAACCTCAACATAATCTCCAGGTACTCAGTTACTGGCCAGGCCAGTCCAGCCCAGGATGCACTCTGCTGGCGACATCACACCCCTCCAAATAACTGATGGAAAGCCTGTTCATAGCAATAAATGAAACTTCTTGGTTGCTGTTCAATATGGCATATTTTCCTTTAAAAATATTCTTATTTTATAGACAAGCTATAAAATAAGAATATTAAGAGAAGTGAAAAAATACAATATTGGTGTAAAGATTCACACTTACCTAACCCCTATATGAAGCGTGCAAGTTTCTGCATTGGTCTATTGTGAGTGTGATATCACCAGCAAAGTGCATACTGAGGACCTGCAAGGAAGAGAAAAATGGAAACTATCAGTGATTGTTGTGCTCATAAACTCTGAACCACATTATGGGAAATAGTGAGGTACAGTTATGCCATCCTCCTTTGGAACTGTGCAATGCATTTAACCATTAACATGTGCAACACTCACACGCTAAACCAAGATATATTCATTAGGGGACTATGTAAGCTCAAATACACATAAAAACACAATCCATTCCCATAATAAGAATTCTCTACTATTGTATAACCCTAGCCCTACAGACACCAGCCCTTGTTTTTCTGATTTACCAAAAATGTAATCTTATATTCACTACTCTGGAAGGCATAATCACTGCATAGTTTCCCTAAAATATCCTAGGCAGGTCTAAGTTACATATTCAAATTAGATTTAAAATGATACTACTGGTGCAACGTCTCAAGTACAGATGACCATGCATTTATTCAGAGTCCTCTTAATATTGTGTCCTGCATATAGTAAATCAATAGAATTCATGGGCTGCAAAAAATAGCTTATTATTGTCACACAGGAAAGCAGCAATTTGAGTGTGTGCAAGTTGACTAGCCCTAACTGTGCACTGCTGATCAGCATGATACTTCCTGCTTGAATTTTAAGCAGCATAGGAGTAATAATATCAGTTATCAGCTGCTTACAGAGAAAACATGTTAACATATCTCCATCAACAGCAAGAAAAAGAACACAAAGAACAGCAGCCAACCCTGAACCCTCTTTCCAGCTTCTACTATACCTTCTACCCTTTTGCAATTCTGAGATTTCTATAGCTTTTTCATCAGGCAATGCTCTCCCTTCTTTAGGCATTTACATTTAAAAGTTAGCACAGTTATCTAACACACTTCATGGTTTTCATGGAATTGATCCATCTATTGCCTTAGTCTTCTCTATCAGTCCTGAAAAAATAAACCAGGTTTTGCCTTCAACCTTCTTATCCCATTATTACTGTAAAAATGTTTCCAATTGCTAGATAAGAAGCCTGTATCATATTTTCAAAATAAAATTCCTTTTTTGGGCTGGGGCTACAGGGAGCTATGGAGGAAGAAAATCTGCAGAGTTTAAAATCTAAAAAGGATATCTATATATAGATATAGATATATAATATAGATATACACACACACATAAACATATATACATATACATATATATATTGAATATCTTTATTTCTTTACAAATTAAGAACGTTTGTCCTCTTTTCCTAACAAGAAAGAATAGAACCTGATTTACACACAGTGCTAATCCATAATATGGTGCTTGGTTCTGGTTCAACATAATGGGTGAGCCCATCCCCCACCAAAAGCAATGGCTTAGAAGCCACAATGGATGGCTGCGTATATCACGTATATCACACTAAGATAAAACAAGTCAGAAGGGATTAACAACACACCTTTAACAAGGTCAAGCTGCCAAATAAACTGGGGAAAAAAGGGAATTATTTTAAGTTCTCCTAGCAGTATGTTTTTAAAACAGAAAAGCTGCCCTTGCCTTGGGTAACTATGTTTACTCAGAAGCAAAGGACTTTTGTCCAAATAAATGAATGAAAGCTCATGGCCTTTGACTCTGTGGTTTCTGCTGTTCACTTACAATACAAAAACAATTTTAAAATGCAGGGGCAAGCCACAGTAAAGTTAAGAAATTTATTCTTACGCAGCACTAACTAACTGTGGTTGATCTAGAGAGCTAAGTAGGGTTGTACTTGGATGGTAAGCCATCTGTAAAGTCCAAGGCTGCAGGAGCTAAACTGGGAATTTTTTAAAACATGACAAAGAATGACTAACTACTGTTTGTTGCAAGCAAGCTGTTTGGATATGTCCATGAAGTAAAGTCAAGTTTTACTAAATCACATATAGGATTACAACACAAGGAACACTAGAAGTTCTGTTTGCCAATGAAAACAACATTTAGGGCCTTGAAACCAAACCAGCAGGGTTGTTATTTTCACACTCAAGATACAGCCCTGGAAAGGTCTATATAACAGAATATAACATTTCTCTTCCCATAGAGTATTTGCTATCTCAAATCACCTACATGCATATGTTCACTGCAAACATTAGAGCAGGTAGACAGACCCTATGGCCCTCCAGACATTGCTGAACTGCACCTCCAGTAGCTCCAACAAGCATATTACTGTAGAAATGCTAGGAGTTGTAACACAGCCACATTTGGAGGACAAAGATTTCCCCGGTCCCGAATGGAATTAAAACTTGCTTAGTCATCAAAAGAGAAGGAAAAGACAACTGAGGAGATATATGGTAGCGATCTTCAGATATCTAAAGGGTTGTCCTATACAGTAGGGTTTCTCAACCTTGGTAACCTTAAAATGTGTGTACTTCAACTCCCAGAATTCCTCAGCCAGCAACTTTAAGTTGCCAAGGTTGACAAACACTGATACAGAGTTAACCTGTTTTCTGTTGCCCTAGATGGCAGGACAAATGGGTTGAAATTAAGAGGAAAGTACACTTGGGTTAGATATTCAGAGGAATTTTCTGACATTAGGAGCTGTCAATTACCATAGTGGAATCAGTTGCCTCCTGGAGTGATAAGTTCCTGTCACTGGAGGTCTTCAAACAGAATCTGGATGACCTTCTGTCCAAAATGCTCTAGCAGATCCTGCACTGGAGCAGGGGGGGTTAAACTAGCTGATTTCTGCAATCTCTTCCTATTCTATGATTCTTTGAAAAAACATGCACAGATCATCATTTACTTCAATTAAGTGAGTCAATTTGAAGTCATGAGCCTGTGATTCAGCATAGTTAGATTACCGTGCACATAAATACAACTTTCCAGTGGCCATTCTGCACAAGGAAGGCAACCCATGATCTTGAGATCCTCTGTCACAAACAGTGAGAAGGGGTACCACCTACATTTGAAGCTTGGAATCATAATCACTGTACATTTGTGCTACAATGAAAACTAGATATTTTATTATTGATATCACAGTACATCACATAAACGATGAGGGCTAAAAAATTAGTCCAACCAACCTAGACAGCATTTTTCTGGGGAAGCCTGAATTAGTTCCTTGTTCTCAATGGAAACAAAACTTAAGTATGTATAATTGCACCTGCTCACTTCCCTTCCTGATTTTATTATCAATTTAGGTTGGAAGCACCTCAGGGCAAACCATGGTATTTTTGCTTATGTAATTTAAAAGCACAATGTACTCTGATGGCATTGCCTAAACAAAATGAACATTTCTATTTTGGATTTCTTTATGGAAATATAAAGCACCTGCCAATTTTCTTGATTTTATAAAGATAAAAGCTTAACAGACAAAAAAGAGGTTATGAAATACAATACATTAAGATCATGCGTATGAAGAAAATTCCAAAAAAATCAAATTTCAATGTGGATATACACTCATACCTACAAAGGTTAAGCGATATAGCCTACTAGTAACTATCTGTGCATTCTATAAATTTTACTCATTTCAAAACTTGTGTAGAATAAAACCTACATAATGCATTCTAAACCTGGCCTACACAACATGCGGCCTTCCAAGCAGCCTTGTGAGGCCCACCGGTGTTTTTTAAAAACACAATTCACTGCTGCCAAATGTTACCGGCCTCAGGAAGGACCTGCGGCTGCCCCAAAAGGCATGCTGCCAGGCACCTCCAACACCTCCAGGACTCACTGATGCTGCCAACTCCAGCGCTACCATCCTTCTGCTAGCCACCAAAACAGCTGATCGGTGCGCCAGGTATTCCTTTGCAGCCCACAGTTATTTTTAAACGATCAGTGTGGCCCTTTCTCCTTTATCCATTGTGCAGGCTTGTTCCAGATTATTCTAAATCAGATCCCAAAATAGTGGCCTCTTTAAAACATGGTAAAAAATGCAATTCTAAGGCGGCCCACCAAATACAACTTCACAGAGAACAAAAGTTTATTATTTGTAAGTGTTCCTTATAGGAAGTCTAGGTAACGAAGTAATCTTCTTGAGGACTAGGATCAAGTCCACCCTCAGCCATAAAATCTCAGTGGGGGACCCTGGGCCAAGTTACACTCACTCAGCCCAACCACACGGTCATTCGTCTGAGCCTCACATTGAAAAAGGGAACCCTGAGCTCCTGCAGGAAAATGGGATATAAATCAAATACACAAATTACTTAATGAGGTGGTTTTCCACAAGGGTTGGGCACACAATACCAGAAAAACGAGAGATGAAAATGGTTACGATAAAAGCAAAAGTGTTGCTGAACTCATGGGGCTTATTTCTAAATCAGCTAGACAGGATGATAGTGTATGGCCGGTTCTTGTCTGTCTTTCAAGATCTGCAGGGATCTGGGGCATTTTTTTTTTTTTTAAAAAAAGACCAACAGCTACAGTATCGCACAGCAATGCAGCAAGGAACAAGTGACTAAGGAGACCGTCAAAACCGGGAACCCTCAGAAGAGGAAAATTCCATAGCTTTTCAAGCATTTAACTTTTAAGAAGTCACCGAGCAGCCACTGGGGAAGAAACATGCTTTTTGCTCTGCATAAACACCCACTGGCGGATCTTTACCAGAATATCAGAGAGAGTTAAACAGAGACAGTTGCCAGTTCTTAGGTCCTTTTTTCTCTGCCTGCAACCAGCACCAAACCCAAAGCTTAAAAGGTGATCCAAATTTGAATACTGCAAATAGGGCTTGAAAAGCAAATCACCACAAGGTTGCATGCTGTCACTGTAGATTCACATACAATCCTCTGCACCACTCATTAATCAAATCTGGCGGGCCCTGAGCTGATCACAAGCCTGTGCCACTTCAGATGGTGGGAACAAATCCCTGGTCGCATTTTTACTTTGTCTTGCATCCTGAAACCCCCCTGAAGCGAGCACTCTGTTCATTTGGTTGCCTAATCACTCACAATGGACTTAGGATACATTGTGTAATCTTTCCTGGTGTCTAGTTCCAAAACAATCAGAGAAAAACCACCAAGCACTAAAAGCCAAAAATTAACACATACACCGGCAGAGCTAGCTGACCTGGAAAAAAGCATCTCCATTTAAAGATTTTGTTTCATCTTCTACAAAGTTCAAGCTATATTTCAAGGTATCAGTAACAGAAAAAATAAGGTAGAGGATGCGTAGTCAAAAGTAGCACACCACAAGCCACAATTCAAATATTAACCATGGGGCGCTGGGCACAACTTCCACCCCACTTCTTTACTTCTTCCATTAACGAGCACCACCGACACAGCAGGGCTTGAAAATTCAAAACAGATACACTTTTAGAATGGTACAACACATCTCCAAGAAAATTACCTAAATAACATCAGCATCCAAAAAAGTACAGTTCATATTGCTTTTTTATTATGTAAAAGGAAAGAATGATGGCCCCTCGATATAATCTAAAAGAAGCAAGTGTCTTAAGAAAGAAATGGCATGCATTGAGAGAGCTCCATTGCAATCTTTCACATGTTGGAAGGGGGGGGAAGGACACCCAATAATGACAACAAAAAAGGTCATGTCATCAGTTATTAGTCTTTTCTGGCAAGAGAACAAAATCAGGAAATATCCAAAGCCAACAAACTGACACTTCGGGACAGGTTCATTCCGCCTGAACAGGTTTGAGGGCCAGATTATTGAACAGAAACAGAATAATAACCTGGCTGATGCAGCAAGTGAATAAATAAAATAAATGGCAGCAGAAAGGTGTGGAGGGAAGAGTTTAATCTCTAAGCAAAGATGGTGAAGGAGAGGGAAATCAAGGGACCATGAGAAATGTTTATCCTTCCTGCAAAATATGTATCTCTATTAACCTTTCCTAATACCGATAAAGTATTTGTCCGCTTAACAAAGCAAGGTGCAAGAGGTTCTGTCGAACCCTTCCCTTATTCGAGATCGTATGGCCAGTTCCCATTTAAAGGCCAAGGCGATGCAAATCCAGCAGGTAGAACTGGAAAATATCCATCCTGAAATTAATATTGATGGGTTGGAAAGTCATCCGTGAAGAATGAAGCCACACCAGGTGTTTGGGGGAGCAGGGA
The DNA here is from genome assembly GCF_059951505.1 of Python bivittatus. NCBI lineage: Eukaryota > Metazoa > Chordata > Lepidosauria > Squamata > Pythonidae > Python > Python bivittatus. The sequence continues at coordinate 40,880,893 of NW_028277074.1, read as the reverse complement.
GGAACAGGAGGGGCCGTGCCTCGGCGTCTCACAAAAAAGAGTTTGCCGTTTGGCCCCTGCGATCTGTCAAGTAAGCCCAGGAAAAAAAGAAGTAAAGAAAGAAGGGTTTCTAGAGACGCAGGGATGTGCGCGCACGCATTTAGGTGCACGCCCCGCGTTTACTATTTCTTTTACACGGACAACTGGTAACAGGCTTCAGTGGCGGTGCTGAAGATTTGGACTGCAGCAGCAGCAGCAGCAGCAGGCTGTGCCCGGCCGCGTTTCTCTGCCCCTTCTTCCCGGGGCAGGAGAAAGACCTCGGAGTCTGCGACTCACCGTAGATCATGGCCAGGCCGGTCTCATGGAGGAAGCGGACCCGGCGATGCTTGAACAGCCAGATGGTGAGGATAGTGAGGGTGAGGAGGAGAATAAACGTCAGGAGGCTCACGCTGTCTTGCCGGTGGCTCTCCTCCGCTTCCTTCTCCGTGGCGATCTCCTCCATGGCGCTGCTGCTCCGTTCCCCCAGGCACAGCCCAGGGATCGGGGAGAGGACGAGCAGCAGGAGCCGCGGGCGCGCCATGGCAGGGTCCCCTTGAGCACCGCTCGTGCCCGCCTGCGCCTCCTCCGCGCGCCGAGCTTCCTGCCCGCAGCCTCTGCAGCGCCGGGCAGCCTCCGCTCGGGCTACGGCGCGCTCAGGCAACTCGCCGCTCTCCGCGCGGCGGGCAGAAGCAACTTCGGCAGGCGGAACCGCCGGGCTCCGCCCCTCGGCGTCGCCGCTCCAGCATTAAGTTTGCCGAGAGGCGCTCTCCCGCCCCGTCCCTTAAACGCTTCGGGCAGCGCGGCGCCTCCCCCTCCCGCTGCACAGGGGCGGGGTCTACGCTTGCAGCAGAAAGAGGTGACAGAATGGGCTGCACCACTGCAGGCTGCAAGAGGGGGGATTCCGCTTTTGGATGCTCTCCCTTGCCAAAGCAGCAGAAATACCTGCAGAGCCAGCGCATCGCCGTGCGACTTGGAGGAAGGGCGTTTTAATCGTTGCGTCGTTTGCTTTAATTACATAAAGAATTCTAGTCAGTCTTCAGGTGAGCGTTCAAAATAGAATCCCCCACCCAAACCTTGACATTATGAGGTTCTTCGATCCTCTTTTATTCGGCTGGTGTAGCTCAGTCCGAAATGGAGAGGGTCCGAGCGAGCTTGGTCGTTGCTGCTGTTTCGGAAGGCACTCCGTTCTTGCGGCTATTGCCCTCTTTCCCCAACTACAAACTACAAGTAAAAGAAGGGGGTGAAGTGGGAAATTACAGCAGGCCAGTTTGGTAGGTGGGACTGCTAATAACCCTCTCCCAGCCTCAAACTGCTGTCTTAATACTCGATCATCTCGAGTTATTTTGGACTACCGTACAACTCGCACGAAGATTGAATTTGCGTGACCTATTTAGCCTACCAAGCTGTAGCCTATTTCATTGGGTGTAAACGCAGTCTGTGTGGTAAATTATGATTTGGAATGTCATTCCAACCCTGGAAACCATGGTTAAGTAATTATGGGCAAGCACATTGTGTGAGTGCAACTAGGGTTGCACTAGTGACCATGACTGATAGGAAGAGCCACAGGGCACAAGGTTGTCTGTCCCTGCCCCAAGCACACTTACTTGGGAGTAGGCACGATTTAAGATTTCTATAAATGGAATTTTGCTGTATAGGTTGGTGTATTGCAGTCCTTGAAGAAGGTATCTGCCTCGCTAAGTCTCTTCAAAGTAATTTATATACTGGAAGCTTTTCTAATTTGTTTTTCAGGTGCAATGTTTTCACATGGTGGCTTATAAAAATATATTTAAAACAAACCATTAAACAGCTTACATAAATACTTTAAATTATAATTGTAAATATGATTATTCAGACCAGTAGTACCTTAAAAATTAAATATAAACAACACTAACTGCACATATGTTTCCTCCTAATACCAGCTGTGATGAGAGAGTAATACTTCATTAGGGAAGAAACTCCTGGGTAGCACTGAAAAAGGTTTGGCTCAAGTATTCTGTCTCAGCTTCAGTCTTGATCTACCACTTAAGAATACGTAATTATGCTCAGAGGATATAATTGCCAAAGAGTTTTGCTATAATAATTATCAGACGTATAAACACTTTAAAAAGTATAATACAATGGAAAATATATTCATAGCACACTCCTTTGGTTGCAGTTCAGAAGCAAGCACCATTGAATTTGCTTTCTGATAAGTGTATATAGAACCACAACTAAGTAGATTTAGCTAGTTCAGATTATTTAATCTTTTTCATGTCCTCATTTTTAGCTTCTTGATTGTTGTTGTTTAGTCGTTAAGTCGTGTCCGACTCTTCGTGACCCCATGAACCATATTGCGCCAGGCCTTCCTGTCCTTCACTGCCTCCCTGAGTTTGCTCAGCTTCATGCTCATTGCTTCAGTGATGCTATCTAACCATCTCATCCTCTGCTGTCCTCTTCTCCTTTTGCCTTCAATCTTTCCCAGCATCAGGGTCTTTTCCAAAGACTCCTCTCTTCGCATTAGGTGACCAAAGTATCTGAGCTTGAGCTTCATTATCAGTCCTTCCAATGAGCAGTCAGGGTTGATTTCCTTTAAGATTGACTGGTTTGACCTCCTAGCAGTCCAGGGGACTCTCAAGAGTCTTCTCCAGCACCACAGTTCAAAGGCATCAATTCTTCGGTGCTCAGCCTTCTTTATGGTCCAGCTCTCACAGCCATACATTACTACTGGAAAAACCATAGCTTTGACTATGCGGATCTTTGTCGGCAAGGTGACGTCTCTGCTTCTTAATATGCTATCTAGGCTTGCCATAGCTTTCCTCCCAAGGAGCAAGCGTCTTTTAATTTCATGGCTGCAGTCTCCGTCTGCAGTGATCTTGGAGCCCAAATAAATGAAGTCTGTTACTGCTTCCATTTCTACCCCTTCTATTTGCCAGGAATTGATGGGTCCAGATGCCATAATCTTAGTTTTTTTAATGTTGAGTTTCAAGCCAGCTTTTGCACTCTCCTCTTTCACCCTCATCAAGAGGCTCTTTAGTTCTTCTTCACTTTCTGCCATGAGGGTGGTATCGTCTGCATATCTGAGGTTGTTGATGATTCTCCCTGCAATCTTAATTCCGGCTTGTGATTCTTCCAGCCTGGCATTTCTCATGATGTACTCTGCATATAGGTTAAATAAGCAGGGTGACAGTATACAGCCTTGTCGTACACCTTTCCCTATTTTGAACCAATCGGTTGTTCCATGACCGGTTCTAACTGTTGCTTCTTGGCCCGCATACAGATTTCTCAGGAGACAGGTAAGGTGGTCTGATACCCCCATCTCTTTAAGAACTTGCCAGTTTGTTGTGATCCACACAATCAAAGGCTTTTGCATAGTCAATGAACCAGAAGTAGATATTTTTCTGGAACTCTCGTGCTTTCTCCATGATCCAGTGAATGTTGGCGATTTGATCTCTAGTTCCTCTGCCTCTTCGAAACCCAGCTTGTACATCCGGTAGTTCTCGGTTCATGTATTGCTGAAGCCTAGCTTGTAGGATTTTGAGCATAACCTTGCTAGCATGTGAAATGAGTGCAATTGTGCGATAGTTTGAGCATTCTTTGGCATTGCCCTTCTTTGGAATTGGAACATAAACTGACCTTTTCCAATCCCGTGGCCACTGTTGCGTTTTCCAAACTTGCTGGCATATTGAGTGCAGCACTTTAACACCATCATCTTTTAGTATTTTAAATAACTCAGCTGGAATACTGTCATCTCCACTAGCTTTGTTGTTAGCAATGCTTCCTAAGGCCCACTTGACTTCACTCTCTAGGATGTCTGGCTCAAGGTCAGTGATCACACCAGGGTGGACATCAGGGACATTAAGATCTTTCTTGTATAGTTCTTCTGTGTATTCTTGCCACCTCTTCTTAATCTCTTCTGCTTCTGTTAGGTCCCTGCCTTTTTTGTCCTTTATCATGCCCATCTTTGCACTAAACGTTCCTTTCATATCTCCAATTTTCTTGAAGAGATCTCTAGTCTTCCCCATTCTATTGTTTTCCTCGATTTCTTTGCATTGTTCATTTAAGAAGGCCTTCTTATCTCTCCTTGCTATTCTCTGGAAATCTGCATTCAGTTGCTTATATCTTTCCCTTTCACCCTTGCTTTTCGCATTCCTTCTTTCCACAGCTATTTGTAAAGCCTCATCAGACAGCCATTTTGCTTTCTTGCATTTCTTTTTCTTTGGGATGGTTTTAGTTGCTGCTTCCTGTACAATATTACGGACCTCCGTCCATAGTTCTTCAGGAACTCTATCTACCAAATCTAATCCTCTAAATCTATTCATCACCTTCACTGTGTACTCACAAGGAATATGATCTAAGTCATACCTGAGTGGTCTAGTGGTTTTCCCTACATTCTTCAATTTAAGCCTAAATTTTGCAGTAAGAAGCTCATGATCTGAGCCACAGTCAGCTCCTGGTCTTGTTTTTGCTGTCTGCATAGAGCTGCTCCATCTTTGGCTGCAAAGTATATAATCAATCTGGTTTCGGTATTGACCATCTGGTGATGTCCATGTGTAGAGTCGTCTCTTGTGTTGTTGGAAAAGAGTGTTTGCTATGACTAGCTTGTTCTCTTGACAGAACTCTGTTAGCCTTTGCCCTGCTTCATTTTGTACTCCAAGGCCAAACTTGCCTGTTATTCCGATTACTCCTTGACTTCCTACTTTAGCATTCCAATCCCCTATGATGAAAAGGACATCTTTTTTTGGTGCTAGTTCTAGAAGGTGTTGTAGGTCTTCATAGAAGCGGTCAACTTCAGCTTCTTCAGCATCAGTGGTTGGGGCATAGACTTGGATGACTGGGATGTTGAACGGTTTGCCTTGGATACGCACTGAGATCATTCTGTCGTTTTTGAGGTTGTACCCCATTACTGCCTTTCCCACTCTCTTATTGACTATGAGTGCAACTCCATTTCTTCTAAGGGTTTCTTGCCCACAGTAGTAGATATAATGGTCACCCGAATTAAATTCACCCATTCCCGTCCATTTCAGTTCGCTGATTCCCAAGATGTCGACGTTCAATCTTGTCATCTCATGTTTGACCACATCCAGCTTGCCTTGGTTCATAGATCTTACATTCCAGGTACCTATACAATATTGTTCTTTACAGCATCGGACCTTCTTTTCGCTTCCAGATACATCCACAGCTGAACGTCCTTTCGGCTTTGGCCCAGCCGCTTCACTCTTTCTGGAGCTACTTGGAATTGCCCTCCGCTCTTCCCCAGTAGCATATTGGACACCTTCCGACCTGAGGGGCTCATCTTCCGGCGTCATATCTTTTAGCCTTTTAACATTGTCCATGGGGTTTTCTTGGCAAGGATACTGGAGTGGGTTGCCATTTCCTTCTCCAGTGGACCACATTTTGTCAGAACTCTCTGTCATGACCTGTCCGTCTTGGGTGGCCCTGCACGGTATAGCTCATGGCTTCACTGAGTTACGCAAGCCCCTTCGCCACGACAAGGCAGTGATCCATGAAGGGGAGCTTCTTGATAGTGTATTATAATCAACTGGACTAAATAATTCCTTGGAGACTTCTAGCAGTAATTCTCAAAGAGATTGATGATGTTTACTGCATTGTCTGTTGAGAACAGTCATATTAACCAAGAATAAGGTGTTGGTTCACCCCCTTCTCAAGAAAACATTGCTAGACCCAACCATACTGGACAACTTTTATCCAGTATCCAACCTTCCCTTTTTAGAAGGTGGTGGTACAACAGCTTCAGAAGATCCTGGATGAAACAGATTATCTGGAACCATTTCAGTTGGGTTTCAGGCCTGGGTATGGGACTCACAGCATTGGTTGCATTTTTGGATGACCTTTGGCATGAGTAGGATTGGGGTAGTGCATCCATTCTTGCTTTTCTTGACTTTTCAGCAGCTTTTAATACCATCAACCATAGCCCCCTTCTGGACCGGCTCTGGATATTGGGGTTGGGCGGCACTATATTGTGCTGGTCCTCCTTCCTTACTGGGGTCGGTTCCAGTAAGTGTTGATTGGGAGCGAGAGGTCCCGCCTTCTGCCCCTGCTTTGTGGGATTCTGCAGGATTTGGTACTCCACTCCTGTTTTAACATCTACTTGAACCCATTGGGTGAGGTATTGTCAGTTTGCTGAAAATACCCAGCTTTATGTCTCCTCTCTTAGTAAATTTAAGTGATGCTGTTGAGGTTCTGTCCCAGTGTCTGGAGGTTGTAGGGGCTTGGATGGGGAACAACATGCTCCAGTTTAACCCTAGCAAGACTGAGTGGCTTTCGGTTTTGGGGCATGCAGGTTCTAAGGGCTTATCTTTGGTTCTGGATGGGGTGGCACTACCCCAAACAGACCTTGTGCACAAACTGGGGGTTCCCCTGGACTTACAACTCCCGCTCAAACAGCAGGTGGCAGCCATGACCAGGAGGGCCTTTGTGCAATTTCATGTTGTGAAGTTGTGCTTGTTCCTGGACTGGGAGGCTCTGCTCAGAGTTACTCATATGGTGATCATCTCTTGGATTACTATAATGTGCTCTACTTGGGGCTGCCCTTAAAGAACATCCAGAAGCTACAGCTGGTACAAAATGAGGCATAGTAGGCAGTTAGGTGCACTCCTCAATCAGCACACATTACACCTCTGCCCTATGAGCTTTGTTGGTTGCCAATATATTCATGGGTTCAATTGAAGGTGCTCATAATGACCTATAAACCCTATATGGCATGAGGAAGGTTTATTTGAGGGACCACTTCTCCCCAGTTACATCAATCCATCCCATCAGATCTGGCAGAAGCATGTTACGGGTCCCATCTATGAAAGAGTGTCATCTGGTGAGACCCAGGAAGACAGCTTTTTCTGCCATGGTGTCCGCCTTTTGGAACATAATTCCCCCAGATCTTAGATTGACTGCAACCCTGCTGGCCTTCAGGTAGGTCCTGAAGACATGGCTTTGCCATCGTACTTGGGGGTTTGGCAATGGTTAGAAGCTTTTAGAGTGGTTGGAGTGAGATTTTGCTGCTGATCATGGTTATTTTTTTTAAATGTGATTATTGATTATTTTGTGCATTGTATATCTGTTTTAACTTATTTTTATTTGTTAATTTTAACTGCCCACTTAGTTAGGTGGATGAGCGGCAATACAAATTGAATAAATGAATATTAATTTTATTCAAAACTGATTAAATTATATACATTTAAATGCCAACAAGTACAAAATTAGGGCATAAAGACTTTGTAGCATGATCCAATATAGACCTCAGGAAATCCTATGTAAATTTACTGAAAATATGTTCTACTAAATCCAGTAACATTTACTTATTAAACATGCATAAAATAGGTTTACATGTCCTTTGAAATAATTGGTTTTTATTTGACTAAGTACACACAGATTTATACTACTCTGTATCATAAAGGAAGGTTAGCAATTTCTTTTCTCAGGACCTAAGGTACCGGACCACATGCTTGGTAACATGAGATAATAAAGATAATACAAAAGCAGATCCATAAACTATTTATCACCTAGGCTACATTTTCAATCCGATCCGACTATGAGTTCATCAGCTGCAATGGAATTCTAATTTCAAGAACTGAAAGGTCACAATTGATCAAGAGATTACTTCCTCTCATTAGCTGAAAATTAAGTAGGCCTTTTGGATTATCTTGCAATTAATCCACACAAAAAGGGAATAATCAGCAGCTATAACAATGTATAGCTATATCCCTTGAACATATTGGACAGACTATAGAGAATGAGTTCTAAGACCACAATACAATCAGACTGGGATGACTGTTTCCTTCCTTTGGCTCTGGTAGTCAACCCACCTTCTCTGTACCTATTTAGGATGCTCCTTTACAAAGGAAGAAAACCCATATCATAGAGAAATAAGGGGTGTCTAGACACACATTTTCTCACACTGCAGTTAAGAGCTGTTGCAGTTGACTTCCTCTTGCTTCTAATAGGACTAAATTATAAATTGTGCCCTGTTTGCTTCATATAGGATGCTGCTGTAGTTTATTCTACATCAAGAAAAAGAATAGAAGCTATTAAAGTTAATAATAATATGTTTTAAATATCATTTCCATGTTATAAATGCTGTCTTCTCAACAAGCAAATAGCACAGGTAACAAATTACCACAGAAGACATGAATTATATTTTACAATTATTTCCTTTAACATTTATATGTATTTAATATTTCTTGAATTCAGATGTACTTATGGTTAGTACCTTGTTGGCTTTGTTTGGATTTGAAAGTGAACCATCAGACTTCCTTGGTACTTGAACGATAGACACCAGAAAATGCTAGAGCCACAGGTTAGAGTGAGGAGTAAGAGAACTCCCTTCTCTGGAGAAGAAAATGGCAAGAAAACTGTTTGGATATATCTAGATTGTGATCAGGAGCTGCGGTTTTACTTGAGGCCCTCTTTTTTATTTTTATTTTTTTTACTCCTGGTTAGGTACACACAGGACAGCTGCCTTAACTCTTCACACATTTTTAATAGGGACTTCATACTTCAGACTCATTGGGAGCCAGGCAGCATACAAATTTAATAAATAAAATGCTGTCTGATCATCAAGCAGTTACCTAGTAAAATGCTGAGTTAGATGTTACTGACTAAATAAATACACAAGGGATTTTAGTTCTGTAATGTAGAGGTTAAAAGCATCAGGGCTGAATCCGGAAAACAGCGAGTTCCAGTCCTGCCTTCAGTACAAAGCTAACTCTGAAATTTTGTACAGGTACCAGTCACTGTCTCAGCCATGGGAAGAAGGCACGGGCAAACCACTTCAGAACACATTGCCAAGAAAACTGCAGGACTTGGGCAACTGCCAGAGTCAAAATTGACTTGAAGGTACAAAACAAAAAACTATGCTGGTATTGAGTGATTGATTATGCCCCATCCAGATGTTGTCAACTCTTAGCAACCATAGATTTTTCTCCATGATTTGTCCCTAACCTGGTCTTTCAAGTCTTCCAATGGCGCACCCATCACCACTCTGACTGAGTCCATCCACCTTGCTGCTGGTCATCCTCTTCTCTTTCCTTCCATCTTTCCCAGCATTAAAGCCTTCTCCAGAGAGCTAGTTCTTCACATGTGTCCAAAGTAGGATAATTTGAGCCTGGTCATTTGTGCCTCAAGTGAGAACTCTGGGCTGAATGCTAACGTTTATCATAACAATCTTTATAGAGCAACCTTTTGTTTCCTTAGAAGTCCCATTACATTCGGTGGAAACCTCTTCCCAAGTAAGGGGGCATACAAACTGCATTTTGCCCATTCGGCTTTGGGATGTGCAATAAAAAAAAAGTTTGTCTAACAGTAAAATGGTATACTGTAAAGAGAACCAGAATAGAACATTCACCTTGGCAACTGAAAACTTGCTGGAGCTTTCCAGACGGAGATTAAATCTTTATAGGATATGCTGTAAGTACATAATCGAACAGCCGATCGTTCCAGTTCATAGCATAATCCACCATGCTTTACTACACCCTGGAAAGCAGGATTCCACTCGGATAAAGGTTCACGTGCAGGTGATCTTAAAGGCTGGTAACATTCCTTGTATACTGTCCGGTCTTTGTGCATCTGCAGAATGCCTTTTTCCGCACCGCGTAGCCTGTGCGCACACCCTTCTCGAGGCTCAAGCAGCAGCGTAGGGTTCAATTCGCATATTTGAGCCTATGTGTAAAAACGCCCTCGCCGCCCCGCCCCTTCCCGCGCCTCCTCCCCTTTCTGCCAGCAACAGCAACAAACCACGGCGCGCGCAGAATGGCGGCGGCGGCGGCGCCTCGCTCTTTTTACCGACAATTCTTTCCCCGGCTTCCAGCCACGGGACCGACGGCGAGGAGCGCGGGCGACGTCGTGCCTCGTTATTAGCCAGCGAACCAGATTGACGGAAACCTTTGGAGCGCTGACACGATGCTGATTGGGAGAAATGGCGGGAGGGAGGAGCCGCAGTCGCCATGGGAAACGGGTGAGGTAGAAGCCGGAAGCAGGCGCTTCAAGTTGAGGGCGGGGCATATTCGCTTATACTTCCTTCGCGGGAGCCGCTGGGGCTGGTTGGGGAGAGGCGCTGTGGCGTGAGGGTGTCTGTTGGGCGTGCATGTTGTAAGGCGAAGGAGCGGATTATGGGCTGTTTCTTCTCGAAGAAGAGGAAGCAGGCCAAGGAGCCGACGGCTGGCGCGGAGAGCGGGGACCGGAACGGCCCTGTGTCCGCGGAGGCCGACAAGCAGCCGCAGTATAGCTGGGACCAGCGAGCCAAGGTAACTGCTATTTCCTTCTTTTAAAGCGGCCGTCCGGGGGGGTGGGGCAGCCGCCCAGCGCGAGGGCTTCTTCCTCTTCTTCGCTGGCTGCGCTTGCACAACATGTTGGAGTCAAGGGGGCTCGGCTCGTGGCGTGTCGCGCGAACTTCGCCGGCTGGGGCTAGATCACGGTTCAGAGTATCGTGTGAACCGTCAGCTGAGTTGATTCCGCTTACTGCGAGGTAGCATACTGAGGGAACACGAGCGTTTCCTCTCTGTTTCCAAGGAGATTTTCCTAACTTCGGTTTTCTCCAAACGGCTGCCACTTTAGTTCTGTTGGGAGCAGAACTCTTAAAATGTCGGCTGTGGATTATGGTGACTGAGTATTCTGGGTGTTGTACGGGTTGAGGAAGCTCGCTTTAGCCCACCTAACACCACCACGACCGTGGCCGGAATCCTCGCAGTGTTTTTCCTTGCTTGTTTGGTCTGTGCAGATTATTTCTGTGAATGACAGACGCTGCTCGTGTGGCGAATGGGTATTATCTGCGGTTTCTCCGGGATTGAAAGGTTATTCCTGCCATCTCAAGAGACTTGTGAATAGATACTCTTTACCAGCCTCTAACTGTCCTGGTAAATTTGAAGAATTGTGACAGGCTTCCTTTGTGGTGTGAAGATTTCCAGCCTTAAGAAACAGTGAGGTGGGCTTGGGCAGATAAATGGTATTTAAATTAGATTATAATAATGTATTAGTGCATGGATGTCATAGATTAATACAGTAGCAAAGCTAGAGATAATGTCAAATCTACTATATGTGACTTTCTCTGTGGCTAATTGAGATTTTGTATTCAGTTACATCTTAACTACTTCTTCCATTTACTTTATACAGTTCCTCTTGTTCAGTACATTCATGTAATACTGAACAAGAGGAAAATTCATGATAACCTTCCTTTCACCACTTCCCTTTTCTTGCTTCTTTAAATAATAAGACTAATGGACTAATTTTAACAAGTTCATGCATAATTATATTTCTGGTAGTTTTATTTACTGACTCCAATGACTTGGAACAACCAGACACAATTAAAAGTTTAAAAAAGAAAATGAAGTGCAAGAATCAACAGAATCTGATAGGCATATAATCAGCAGCAGGCAATATACAACCTCTTTTTGAAGTAAATAAAAAGCTTAAATTATCTACCAGGGGCCCTTTAGAGGTAACAGATTTCAGCTCATAGTTTTGAAGTGCAGGCACAAGTTAGTGAAAGTATCACAAACTAGTTTTGCATTGCCACAACCTTTCTTGTTGACCTCTGTTGTATCAATCTAGTCTGTGTTGGACTTGGTAGATATTTAAACCTGATGGTGATAGTTCAGAGCACATCAATGTATTCTTGTGTACATAATCTAAGATGTAATGATCTTCCCTTGTTTTCTATCTAGCTGTCTCTTGTGTATAAGGAATGAGACTGCAGGTAGTGACACAAGCTTTTAATATTCCCAGTTGGTTCTTTGTTTTTTTTGATAAGCAAAGATGTATGGAAGCTTCCCTTTCAAGGTACATAACACAGACCCAGGATTTTGTTCTCCTTCAACTTTCTCCTTCAACTGTCCTCTACATTTGGTGCTTAAGGAAACTTTGAAATATTGTTTGACTCATTTCCTTGAGTTATGAAAATAACTTCTCTATAATTTGCAATATACAAAGGCTGGAAGTTTTTAAGGACTGTCCATGTGCATTCTGGGGTAGGATTATGGCTTTATTTGTCATATTTATGATTTGCTTGCTCCTTTGACTTGGCAGTCTAGCCTACCACCTTGGGATTTCCAGGTGATTTCCTTTCCAAGCATATCAGGCCAAATATTGCTTAATTTTTCAAGAACCACCAAGGCTAGGTGATTTCTTTCACCTGCTATTCTTAAAAGTTGCGGGAGCACCAAATGTTTAAAAGTAAAATATGGTTGTGTATTTTTCCCCTGAAAACAAATACAAATACAGTATTCTGAATATAAATATTGAATATTAATATTTAAATATATTTAACACATTCATTTTCACAAATTCGTACATATTAATGTATGCTTCCTTTTTTCCTTTTGATTTTGTTAATTTATTTTCCTGGTTTCCTAACAAGCATCCTTTTAATTTGGCCGCCACCTATTTTCCTGTGCTGTCCAAGTTACCTGTAACTTTTAAATGTTTGGTCCTGCTTATGGATGTAATACCAATATCTAGATTTATAAATGTATTTTGAATTTAAAAACAAATTGCAGAAATTAATGGCATCCTCCCACTTTTAAGTCGTTTGTATCTTTCCATTTTTATATTTCAAATGCCATTTCTCATCAACTGGAGTTTTAGAATGGATTATGTCAAGTCATGAGTTTTAACTTGTCCTAATATTATCAGGAAGAATTGGAATTAAGCTAAAGGAAGCTGACCTAATATTAAAACATCTTAAATGGGGAGTACAAATATTACATAATGGAATAATTTAGCTTTGATTTTGATATCCATTTGAAAGCGGGCTTTGCTTTTTGTTTCTTGACATGATGGGGGAAGGTTTAAGGCTTGAGAAAGCTAAGCTAAATTGAAATGCTGCTTTAAAAGCTGATAGTATGTGGGAATTACACTGTTCTGTCATTGACATAGTCCTGCCAACTTAGCAGAACAACTCTGTATTTTCAGACTAGGCCAATTAGTTGTGACACAGCTTCTCTATTTCACTTGGCTTAATTTCAGTTAGCACCCACTGTTTTCCTGTTTATATTTTGGATTTACAATAATGTATAAGAAACAAACTGTATACGTTTTATTTTTCTTTTATCTGGTTAAAATGTGATTCTATTTTTTCGGTATTCTCTATGAATGGAATATGTGATGTGATCCCTCAAAATGTGATACATGCATTGTCTAGAACCTATATATTTATATAACTCTGGCTAACTACATAATTAAAACAAATAACATTTAATTTTAAGACAATTGTTATGCTTTTGTGATAAAATCTATCATACTTTTAAATGTAAATTTGGTGTGTATATTTAATGGTGCATTTCAACATTATGTTCAGAAGTACAATTCTATTACCAGCTTGCAAAAAATCCTTGATCATCAATAAACTTAAACCACTAAATACTTGTCTTTCTTTCATTTTATCTTATACTGTCACCTTTTAATTATATAGTATTTTACCAGTCAATAGTCTATTTGAATTGTGCATACGGAATACTGTTCTGTATTGATCAACAATTTGTAAGCTCTTAATAGATGTCTGACTAACAATATCTTTTCCTCAGTCTCTTCAGCAATGGAGTAGGAATGGTGACTACCTTAAGACAAATAAAATAACGATGCTAGATATTCTGCCTAATATAGCAAATATCAATTCTAAATTATTTCTGAGCTGAACTAAAATGTTCTTACCTTTTAAGAATATACCTTGATTATGTAATTTTGCTTTTGTTCTAGATTGATCCTAAAGATTACATGTTTTCTGGACTCAAGAATGAAACAATAGGACGTTTACCTGGGAAAGTTGCAGGGCAACAGTTTGTCATTCAGGACTGTGAGAATTGCAATATATATATATTTGATCATTCTGCTACAATCACTGTTGATGATTGTACAAACTGCCAAATCTTTCTAGGACCTGTAAAAGGCAGTGTATTTTTCCGTGACTGCAAAGACTGTAAATGTGTAGTGGCATGCCAACAGTTTCGTACTCGAGACTGCAGAAAGATAGAAGTATTTCTGTGCTGTGCCACCCAACCCATTATTGAATCTTCTACAGGTATGAAATTTGGATGTTTCCAGTACTATTATCCAGAGCTGGCTTTGCAGCTGAAAGATGCTGGGCTAAGCATCTTCAACAACACATGGAGCAATATCCATGACTTCACACCAGTTTCAGGAGAAAATAATTGGGGTCTTCTAGCTGAGGATGCTTTAGTTCAAGACTATGTAGCATTGCCAACTACTGAAGAACTAAAAGCTGTGAGGATTTCAACTGATGTCAACAGGAGCATAATTCCGGTAACACAGGGAGGACGGCAAAAAAAAAGTGAGGAATCTTGCTTAGTAGTGTTTTTTGCTGGAGACTATACAACTGCCAATGCAAGAAAGTTAATTGATGAGGTAAGAAGCAGTGTGCTATAAACCAAAGCTATTTTCCCTTTTAAGAAATTAAAGTATTACAAATCTGTAGCTTTTAAATGGCTATTAGAAGGCATAGTCAAGTTCTGACATGATGCAGGTTCTGTTTTGTATGACTGACAACCTGTGCTTTGCAGTCTGAAAATATATCCTGTAGGATGTAACAGGAGAATAATCCAGAGTGAAATTTGAGGATACACATAAGGGTTGCAGAGGGAGGAGAATCCCACTACCAGAGTAGAAGTCTGCTGGTGCAGCATTAAAGAGAAACTTGTAAGAAGGTGTTTGAAAATCCTCATGTCAAATGTTTTTCCATATCTTTTTTTTTAATTTAGAAAAAAATCAGCACCTGTGCAGAAAATATCAAACTAAATTCTTTGATCTATGGTTGGAATTAGGATCTTGTTCTACAGCAAGTGTGTTTGTCCTAGGGCAGAGGTGCAAAAAAAATGGTCCAGGAGCCACATGCAGACTTCTATAGTATCCAGAGTGGGAGGTGCCAAACGTTGGATTTTCATTGCCTTTTAAAGAGTCTTAAGGTACAAAATAGATACCTTAAGCCTTTGCAAATGCTTAAATCTCTTTCCCAAAAGAGCTTTGGCACCTCTTGTTATGTTACGTTATCTATTACACAAAGCTGCTATGGACCTCAGGCCAGCAGAAGTTGTGCATTCTTCTTCTAAGGTGAAGAAGGAATTGGAAATTTAGTAGAGCCCCTTTTTGCTTCTGAAATAATAGTGAATTATCATGGAAAAGCTAATTAGTAACAAATTTACACTGCTAGCTGTTTCGTCACAGTACATACAGACATAATAATACATAACCAGATTTCAGAATTAAAAGAGGCATCACTTTAATTGCTGCAGAAGTGAACAATCAGGTTGCACATTTGTGATTATCATAAGGATAATTTTTGCACATAGTACACTCCTGCTATCTGAAATAAACATACATCTGATTCACACATCAGTTTTGACTATTTACTGATTTGTAAAGGTCAGTTCTAGTCCTGCCTTAGGCATGAAAGCCGGCTGGATGTCTCAGACTCTGACATCAGGCTAGGGTGACAAGCCGGTTGGTCAATTCCTGTTGCAACCAATGGCAACATTTGGTTGATCCAAAAAAAAAAAAGTGGACCCTGCACCTGCTAGGAAGAAAAAAAAGTGACTGACTAGCAGTACTTTAGAAGCATACAGATTCATCCCCCTGCTTATTACAGGAATCCAAATTAATTCATCTGGGCATTTGAAGTACTTTGAATTGTTATACATTGTCAAAAATAATCTACTCTCTGTTAGACCCCATCTTTCTCACTGACTGATGGTTCATTTTCTGACTTCCATATGTCACATCCAAGCTATTTCTGAACCACATAAAGGCGCAGAGCTCTTTACATAGTTCAGTGTTGTTTATGTATTTTTTCCCAATTTATTGTGACTTAAAGGAGATACAGATGGCTGTAGACAATGGGGAAATTACTGTGTGGGAAGAAGCATTTGCATAAAAATAAGAAATAGGTGATTTGGTTTTCTAAGCAGGATTATTTCCATATGTTGTACATTGCAAATTGTATATTAAAAATGTACATATTCTAATTCTTATTGAAATTCAATAGATGACTGGCAAAGGCTTTTGGCTGGTACAGACTAAAGAAGTTTCAATGAAAGCTGATGATGCTCAGCGAGTGTTCCAGCAAAAGGCATCTGAATTCATCCCTTTACTTGAAAAAGGTATAACTCTTTGAAAAATTAAAACCTTGAAAAATTAAAACTTTTACTTAAATCAATGTAATTCCTAAGGCAGAGGGCAATGGAAATTATATTGTACATAAACCTTTTTTAAAAACCCTGTCACTAAATGGTACAGGTCACTTGCAAGTGAAGCTCATGCCAAAGTTTTGTTTTATTTTTTTGCTACAAATAAATAACAGATAAAGATTATTTGTAAAAGCTATACTATCAAAATTATTCTTGAAGGGAATACAGCAATATGCTGATCTCTTTGCAAAGCTGAATTTTAATAACACTTTCTGGACTTGATACTGATCAGCTACAATACATTTTTAATTGTATAGTTTACCAGAACTGTAGCAATGCTGCAACAAATGTAATTCTGTAAAAAGAATAAGCAGGCCCAATAAGAAGTGTGCATTGTTCCAATATCACAGAGCAGTATTTAGCTCTAGATACGGTAGATGTTGCTGTATCCAAGTAACAATTCCAGTAGTCCAGTATTCTTCAAATTTAAAAGAGTAATGGATTCTCCCATGGTGTAGGTAGTCCTTGAGTTATAACCATTTGTTCAGTGACCATTCGAAGTTACAACGGTGCTGAAAAAAGCGCTGGTGCATGCGAGTGAGCGAAGGCGGAAGTAGAGTGAAGAAGCCCCTGAGCCGCAGCATGGCAAGCAGCCCCAGACCCTTGTAGTTCTGGGGCTGCTTGCTGCCCCACAGGGTGGCCAAAAGGGCAGAGATGGGAAGGAAGATATGCAGGTGGGAGGAGTTGGAGACAGTCCCTTACCTTACTGAGCTCAATATTGGGAGGGACTAACCTGGAATGGCTTGGATTGAGATGGATCTTCAGCTAACAATCTATGGAATTCATTTAATGACAGCAATGGGTAATGCCAGGATTGCCATTGCTAAGCGATCTTGCTTTATGACCTTCTCGCTTAGCGATGGAAATTCTGGTCCCAATTGTGGTCATAAGTCAAGGACTACCTGTATAAGGTTAGACTTTGCTTTGAAGATACTTTAATTATTCAAAACAAAATTTGGTCCTGAGTTTAGAAAAATTCCCCCCCACCTCACCCCAGAAAAACAGGTAGGGAAAAAGTATAACCAGACAAATATCCAGTGTGTCAAGTTAGGATGGCCAACTTTACCTGAAATCAATCCTGGAGACTTCTCTCAACAAATGTGTGCATGGGACACACAGGCATATGTACACATGTGTTTGGGTGTATATACTTGCTAGAATCTGCATTCCTAAAAAAAACAAGGTCAAGAGAAAAATAATATTAATGTAAAAATACTTATATTTGGCTATAAAATAAGGTACCCTGCTCAAGGAATAGATTCCTCCATCAACATGTACAATCATATTCTCACATGGAACACTCTCATATGCAGACACATTCTCCTTCCAGGATAAAACAGGAAAAAAGCTGCATGGAGATAGGAAGGAGTGGGAGGAAACAAAACTGGATGGAGATGACATAAAGTGGGAACGGGATAGGGAAGAAAAATAAAAGATGCCATGTTTCAGCATTACAGAAAGAATTAAATCCACTAGGCAAGCAGCCCCTTCCAAGTAGTGGCTGATCTTAAGAGCTTGATGTCTTCAGCCACTTGCCCCTCTGCCCATTTGCTCAATTTCAGCTGTAGCTTATTCTCAGGGACTGTAGGATGACCCCCCTCCCAACTTACAGGTAATGTTTGAGGGCGAGGACATATTTCCTGTTAGTAAATATACTTTTTTTATCAGCTTTTTTTTCCCTTTCATAAAAGGGGGGATATACAGCATCTTTTATTTACTTTTTTACCATATCCTATATAAAGGATCTCTGAGCAGTTTACAGAATATAAAATATGCAATAGCAACAATACAATACAATAAAACATACAAAATTATATACATAAAGGTACAGGGGGATGGAAAACAGAAGCAGAAACAAACAAGAAACCTCAAACTTATCCAGCATTCAAACAGAGAAGGTCTCTGAAGAGAGATGTCTTCAACAAGTGCTTTGGCACTGTAAGATTAGAGCTTCATGAGCTTCAAGGGTGTGATCATTCTATAGTGTAGGTGCTACTACACAGAAAGCCCACCTGTGACAGACTGCAAGATGACACTGCATGCATTTGGCAGACATAGCAGAACCTCCCCAACAATCAGCAATTGACCTGATGGGCGGCCCATCAGGATTCTGATCCAAACATATAAATTTTAAGCAAAACCCTGAATTTGGCTCAGTAGCTAATTGAAAGCTAGTATAGTTACTTCAGCAGAGATGAAGGTACAAGGTGATATACCTCACTCAGCAATCTGATTACTGCAGTCTACATCACTGCAGCTTTTAGATCAAATGGAAGGGAAACTCCACATAGATTACATTGTAGTTATCCAAGCATAAAGTCATCAGTCTATGGACAACAGTAGTATTTTCATATGTAAGTTGCCCCCGAGTCACAATTTATTTATTTATTTATCAGATTTGTCACCACCCATCTCGTTAAATGACTCTGGGCAGTTTACAAAACAAAATCAATTAAAATTACATTATTACAATAATAAATACAAAATAAAAAGATCCAAAGTAATTGGTGATCACTCAGGGAGCGTCATTGAGGCACTAGCCACCCCCAGGATTAGGTAGAGTTGTTATCCCCCCATGCAAGCTGACAGAGCCAGGTCAATTTTTTCTGGAAAGCCAGTAGGGTAGGGGCCTGCTGCACCTCTGGGGGGAGAATGTTCCAAAAGGCTGGAGCAGTAGCAGAGAAGGCTCTCCTCCTGGGCCCCGCCAGTTGACATTCTTTCGTTGACAGGACCCGCAACATGCCCTCTCTACCTGACTGGGTGGGACAAGTTGATGTGATGGGGGTAAGATGGTCCTTCAGGTAACCTGGACCCATGCCACATAGGGCTTTAAAGGTGATAACTAACACTTTGAATTGGACCCGGAAGCAGACTGGGACCCAATGCAGCTCGCGTAGTAAAGGTGTTACATGTGCCGTTCTTGGGGCACTCAAAATTATCCACGCGGCCGCATTTGTATACAGCGCCTCTGTATCCGGGATTTTGTCATCTTTGGTGCTGGATGGGGTGGCACTGCCCCAGACAGACCCAGTGCGTAATCTGGGGGTCCTCCTAGACTCATGGCTCCTGCTTGAAGAGTAGGTGGCAGCTGTGGCAAGGAGGGCCCTTGCACAACTTCGGGTTGTGCATCAGTTACGCCCTTTCCTGGATCGGGATGCCCTTCGAACAGTCACTCACACCCTTGTTATCTCCCAGATAGACTACTGCAATGGGGCTACCCTTGAAGAGTATCCGGAAGCTACAGCTGGTCCAGAATGCAGCCACGCGGGCTATTGTTGGAGCCCCAAGGAGGGCCCATGTAACGCCTCTGTTCCGCGAGCTGCATTGGGTGCCAGGTTGCTTCTGGGTCCAATTCAAGGTGTTGGTTATCACCTTTAAAGACCTACATGGCATGGGACCAGGTTATCTAAGGGACCACCTCTCCCCTATGACTTCAACCCATCCCACCCGATCACACAGAGTGGGCATGCTTCGGACCCCCTCAGCGAAACAACTTTGACTGACGGGGTCCAGAAGGCGGGCCTTCTCTGCAGTAGCCCCTGCTCTTTGGAACATTTTGCCCCCAGAGGTGTGATTGGCCCCCACACTCCTGGCCTTCCGTAAGGCTTTGAAGACCTGGTTCTGCCACCTGGCCTGGAGTGGGGAGGGAATACCTCAAGCATGGGGATGACTAGCCCCATAGAGGCCTTCTGTCTTCAGCCTCAGATTTTTCATCCTCTTGGACTGTCCTTCTCCTTTTTAGTAATGTTTTTAATTAATGTTTTATGTATTTACATCTATGTTTTTAATGTTTGTTGTGAATTGCCCAGAGTTCCCCCATTGGGGGGAGATGGGCAATTGAAAAACTAATAAATAAATAAATAAAATTTTGGGCCAGCTGCAGCTTCCAGATACTCTTCAAAGGTAAATTCAAATTTGCCAGTCTGGCAGCCATATAAATCATTTAAATAAATTAATATTAATGAAGTGCAGTTCCAAAGCTCCTGAAGATTATTTTCAGTGGCTTCATATAAAAGTTAAATGGTATTAGGGACCAAATAGTGCTCTATGGCATTCCACTACAGAGCTACCAGAGCCAGAAGTATAGTCATATAATATTGTTTATGCAAGTAGGAGTTAAATCACAGTTAATACAGTGTCCTCAACATACACAATTCAGAAAGGTACCATAGTTGACAGCACCAAAAGTTGCCATGCAATTTATCAGAAAAATATAGGGTTGTACCCCATATCTTCTCCCAACATCCCAGAGCAGATCTGAGGGAAAGGACCACAATGGAGAAAGGATTATTTTGTTCAGTTTACTCTTAGGCAACCAGAGTTGAATACAACTTAATGTTAAAAATACTAAATCTTAATTATTGCTTTTCTAGGTCCTGTTGTTGCTTTAGAGTTTAACGGAGATGGTTCTATAGCAGCCTGTCAAGACATTGTTGTTAATGTCTTCAGTGGAACTAAGGTGAGTAGTGGTGCAGATTCTCCCTGAAAGTATTTTCTGGAACTAATAGCATATTTCTCCAATGTGCTGCTTTCTCCATAGAATTTTACTTTTTTAAAATTGAACTTAATTCTTCCCTTCTTCCCAGAAACTTGGGAGAAATAGGCCCCGGGTATGGTTCTACTTGGTGAGGGTAATAAATAAACACACTATTTCCATTCTGCTTCTGCTGACATCTAAAGTCACATTTGTTTTCCTAACTATCTGTACTGTCGACATCCCCTAGTAACCGGGGTAAAAGAATAATGTCGTCTTAAGTGTTGTCTTTACTAATATGTTTTATATTTTATTGTATATTTTATGAACTTGAAATCTAGATGTAAATCCTTTTAATAAATACATGGTGATACTCCTAACGTCATCCAATTAACTGGGCCCAAAATTTTAACCACTATGTTATGCTAGTTCTTGGAGTGAACAATCAAAAGTAAATAATCTTATGTGTTAGAAGATACCAAGACTGTATCATTTAAGAGATTAGGGATAATATAAGGTTTCTTTTGAAAATAAGAATATAATGTTTTTATTATGTTTGTATCATTCAATTTGCACTTTTAGATTAGCATTCTTAATTTAATAGTAAACCACTTGACTGGCTTATTTTAAAAAAAAAATTAAAATAATTTAAAATTCTGGAGTAAAACCCTTAATTGTGTTTTCTCTTTTTATCCTAAAATACAGGTTTTTGTATCTGAGGACAAGTTGTCTGCTTCAAGAGAAGTAGACAGTTTCTATAATTTTGCTGATATGCAAATGGGAATGTGAAAGAAAAAAAAGCACCTTACTAAAAGATGTCTACTTTCATAGTTGAATTGAGCATTAGGTTTGTACAGCACTCTGAATTAAGTGAAATATTTTGAGGTAAAATAAGAGTTTAGCCTTTTCTTTATAACATTGATTTCTCAAATAACACTGTAAAATTGAAGTAACTTCGTAATCCCTCTTAACTGTGACTATTTCTTTCCTGCATGTTATATTTTAATATTATAATATTTTCAGCTATAATGGTACACTAGATAGAAGTATAGATGTTAGAAAGCTGGTGCATATTGAACAATTTTTATGTATATTTGTATCTTTGGGTGAGCATAAACTCGATTTTGACCATGGTATGCTTTATAAAACTGAACAACCATTAATAACATTAAGTATGTCCTGAAATTTCAAAAAACTTCACACTGAAATCAGTATCATTCATAAGATTTTAATTCTGACTGATTTGTCTCATTTCTATAAAATCAGCAAAGATGAGAAAAATCAATTATTTTAACTTTTGCTCTCAAGTCCTAGGTTCAACAATGGCTTTCAACATTAGATTATGCTTGGATGACATAACAGTCCAAGAAGTGGCATTTGTGGAAACAGGTGGGGCTTTGCTACGGCTTCTGACAAATATTTCCAGCATAGGAATTGTATTGCTCTTGCTGCTGGATCTCTGTGGGCATACTGCTTTAGATTTTTGTGAGGAGTTTATCCAAATATATTCAGTTCATAAATGCAGATCTAAAAGAAGTGAACGTGACCTGCGCTTCTGACCTCCACTTTACTTAATATTCAACATAAAAGGTTACAAACCTGCTTTTAGTTTAGAGTATGTATGACTCAGTTCTGTTTATATCTTGTCTGTAAATTTCAATTTTCAACCCTTCTGGTTTAGTTTGTACATAATGTTAAACCAGGATTCTTTTAACCTAATTGTTTGCCCTGAATCCTTACATGCAAAAAGAGGTTTATTTCTGCAGCAAAGCCCTGTTTTAGTTTTCAAATTCTGTGCTGTTAAATTATTCTTTCTTAGTTTGCACACTACCAAAGTCTTTTTCTGATCCACAGAGATGCAAGGTAACAGCAGCTAGAACAGCACCTCTTCCTACCTCTTTCTCTTTCTCATTTTCTCAGATAATTTCTTCCTTTTTTCCATGCTCAGTTCCTCTCCAAATACCGGGCAGTGGTGGGTATCATAAACAGATTTTGACTGCAGAAAGCTCAGCATAACATTAAGCAAATGGTGATTCTCAGTAAATATGTAAGGCAGAATCCAGGCCACAGAGGAACTCTAATTCAACATCAATATCCACCCATAAACAAATAAAAACAAGCCCAAATGCAGGCATATCACACAAGCCTGCTCCCCCCAAAACCCATACACATATTGAATGACATGATCCTTTAAACTCAAATATAGGCCGCTCCAAAATTTCCTCAGAAACGTAATTATGGTTAAAATGAAGTGTGTACACAAATCTTTCTTCAGTATTTGAGATACATTACCTGAACCACTGAGGTGGTTTAGAATGGTAAAATAAAGATTATGAGAATTAAAAATTAAGATGGTAATGCAATCAGTTTATCACTTATTCAGAATATAGCAAAATGGCTCTTAGCCATGCTGTAGCTGCAGGGGGCTTCCTTTAGTAAATGTAAATGTTGGTGCTTAAGGATTATACTGTAAATTTACTGGTATCTGTAAGACTGATCTTTTACACAACTGTAAAATGGATTTCCTTTTGTGTAGTTAATGTTCTATATGTAAATAATGGTTTCTTTCCTATATTAGCACTTTATGTTGGATAAAGACTTCGTACAGAATTTTTACCTTAAATTTAAATTTTAACAGGAAACAACTATAAGGGGAAAAAAGAGAGAAGAAAACTTCTGCATTGTGCAGTGGACAGCCAATTTGTCTAATCAATAGAGGCATCTCAAACATTTACTTGTTTTTAAATTATCAAAATGGAAGGATTCATGAATTAATTTTTGAATTGTTATGTTTTAGATTTGTTTATGAATGGAATTTATTGGTATCATATAGAATTTAAGAGGGTTTTGTATGTTACAGCTTTTATATACAACTTGTCTAGCATTTGTGAAATGTGTTTTATAATAAATACTTAAATAAAAGCATCCCTTTATTTAAAATGTGGAATGGTATATTGCATTTTTTTTAAAAAAGACCTAGTCAGTGTTGCATATAGTTAAATCTTTAGGTTTATAATCTTATTGTTTATTTTTATTTCAGATAGATTTTGCTGGATCTAATGCTGCTAATCACATTATACAATAAACCCTAATGGGAACATGAAAAATTAGAGACAGGTTGCAAAGATTTAAGCTGCTTAGAAATTGGGGAAGACTGTTCAATAATCTTGCAATAAAATCCTCAGACCATAGGAGTCAGCAAAAAATTCTAGCCATTTGCCTGTTTATTTAAATTCCCCAAGATAAAAATAGAAAAGCAATAAACTTACTAGGTAGGCAACAAGCTTTTTAAGTATCTAAAATGGTTTTTAAGCTCTGAACTTCACTATTCCTTTTGAATCTTTCTGCTCAACCAGCTTCAGCTAAGAGCAACAGAGATGGCACCTACAGTTCCTGTTTTATTAGCTAATGCTGGGAAAATTAAAAGTAACAACCTGAACATAGTACTCAGAATAATCCTCAGATGGCCTTGTTTTGTTGCAGCTTGGAACAAAACCAGTGAGTTTTGTGCAGAGGGGAGGACAAAACTGTTTAGGACGTGGATGTATTGAGTATTCTAAACTCAGAAGAGCCAGTCTGAGCTTGTTATGTTTTGCATGCGTCTAACTCGAGACCAATTCGTATGATTTAATACATTGGTTAGATTTATGGAAGATAAGGCTCACAGCGGCCATATATCATCCTATAAGTCATTTACTACCAGAAAGGACAACAGAGATTATTGTCACGTTAGTGTCCTGTATGAGGATTTCTTACTGGTTCCTAGATGGGCAGTGTGGCCAAAGCTGTAGTAGGCAAACCTTTGCTTTGATCCAGCAGTTTCCCTTTAGCGTTTAAACTTTGTCTCATTTACTGTACACAGCTGAATAAAATGTGTTAATCACAGAGATCTCAAACAGCACATTTGCTCTGAGGTAGCACTATGGTATGATGAATAGAGCTATGTGTTTATCAGGAAAACCACTTGTATGCTATCAGGCTGCATACACACAAACTATATGCAAGGAACAATGTGTCAAAAGCTTCATCTTATGGAAGTCCCTACAAAATCAGTGAAACTAAATGACATTGCAACTGAATCACATTTCATAAGGCACAATGCTGGCTTCCTAGCTCATTTTTGCAGTGTTCTCAGATGTTTTGATCTCAATCCAGGATTGCCTTTATATATATCCTAGCAAAGACATACACTACTATTTTGTTGGAACAGAGTATCTGTAAGAGATGCTTTGTCAATATGAAAGCTAAGATCTACCAAAACAAAACCCTTGTTACTTTATATGTGTATAAATTACTGAGTTCTGTGAGATTTTAATTGCCCTCAAGCATTACTACCATCACAGGTAGTCTCATGACCAAATTATTATTTGGAAAGTCCCAGATTATATAAATTCTACTAACGTTTCTATTCCTTTTTTCGTTTGCCAGACCCATAATAACCTTCCCGTAAAGCAAACTGACAAATGTGTTCCTCTTTCCCTGATCCTTTTGAAGTTTTGAAGTTTCCCTGATCACTTTTGAAGTTTTGAAAAAACTTCACTTTTGTGATTCATCTCATGGTCTGCAATCTCACACCTTTCTCCAGCCCACCTCATTCAATGCATAACTGCAAAGAAAAACAGGGTGCCCTTGTAGTGGCTGTGTTCACAAATGTGATGAGGCACAACTTTCCACATGAGCTAAAGGTTTGTGTGCCATCCTCATAGCCCTTAGAGATGATCTTTGCCGTGAGAATACACAAGACTGTCCTTCCCAGATCCCCACTTCTAGACAGCCTTGAGTAATCTAGTGCATGTGGAAAATTATTCTTATATTCATATCACTAGCCTCTCTCCCATTTACACATCATATATATCCCTTCATATGGAATATTTTATGCTGTCTTTAAGTCAGCATCCCAGAAATGACAATAAACTTGCCATTCTCAGCATGAGCAGAACAAAGCCAGCTGTCCTGAATCTCAAACCTCACTGCTGAACTAGGCCATAGGAATTGTCTGAAACTTTTAATTTGCAGCTATCAAAATCAACTTGTAATTACTCCTGTACATTTTTGCTATTGCTTGGTCTTCATTCTTAGTGGGCAGTTGCAACCAGCCAACAGCTAATTACATAGCATTTGTATTATATCACATGCTTCTCATTTTGAGAATGTCCATGTAATTTTAAAATTAAAATTCCTGTGTATACAGAATTCAGAATACTTTAATGGCCAAGAATAAAATATATACAAGGAATTTGTCTTCGGTGACGACAAATATTGTGTGTGTGTGTGTGTAGAAATATATATATGGAATATATTATATATTAGCTTTATGCAAAATAAAAGGAATTAAATATCAAGTATTTACTATGTATACTTTCTGTATTAACCTTATCCAACATCCACATCCTTCAGATGAGTTAAAAATAAGCACTAACAAATATTATTGGTCAGATTTATATGGCCACCAATCAGAAAAATTCAAGGTGGCTTGCATTTAAAAACTCCTTTAAAAGAATGCAGAAGATATAAAAATTAAACGGCATGTGGGGAAGTACTTAAAAGCCATCCCTTATCAATCATCACTCAGAATGGCTGAGAATCCTGAGAGCTGTGCTAGGTTAGAAATGGTTCTTCCAAATTAAGTACTGCCGCGTTGGATATTGAATACGAAAACTCTTATAATACTGCAGTAAGCATCCAGATGGTTTTGAGTGTGTACCTTCAAGTCAGTCTTGACTCCTGGTGACTGCCTGGACAAGTCCTCGCAGTATTCTTGGCAACATTTTTGGAGGTGGTTTGCCCTTGTCTTCTTACTCCATACATCTAGCCAAAGAAACATACACTGGGTGAAAACCTTTTCAGCCTTGCTTAGGAGTCTTCCATCGTGTATTTAAAAACTATCAGGTTTTCGTTTCATTTTCTGAGTTCTGTTGTGGAACTCCAGCTTAACTGCTCCCACATCAAACAGAAGATTAATTTTATCTAGAGTTTCCAAATTCGTGTGATAGTTTGGTGTTGTTTTATAATTCAGTTAATGTATTATTTCTTCATGCATGAAGTAAGTGACTTTGTGCTACATTTCTCTTTCACACCGAGGAGTCCCCCTTTCTACAAATAATTGAACACGAGTCAGCAGCTTTCCCATGTAGCTATTTCCTTATTGTAGGTCAAAAAATGGGGCTTATGACATTGCTACCATGCTGTAAGCTGCCCCAGCATCTCACACTGGTTATTGGACTAGATTGCATTGTATTGGGGATGAATGCTTCCTCAAATGTGTTAAGCTATGTGTTAACAGAAAAAGTGCAAGCACCGGCCATCATAGGCTGTTTAACAACTTATCTTTTTATCAACGTTTAGGTGCTTTCCTTGTGCTGTTGAAGTAATTCAAAGCAGATGTAGGATAATGGATACCTACTAGAGTATTAAATGGTTTGCTTTCTCAATCATATAGACTGTATTTCTGGATTAGTTGATACTAGGCTTACATATTTATTTTCATACAAGCTTCATTAAAACTTATGCTAGACCTAAAGTGGTAATGTAGTTAGGATCTTGTGGGCTTATAGTTGACCAAAGCATCTGAAACATATTTTTACGTAAGAACGATGGCATGCATATCATGTAATTGTCAAATGATGTGATTAAATAATTCTGTCGTAAGGTAAATTGTATTGTTTCTGTGATGAAATGTTTTCTCCCCTTATCCCCATTGTGGTTGACCTAGACAGTTGACAGATGTACATTTTTGGTCTATCCCAACTCATCCTGATTTTTTCTAAAATTCTTCTGTTATTAGAAATGTGTGTTCCCTTGTCCTCAGAGGCTGAAGGGAGATTTATCGATCTTCTAACAATTTTTTTTCCTATTGTTTGGTCAATTACGTAAATATACCCTCAAGCCAAGATCAACTCCTGGTGACTGCATCCATGCAGTTTTCTTATCAATGTTATACAGGTGGTTCATTACTGTACTGGCTTGTTCTGGGATGTTTTTTCAACTTCTCAGCCTAGGCAACATTAACACACCCCATCCAAATAACTAGGGTCAACTATGCTTCACTTCAAAGATCAGCTAAGATTGGCTGGGCACGTGGTGCACTTTTTTTTTTTCCAGAATTGCCTGAAGAATATTTTTGGGTGAATTCCACTACTAGTTATTATCAGCACACATGAACACAATTCTTCAGGTTAGTTTCTTCCATTTGTACCCAACACATTAAGTAGGTTTGTTTTGCACTACATTAGCTGTGACATGTACCTATGTACATTTCTTTTTCCCTGATGGCTGGTGAAGAAAGCATTTTATTTTCAACCTATCCAGGGAAGGAGGAACGTGCTAAGAAAAAAAAAAAAATACTACGTGCACTGATGACGGTGGGCATATACCGACTTTTCCAATAATGCGAGGTTTAAAAAAGAAATGGGGTTTAAGAACAAAGATTACACAAGCGCTGGAAGGGAACGACAGATAACGGCGTGCTGAAAGTTTTCTTTGAGCTACTTGGGACGGCTAGGAGGAGAGGCTCAATGAAAGCAAAGCGGGGACGGCGGGGCGTCTGCTGGCGTGCAGGTGCCAGGCAGCCCCGGCCGAGCTCGGACGCGAGAAGAGCTGAACCGCCGCCGCTACTGCCGGCAGGGTGGGAGAGAAGGGAAGGGGAAGAGGCGGAGCCTGAGAGGCGGTGGCGGCAGCAGTGTCAATAATACAATAGGGCTCTTGTACCGCCGCCTGGCCTGCCAAGAGGGAGACTACAAGGGCAAGGGCCCGCTCCCCCCAGAGCGCGAAAGAGGAGAGAGGGGGGAAGCAGGCGGCATGCCCGACGAGGCGGCCGGGCCGTAGTCAGGACAGGCAGGCCCGGGGCAGCGCCGCTGCGGCCGAAGAGGAGCCGGGGACAGATGAGCGACGCCAGATAGCAGCAGCCCGAGCAAGACCCGAGCTCCAGGCCCTGGCGGAGCGCACACCGTGGTCGCCGTCCGCTCCAGGGCCACAAGGTGAGCTGCGGAAGAGAGGGACCCTCGGCGGCGGCGAGGCTGCCTGGCGCCGCGGGCAGGGCCGGGGCTGGCGAGTGACTCGGTGTGATGGTGCGCGGGAAACAGCTCCAGACGCCCGGAGGATGGGACGGGAGGCAGCTCCGGCCCTCGCCGGCTCACCCGGTCTACGCGGGCGCGATCGAGGGGCCGAGTCGGCCCTAGGCCGAGCTCGGGGTGGCGCTTCACCCACATTGCCGATGCCGCCGCTGCGCCGAGCCGCGCCGCGCGCCCCCTCCCACGCACAGGCGGCGCTTGGCGCCAAGGCCTGGCCGCTGGAGTCACGCTGGCGGGGCGGGAAGGGGCCGAGCCTCCATGAGGTGAGCGGGGAAGGGGAGGAGCCGCCGTGCTAGCGCCGCCTCAGGGATGGCCGCTCGTGTTTGTGAGGGGACACGTGGTTGCGCGGGTGGTCGTTGGCTGTTCCCGGCCCGGGGAGGAGGGGGATAAGTTTTCTCCTCTTGCGTCGTCGCCCCCTCCTCGGACTGAGGTGGGGGATGCATTTTTATAGGTCCAACTCAGGTCTTGAATTTATGCGGGCTTAACTTTTCTCCTGAGTCGGCAGAGGCGAGGTGGAACACCCTTTTAGTTACTTATTTTTTTTAATTCACTGCTTTATTTTCTGCCCTTAGGTCTGACTGCGTTTGGGCGATTTGCACACCTGTCGTGGTTAACTGAGTTGATACCGTTCATCCAGTTTCCTGAATGCGTACAATAAAAAAGCCAGTTTGGTCTAGTGGTTAAGGCCCCAGGCTAGAAAGCAGGAGGCTTTGAGTTCTAGTCCCGCCTAAGGCATGAAGGCCGGCGGGGTGACTTTGGGCCAGTCACTTTCAGCCCAACTCACCTTACAGGGATGTTGTCCTGGGGAAAATAGGAGGAGGAAGGAGTATTAGGTATGTTCGCTGCTTTGAGTTATTTATAAAAATAATAAAGGGATAAAAAAATCTAAAAAAACAAAAAACAAAACTGGTTCGCTAGGTTGTGGTTCTCTTGGGTCAGACAAACGCTGCTCGGCTGGTGTTTCTTCTGTAGCCTATATGACTCAGTTTGTAAAAAGAATAGAATAGAATACTTTATCGTCATTTCACTATACACTACACACCAAGTGCATAATAAAATGAAATTCTGTCGCAATTGACTCACAATTAGACCTGACTAAATACAATTACTTCACAGTACACAGTTGCACTTTGGGGATTTGCATTAAAGATTTTCAACTTTCCTTAACCTGCTACTGCCCAGAAGCACTGGATTTCAATTCCAATAGAGCGTGGTTTGTAAAGTAGCTTGAATCAGGAGAGTTGAAGTCCGTTGTTATTGTATGCAATTGTTCAGCTGTTTCCAACTTTTTGTGACCCGGTGGACATCATTTCACTAGAACTGTCTGTCAGTAACTCCTGCCTTGAGTTCTTGCAAGCTCAGCTTGTGTTTTCAGTTACGGTATCCCTTGGTCTTCTGTTGGCCTCTTTTTCAGTTGAGGAGGAGGAGGATTATGTGCCCTCAAGTTGTTGTCCACTCTTAGTGACCACATAGGTAGATTTTTATCCATGATGAAAATGATCCCTACCTAGGTTTTTCATCTCTTCCAGTGGTGCACTCATCACTACTGTAACTGAGTCAATCCATGTTGCTGCTGCTCATCCTCTTCTTCATTTTACTTCCATCTTTTCCCAGCATTAGAGCCACCTCTGAGAGTTAGGTCTTCACATAATGTGTCTAGCTCTTCTCCAGTAACTCACGGTGCCTAGAGGCTGTGGGGGTTTGGATGGGGAACAACAGGCTTCAGCTGAACCCTGGTAAGACAGAGTGGCTGTGATTGGAGGCCCCTCTGTATACGAGAGCTTACCATCTTTTGTTTTGGATGGGGTTGCACTGCCCCAGACCCGGTGCATAATTTGTGGGTCCTCCTGGACTCACGACTACTGCTTAAAGAGCAGGTGGCAGCCGTGGCCAGGAGGGCCTTTGCCCACCTTCGCGTGGTGCGCCAGTTATGCCCCTTCTTTGATCAGGAGGCTCTCCGGTCAGTCACTCATGCCCTGGTCATCTCTCAGACTATTGCAATGTGCTCTACATGGGGCTACCCTTGAAGACTATCTGGAAGCTACAGCTGGTTCAAAATGCAGCCATGCGGATATTAGGTGCCCCTAGGATGGCAAATGTAACACCTTTGCTGCGGGAGCTGCATTGGGTGCCAGTTTGCTTCTGGGTCCAATTCAAGGTGTTGGTTATTACCTTTAAAGCCCTACATGGCATGGGTCCGGGTTACCTGAGGGACTGTCTCATCCCTGTTACATCAACCCGTCCCACCCAGTCAGGCAGAGAGGCATGTTGCGGATCCCATCAGTGAGGGAATGTCCCCGCCCTTTGGAATATTCTCCCCCCAGAGGTGTGGTGGGCTCCTACCCTTGCAGCTTTCCGAAAAGGTTAAAGACTTGGCTCTCTCAGTGTGCATGGGGTGATACGGGCTCTACCCATCCCTGGGGGTGGTTAGCCACCTGATGATCTCCCTGGAATTACTTGCCAGTTTTCCATCTTCTTGGAACCTATTTATTTTTAGGATTTTTTTTTATGTTGTATTTTAACAAATTTTTATCTTGCTGTAAATCACCTAGAGTCGTTTCATGAGATGGCCTGTGACAAATTTGATTGATTGATTGATAAACAAACAAACTCCTGCTTCTGTGTTAAACATCCAAAAGAGTTAAGCTTTAGCTTCATTCTTAGTGCTGTTAGTGAGCAGTCTGGATTTACCTCTAGTAGTATATTGTTTTTCTTATTGTCCAAGGTATTCTCAGGTATTTTATCCAGCATTGTATTTCAAAGGCATCATTCTTTCTGTGTTACCCTTTCAGATGGTCTAGGTTTTACAGCCATATTTTACAACTAGGAAAAGCATGACTTTGACAATAGGTACTTGTCAGTGTGATATCTCTGCACTTCATTATTTACTTATATCTATGAGAGACTTTCTCCCAAGTAGCAGATATCATTTTTATCATGGTTACAGATACCACTGTTCCAGATGTTTATCCATTACTACTTCAACTTTCTTTATCTTTCTTCCTTCTAATTGCACTGGTTGGTGTTTCCTGTTGACGTAAACTTAGTTTTGTTTTTTTTTAATGTGGAGCAGCATAAAAGCTTTCAATAGAGTATATAGTATTCAACATCTTTTGGTAGAGTATGTAGCCAGTTTGGTTTTGTTGTTTTCCATGTATAGAGTTTGTCTTGGGCTGATGGTGTTTGCCATAAATATTGAATTTTCTTGGCAAAATTCTATCAGTCTGTCTCTTTGCTTCATTTCACGGAGCAAATTTTACTATTATTCCAGATGCTATTTGTTATCAACTTTAGTATTCCAATTTCCTCTAGTTAGTATGGCTTTTTTTTTTTTTTTTTGGTGTTACGTAGACAAGGTGTGGCAAGTGACCATAAAACTGTTCTGATTCTGATTCTTCTGCACCTGTGATTGAAACATAGACTTGAATGATCATCATATTGATTGGACTTGGACTTAAATTGAGATGGTTCTGTCATTTGGGGGTTGTATCCAAGCATTGATTTTGATACCCTTTTGTTAATGATGGCCACTCCATTTTTTCTATGATTTGCTTGTCCATAGTAGAAGAAATAATACTCTGAGTGAAGTGACCCATTCTAGTTAATTTCAGTTTGCTGATTCCCAGGATGCCAGTGTTCAGTCTTGACATTTTTGCTCTGGAAACGTTAAGTTTGCCTTAGTTTGTGGTTCTGTACCGGAGATAGATTATTGCAGTGCTGAACTTTCCTTTTGCCTCTAAGCTCAACAGCAGTTAGAAGTTTTTCAGCTTTAATCCAGCTACATCATAAGCAGCAGTGGTACTTGTACTTAACTCTTCTCTTCTCAGTAGCTCATGGGATATCTTCCAACCATTTGGGTTTTTTTGGCAGAAAACTGGAGTAGGTAGCCATTTATTTCTCTGGTGGATTGTATTCAATTTGAACCCTCATTGTACTGTATACCTGTTATTCTTTTGGGAATGTATACTCTCAACAGTACAATTGTAATGTCATTGAGATGCACAAACCCCTTCATGACTACAAATCAATGATTGATGAAGGTGTGAAGTGCATTGCATTACGAATTTTTTAGCATCAGGTGGTATACCAACATACTATAGACTGTATCCAAGGATTTGTATAGCATAATATATTGCACAGGTTTCAGATATAGGAGTTTTGCAGATCATTGTTGATGTAGTGCCAAAATGATTTTTAAGACTATAATTATATATAATGGGGGAATAAACCTCTTTGAATATCCATAATTCTTGCTTTAAATTATGCATGCATACAATTGTAGTATAACTTGATAATGCAATTTTTGTAAAGCTTAGTTCTTTAATCAGGTAAGAGATGGAACATTTTTTTTCTGTCCAAGAATTCATTCCCTTTGGGATTTGTGGTAGGAAGGCTGATTCCTTTGCCTGTCTTTCTCCTTACCAGAGGTTTTGAATTAATTATTTTCATGGGGTTCTCCTCTATTTTGGTTCTTATCCCTTTCTCTTTTTCCTTCCTATCCCAGATTTTGGTTTGAGTGATATAGATACATATTTAATCAGCATATAATAGTCATACTTACTTAACATTTAATCTGGATTACTGCAATGCAATGTATGCAAAACTGTCTCTGACAGTGATATGGAAACTGTAGTCAATTCAAAATAAAGTCATGAGATCCCTAACTGGGACTGTGCATAAGGATCATCTCTCCCATGTGTTAACAAACTCCATTATTGCCAAGTCTGTTTTCAAGCTCAGTTCAAACTATTACTTTTTAAATCCCCTGAAACCTAAGCAGTTCGGGTGGTCTTCATGGCATTCCTCAAATCATCAGCAGGGACTTAGCCCTGGATGTCCCTTCAGATTTAGATAGGGCAAGAAGAGATTAAGAGCTATCTTTGTTGTTTTACCTCTTATTTTTCTAATGCTATCCATAAAACAGTTCAGTGGCATTCAAACACCAGGTAAAATCTTATTTTTAAGTAATGAACTTTATTGGTACTCATGTATTATAATCCATTATATTACTTTGTCTACTTTGCAAACTACAAACACAAATGTGCTGAAGCTGTAGGTTTAAAATGTTAATAGATAGTTCAGTGATTTGACATATTTATGTGTGAAGTTCCTTAATCATAGGACAGAGCTGGTGAAAATTTGATCCCTAGCTTTACGGAATGGGAAGGGAGAGCTGGCAGACAGTTGTGACATGATCAGAGAAGTCTTCTGTTTTAAGTTTGGTAAAATTTTGCACCACTAGAATAGTGCAAATAGCAGCCTGATTAAAAGCTTTTGTTGGCATCTGTTGGCTTGTAACCAAATAGTACCTGATTGCTATGCCTTCTGTGTACAAGCAAAAGAAAGACACTATTGGAGATACAGACTTGTGAGGTCAGGATTGATTTCTGAATTGCCTGTGCTACTCCCAACCACATATATAATTCAAAGCCACAGTGGTGCTTTGATGAGAAGCCAAGTAACTGCTTTGGGAAATGAATAGGTCATATATAAATATAATTGTGCAAGCAGACACAGCTGGGGTTGCCATATCTGGGCTGCAAATACTTGGTCAGCTACTAAGTTCGTTTCAATGTATAGGAAGTCAGTTTGTAAACAATTACTGTCTCAATTACTTACCACAGAACTAGAATAACCATTACTTGGTGTTATTAACTAGTTTAATGCATCATATTGTATACAACAATTGAAATATTTAGCAGTTGGTTCTGTCTATCCAGAAGCGCAGTTCCATTTCCAGAAGTTGCTATCATTAGATCTCCTTTAGCATAAGACTCCTAAATGGAATGCGACAGAATTTGGATTTGCTAAATTCCAGATTGCCGCAGGTCTAGATGGATCAAGAACTGGCATAGCTAAATTCCTTTTTTAATTTCAGTGAGAACTGGAGAAGGGGTATTTAGAATAAAAAGATTACCTGGGCTGAAAAGTCTGATAAAACCATTCTTACTACTTAATTGTAATTGTGGATATTTTAATTATTGTATGATCTTTTAAGCCATCAGGAATGGTTTGATCAGATCTAATCAAGTGTGAGAGTTGTAAATGTGTATCGTTGAAGAGTGCAGCTTTCATACATTAATTGAGATGTATGCAGAGAGATTAAAATTTACTAATACTGTGTGAAAAGACAGCATATAAAATTTCTAAATAAATAATGGAAATCTCTAATTAATTGGGGGTTTGAAGTATTTTGTGACTGGAGATTTCCTAAAATATTACAGAATATTGAAGAGCTTCCCCCTACTTTTTATATTCATTTTCTAGCAGTGGAGAAAGTTATTTTTAAAAATACAGTGTGGAGACTTAAAACTCACTGTCAAATCATAACTAGCTGTGATAATAATATATGATTATATAAGAAACATATCTTATGTACATAACTTTATGGGTGGTATTACTAAGGCAGTGGAAGAAGGTTCTTGTTAGATTCAAGAAAATTGCATTTTTTCTGTATACAGGGGGAAATATTTTTCTCAGTGAGGAAATTTTGCTCTAAATCTGAGTACAAATCCCAGACTTAATTGGCACAGAACATTTAGGGGTTTTGAATAAATACTAGCTCAGAAAAAAGAAGTATGATACTGAAAAATATTATTAGACTGTATGTAGTTGATAGCTGAGATTGTAGAATGGAAAGCTGGAAGCCTCAAACCTCTAATCCCAGAAACCATCTTGGCTTCCATGTCCTGGCACTGCCTCCTGCTTTGGGTAGTGGTTTGATAGTTCTCATTGCCATCAGCTGTCTTTCAGAGGTATCCAGCCTCTACATCCAATGTGCCAGAAAGGTAGAATTTTCATACTCTGTGCTGCCTTACTAATAATTAAAAATAGAAATGGGGAAAAAAAACAAAATAAATTTAAAAATGCAGCAACGTGTGCAGTTTTGGGCACACCATGGTGCACCCATATGACACTGCTGTTACGCAAGCTGCACTGGCTCCCAGAAGCTTTCTAGATGCAATTCAAGGTACTGGTTGTTACCTTTAAAGCCCTATATGGCATGGGACCAATTTACTTGTGGGACCACCTCTCCTCAGTGGTTTCTGCCTGCTCCATCAGATTTGGCAAAGTGGGCATGCTCCAGTACCATCAGTAAAACAGTGTTCCCCGGAAGCATGCGCTCTGAGTTATGGTGTCTGCCCTGTGGAAAAGCCTCCCCCCAAAATGCAGCAGCTACTAATCTATTGGCCTTTTGCAAAACTCTGAAGACCTGGCTCTTTCCCCAGGCCTTGTGGGAGAGAGGTTAGTTTGGGAGGTCTGGTTTGGGTATGTATTTTCAGTGGTTTTGTTTTTATTGAGCCTCAGTGCAATGTTAGGTTTTGTTTTAATGTAATTCTCTGCTTTTGTTTGTTTACCACCCAGAGTTTCTTGGATAGATGGGCAGACATATAAATTGGATTAATAAATAAATAATAAATAAATAATGCAGCTTCCTGGCCATATAACCTAGGGGCATGGTTTCTAGAGTATTAACCCCTTCCATCCCTCATTGAGAGAAGGAACCATTTCACAAAAGAGGAAAAACAATCAAGCCTTATTTTTAAAAAAGTAAAAGATAAAATGTAAATATTATTTTAATATTAAAATATTAAAATGCAAATATTCTGTGTTGGATAAAGATACATTTCAGAGCTGCCTAGATTACAAGATACTGGTTAAAAAGAAACATTCAAAAGGAAATGCAATGCTCGAGCAGATCACAAGAAGGCACTGGTCTGCTAAAATAAAAAAAAGTTCTCAGTATATTACAAATCATAAGGTGATTCCAAATAAAAAACTGTGATCTAAAGAAAATTATGAATGCCTATGAAGTAAGAGTCAAAACAGCTCCTTAACTCTGGTACAGAGAAATGACAAATAAGAACATAAGATAATGAGACTAAAGTACCACAGAGAAAATCTAACATAAATTTCTGGATATTTATTTTATCTATTTCCACAAAATAGAAGTATTCTAAAGTAGTGACTCTGCTTTCTTCATTTGGACTTCACCAGCTACTATTCTTGCAGTTTATCAGAAGCTGTTGGGAATAATGAAGTTACATACACTTCCCCGCCTTGGTCCACGCTTCAGTGGAGTTGTTCTCCCAGTTTTGCTCCTTATTTTAAAATAACCAAATCTCTTCTGTCTCTAGCAGAAGTAGTAACTGAAGTATATCACTTTCTGTGTGACAAAGATAATCTATGCTTCTGGATACATATTGACCATCTGACATTAGGGTCTCATCTTCCTTGTGTGGAGGTGGATTGGTAGTCTGGATGAGGGACTGTCAGACAAGCTACATTCATAGCCCTATTCTTTTTAAAAAATAATAACAGTAATAATAATACTTAAAAAAAAAACAGTTGATACTATGAGTCAGTGAAAACATGCACTTTATCTTGCAAAAAACACTTTTCTGTTACACAAAAAAAGTGCTGTATGTTGACTACTCATTCCTCACAGAAGTTCTTTAAAGGAAATAATGTTTCATTTTTGTTGATAACAAATCTGCTTAATATTCAGAGTAATGTTAGAAAGTCAATTGTTTGTATTTCGTGCACCATCAAATTGATTTCTGTACTTTCTTTTTGTTGCAAAATAATGTGAAAATCCTGATTCACATAAGTACATCAAATAAAAAGAAAAGCATTCAGATGTTTCACCATGTCTGGATGCTCTTGAGAACTAATTCAGTGGAAATTTGTTAAATTTTTATTCTAGTTGAAAGTTAGACCTAAGCAAATGGTACTTTCTGGTCCACAGTGAGACGGACAAGTACTTTCTCATCTCACTGCAAATAAATCAAAATGGCTGCCACTTGGAAAATTTCGGTCTGTTAAAGCAAGAAAAACTTTTGAGGTAGAAGCATACTCATATTCTCCTTTAGCCAGTTGCCCACTCAAAATTCTAAGTTGCCAGGAAACCAGGCAATCAATTATTTGTGTTCCCCTACAAGAACACTTATTATACTCCTGGGGAATATCAGTGCTCCACAGAACGCAGTTTGGGAAATGCTGAGCTAAAGCATAGTTCAGATGCATGCCCTGAAAGTTACACTTGAAGTATAGTCACAGAAGAAGTAAAAACTTTCTAGAT
Organism: Python bivittatus; assembly: GCF_059951505.1. Classification (NCBI taxonomy): domain Eukaryota; kingdom Metazoa; phylum Chordata; class Lepidosauria; order Squamata; family Pythonidae; genus Python; species Python bivittatus. The sequence continues at coordinate 40,843,069 of NW_028277074.1, read as the reverse complement.
TACTCAAGAAGAAAATTCCTGAAGTTGTTTTATAAGGCAGTATACTCACATACAGTGGTACCGCTAGTTACGAACTTAATCCGTTCCGTGACTCTGGTTGCAACTCGAGTTGGTCTCAAGTCGAGGTAAATTTTCCCATAAGGTTCAATGTAAATACGGTTAATCCGTTCCACCCTCCGAATTTGGTCGCACCACGAGGCAAATTTCCCCATAAGGTTCAATGTAAATACGGCTAATCCACCTTCCGAATTTGGTCACACCTCGAGGTAAATTTCCCCCATAAGGTTCAGTGTAAATACCGCTAAACAGTTCTGAAACATATGCATTTTATTTTTAAACCTCAAAAACCTTCCAAACGCCACAAAACACACCACAAGCCTCACCGAACATCTCCTTGCTACCGCGATCTTGCCCACAGGAAGCCGCAACCGTGTGGCAGCAGGAAAAATGGCCGCGGATCTGGTTCGTAAGTAGAGGCGAGTTCGTAAGTAGAGGTAAATTTTTGGGGCTGGAGCTGGTCGTATCTCGAAAATTTCGTAAGTAGGGGCGTTCGTAAGTAGAGGTACCACTGTAGTAAGTTTTTTTCCTCCCGCAAAGGAGATTTAGTGGTCTTATTTATGATGGCAAGAAATTTTCATGGAAAAAAGCTCTTGGTTTGTCTCCTTCATTTTCTGAACATTGTTTTTCCTTTTTCTTCTTAAAGTTCGTGAAGGTCTTGTTAAATATGGTAGAGGTAGAATATTTCTGATTTGATCAATTAATCAAGAAAGTATGTGCTAGGAATAAATATTTATAATAAAATGTATGATTAGAGCATACTTTCTTGCTTTGAAACAAAAAGGAATTAAAGGGCAGGCTAGCAGATGGTTATATTTTGCAGAGATATGGATTGGCAATGGTTGTATTCCAGCTCTTTGGAAACTTTTAGAGAACAAAATGCAACTGAAGAGAGAGGAATGTAATTAGCTGGTTTTTATTTAGTTTTCACAAAATGTTTCTATGGCACAAAACAGATAAGACAGTAAGATAGTAGTGGATGTTATATATTTGAGACACCTCCAAAACAGGCAGTCTTTTAGTTTCCTTTAAAAACTCTACTTTTGTTAAAGTTCATATTGCAAACAAACCATCTTAATTAAATTTTCAAAATGTAAAAACTTTAATTATTTTAAAACACTGCATCTGAATTCCTCACAGCTATGCCATAAATATAACCTACACTGCAGACTAAATGGGGAAATAATGTCTGTACATGGTACCCATAAATTACAATTTGTAGTCACTGGCATTTGTAGAACTGGTACAATACACTTTGTTAAGTAAAAGGTGTCTGTTTCCAAAATCTATATTCCAGATTTTCCCTTTTGTAATAGGTCTATCTGTTTCCATATTTTAAAATCATTTTTTCAAGCCCTACATTGTGGAAATTCCCTATTTGGCTGTAGAGGTGTGCTCAAAATGCTTCTACAGGTTTTCCCACAAACTCTTGAGACAAGTATGCCTGAGATTATAGAGTATATAGTTGCTGGTATAAAAAGAATTAAAGGATAGAGTGAAAACCATCTCTGACCTTGCTGACTGCTGTAAAAACAGACAAGGATCAGGAATAATCGTTTGCTTCTGTTGGCTATTCCCTACAGCTTTCCCACAAGCAGACACAGTGTACCTATTCACTGAAAGGATGTCTGCTCAAATGCAGCATAGGAGTAAAAAAGAACAGTGTTACTTGCTTTGGTCCGGAAGGATATGAACACAGAAGTCCTTCTTTCTAGCATGTAACTGAATAGAAGGGGGTAATGAAAAGAGAGTTCTTCTGAAGACAGATGTAAATGTTTTTTACAAGTATTTAAACAACTAAATAGAAACAATGTGTGTCTATATAAATAAAATGTAGAGGTGAACTACTAATTTGATTTCTTTTAGTTGCAGCTGTGTCCTGAATACAAATGGCATTGGGAATATTTTACAAATTTAAATTTATTTATTTATTTATTTATTTATTTGGTAAATTCTTGTGTTGGTCACTTCACTTCTAGAATATAGCAAGGGTGGCAGAACAAAATGGTAATCTGGCTTTGTACAAAGCAACAGCAAAAACAAAAAAATCTGCAGTTCTCATCCAAACCACAGTTTATTAAGATACAGCAATATATGTACTATTACACATTTAACAAGATTATTTAATGAAACAGCCATTTAATTACTATTTAATAAAATAGTTAAACTATGTTTCAATTCTGTTATTCCTTTCAAAGTATAATTGTGGGTGTTCTAAAATTATTTATAAAAAGCAAAAACTTAAATTGCTTTCTTGTTTAAGAAATGGGAAACTTCAGTCAGATAGTAAAATTATACAGTAGTTTAAGCTTTTTTGTACTCAAGTTTAAGTAGTGTTGTACTTTTTTGTACAGAGGTATATTGCTGTACCTCTGTTTCTGTGATTCTCATATTGCTTTGTACTTTACCAAACCCTGCATTTTAAAAGTAACAAATTTCTTTCATTTAAATGTTTTTGGCTGTTACTTGTTGCTGTTTCTCTAATTTACTTTCTAAGTATGACTTAGAAATAAAATGGGCCCAAGTCAAGTGTGTAGAAATCTCTACGGTTTGTTTCTGCAAAAAGCAACATAGTATTTCTGTCAAATCTCTTGTGTATTGTATATTCCCTCTCTTTTTGTAATCTCGCAGTTTAGATGCACATCTAAACCTGGTTTACCAGAAATTTAAAAAAATGGAGAATGACTTGTAGTGCAAAAGGGAAGGATTTGGTATGTTCCAGACTTGTTCATATAGCACCAAATTGCATATTGGCACTGGATTCAAACCTGCTATTGACTAAAATAATTGCTATATGATTAGAGTCAACTTGAGTTATCTTTTATTTTAAAGCAACTTAAAACAGCATTCTGAAATAAAATTGTTGATAGTAACTTTTAAAGTGTATTTCTGTGAGAACCCTTTTCTGTAGAAAAGTGAAATGAAAAAGTGATCTAAAAGGAAACTTTAGGACTTTCTGTTATAGTAATCATTGGAAATGTTCACTTTGCTTTTTTATCGTGCCCTCTTGGAAGTGAAACCAGTCGTTGAATTATGTTGCAAAAAATGGTGTAAAAACTTTTTTTTTCAACCATTATTAGAACGATTTCTATTTACATATTTAGCGTTGTCTGCTGATTCTGAAAAATATTAACCATGGTTATTGGGACACTAATATATAGATTCAATTCCAGTATAATATTTTGTATCCATAGATACTTGTTAATACTGTAGGAGGTATTCTTTTGGATGTATTATCCATTATATCGTATGTGTATTTTCATTCATTCATCTTTATTACGGTCATGGACCAGAATTACAAATAAAAATACATTAAAATACATTGAAATACATTAAAAATACATAAAATAAAATGAACAGCACATGATAATATATATACAGATTGGTGGGTTCATCTGTGGGCAGTCAAAATCTGCCTAATTTTGCAGACAGTATAACAAAATTTAGCTACGTTCAGGAAAACTAAATCATTCTGATCCGATAGCAACAACTGGACATAAAAAAAGATCAAGATTACCTGGATATTTTATCAGATGAGGAGTTATTAGATGGGTTCATGAGTCCTTATAAAAAATACAGTGTAACAGGACATGTGCTATAGTTTCAATAGCCCCTTGTCCACAGGGGCACAATATCAGCTCATATGGGACTTTTTTGTATCAGCCCTCCAAAACTGCTGTAGGAAGAGCATTACAGCATGCTAGAGTAAGTGCCCTCCAAAATTTGGGGACAGTGATGTAATTTAGATATCTTGCTGGCTTGAAAGAAAAGGCTTGACTGCTCAAAAAAACATTCTTAGGCAAAGCGGACTGGTCCTGCTGGACTTCCAGGTCTTTGATAGGCTGTTTGAATTCACTAAGTGCATACTCGTAGCCCATCATTAGGAATGCCTCACTAGAGAAGCCGAGATGTTGAAGTTTTTGTAAGATAGACCTGAACCATACTGATTTATAATTATCCTTGATAAGGAAAGAACTCAAACCTGTGGGGAAAAACAGTAGTTTCAGCCAATGTGCTATAATACAAGTCCATGCGCCCGTTTCGACTTTGGACAACCCTGCTTCCCTCCTTAGTGCTACATTTGGGATACAAGGGACTACCTGAAATATGGCCCTTAAGAATTTGGATTGAACCCTTTCCAGAGGTGTAAATGAAGGATAGGGTCCTAGCTGGGCACCAAAGAGTAATTGTGTGCAAGCCTTAGCTGAGTATAACTTCAGTGCTGCCGGGATATGCTGTGTTCCCCTGGTAAAGTAAAAGGATTGGATTGCAGCCACTGTTTTTTGAGCGTTTTGTGTAACGTAGCTTTGGTGCGCACTGCGTTTAGTGGAGCTATGAAAAACCATGCCCAAATATTTAAAGGATTTAACTTGTTCAATATTCTGGCCGTTTATCCTCCAAATATGCAGGTTAGGTGTCTTTGAAAAGACCAAAATTTTAGTCTTGCCGTAATTGATTTCGAAAGCTTCTTCAGAGCAATAACTGGCCAGAGCACTCATGGCTCATTTGAGTCCAGTTTGTGTTTGTGATAGGAGTACTATGTCATCTGCATACAACGAAGTTGCGTTGTGCCTGTTTGCCAATTTTGGAGGGTGTATGTGTTTTATATTGTAGAATCAAAACACAGGACTCAAATGCAAAATAATCAAGGCTTCACTGCAGTGTTTATTAGACAATGTACACTGGAGGGGACCCACCAAGGGTTGGTGGGAGACACTCCCCTATAGGCAAAATGGATACCCTGATATTTATACACTTCTACAAGAAGGGGAAGGGAAAAAGAATGCATACACATACATACTCATATGATGATGCGGGCATACCTAAATAAGCAATACGTCTCAAGTTACTTTCTGCCCCTCTTCTATCCACTGCCTTCAAAGAAAACAATAGTGTCACAGAGAAGAAGAAACAAATTAGTTCAAGGTGCCAAATGCCAGGAAGAACGCATCCTCCCTCATCCTACAGATGCCTTGGTGTATGGGGATGTTTGTGATAAGGCTTTTTACAACCATTCTGGTTCCCACCAGCTTCAAGGGTGCTGCACATTCCTTTCTATTTTAATAAGGTGATCCCATTCATCTGAGGCCTCTAAAAACTTGCTTCTTTCACCCAAAGATGAATTTTCCTCACAATTCTCCCCCCCTTGACCTTCAGAAGGTCAAATTCCAGGTCAGACCAGGGAACTGGATTGAGCCTTATGCTCTTCTGGAGGCAGTTGTCAAAAAGATCAATTAAACACTGTCCAGTACACAGTAATAGGATTATAATGGCCAGAAGAGCTATGCATCCTAAAGCTAAATTTCTCAACCACCCAGTTCCAGGCAGCCAAGAGGTGAGCCAATTCTATAGATTGCTGGGGGCTTGTTCAGCTATTTTTTTTGCCAGATCCTGCAAATCTTGTACAGTGGCTTTTACACATAAAGAATTGTCAGCCAGGTTAAAGCAACACATACCTGGAAATTCCTCACACCCATGGGCCATTTTAAATAACACAAAGTCAGTGGCCAATCTATTTTGTAAGATTGCTATCCTTAACTTTTCCTGCTCTTCATTTAGGAGAGCTATAGCATCTGAAGGCTTGTTTATGCTTTTTATAACTAAACAAGCCAATTTTTTGAGATCTAGGTAAGCACGGGTTGCTAGACCTGGTGTTCCAATTAGGGATATAGCAAGTCCATAAACATCTCTGGTATTCAACAGCCCTATGTGATCATCACAGGTACTGTCAAGTGGGGGGCCCTCTATAAGGTATCTGCACACTCACCTGGGTTTGTGATGAGCGTAATTTTGGACAAGTGGTACTGCATGAAATGCCCAACTGCGCAGGGGCCTCCTGAGGAATGTGCTGGAAAGTATGAAAAGGCATAGTTTCCACACAATAGATAACAGCCCTTCGGTAAGTAGTGGGGAAACTCTTCAGAGTTAAGCTGTATTACCTCTGAGCATTTTTCAAGAGCTGGTAGTGAAAGGCATGTCTTTTTGTCTTCACAGCCAACCACTTGCACACAGTTGGTCCCTGGCAAATTGCCCTTGATTTCTACCCTGTATAATGCTTGATTGGTCCACTGGTGTTTGGTGGGTGTGGATTCAGAGTACAGGAGGGTTTTCCCTAGGTCATCAAAGCTAAGTGGGTTACATGTAGGGAGTAGTGTAGTAATGGTACAGAGCACGTTGAAAACAGTTCAGGTACTCCTACAAAACATGTTTTAAGCACAGAATCCCAATTTGTTCCCTTGAGAGCACAAAAAGGTTCACCAGGAAGGATTATGGAATGGACTAATCTTTCCTTTGATGTACTTTTCGATAGTCTCCTGCTTGCAACTGGTCAAATGGTTCAGTTTCAGGTAGCTCATTCTGGTCATGATTTTGTCTGACTCGCTCTTGGGTTTGGCGCTGCTCCTGTTGAAAAAACTGTATAGCACATAAGTAATTTGACCATGGTTTAGGATGAACACCTGAATGGGGATTGAGTCAAGGCCCAGAGGCATTGGTCGCCTGTATACAATTTCATAGAGAGATGGCTTTAGTTCCTTTAGAGGTGAACTTCTGATGGCCAAAGTACCATGGGGAGTACATCTATCCATCCCCAACCAATTGCGTCTACTAATTTGGCCAAGTGATTTTTCAGTGTTCCCACCATCCTCTCTATCAGCGAGGATGCCTGTGGCCTGTAGGCACAATAATATTTGAGCTCTATTCCCAGGGCTGTACCCATTAACTGGATGACTTGATTCACAAAGTGTTGCCCTCTGTCTGAATGGATGATTGCTGATATGCCCCATTTTGGCCCCAGTTCAGTTAACCAACATTTGGCCACTGCACTGGCATCTGCTTTTCTGGTAGCAAATGCTTCTACATAATTACTGAAGATGCATATAACAATCAGTAGGTGCTTCTTCTGTTTACAGGGAGGTATGTCAGCAAAGTCAGTTTCGAAAGGGTACTGCCCTCTAAGGCAGTCAGTAAGGACGTAGCCTCAGTCCTCTCCCCTTAGAATGGGCCAGACAAACTGCACAGTTGCCAACTATCTTCTATGCTTCTGCATTAATCCCCTCCCAGTATATTTGGAAGGCACCCGATTAGGGAAGACTGTCCAATAAAAATATTTTTTCTGCTACAAGCATTCCTAGATCTGTATAAATCATTCCAGGTCAATCTGACCTTAATTTTATTAACTGTCTGTGCAGTGTGACTGCAATGAATATGATTAGCATTTCATTTCATGTTAATTTTTTATATTCCCTTTCCTTTTTTGGTAGAGCTTTATGCATAATTTTATGCATATTTGAAATTTTTCAATCATGAAAAACCCATTTCAAGTTCAAAATGAACTTGCTTGACTTCCTAAGATGTATTCCAATGTTAATGCAACTTTAATGAAAGTATTCTGAGCTTGGAGGAACCCAGATACTGTGCTATTAGGGTTGGAATAGCATTGGACATTTCCTGTGAGATTGAACTGTATGCATTGATCTTGAAACAGTTGTTTTGTGTTTTAAACTTTTCAAATGTAAAACATTTTACAGACGTATGCACCGGGATCATTCCTGGTTTAATGTTGACAATATGCACATTCAAAAGTGTTGTGCCATTAAGTATTGAAGATCCTCTAACTAAGTGATATAATTTTTGTTCTTATTTCTCTTAATATGTAGTATAATCCAGTGAAGGTAAGCCAAGTATTGTGTTGGGTAAATTATAAGTTACGGTTAGGGTGCAAGGATTCCAAACTTGTCTTTGTTTTAATGATACAGCTCTGTCACTCAAAGATCACAATCCAAAAATAGGTGGGGCCAGGAATCTATTTAGAAGGAGTCAGAGTTTTAATGGGGTGAAATAAGTACTAAGCCTTTGCAAGGTTTAAGATCATATAATGCTCATAAAACTCTCAAACCCTGAAAAAAAACTGAAAAGGGCTAAATATTTATCCCACCTATTTTGTGGAACTCTGGGGATCTCAGTAGGAGTACTGTCAGGATGCATGTGGCTGGTAGGCTGCATTTTTTCTACTTCTGTATTAAAAGAAACTTAACCATTCAGAAATATTACTATAGTGGGAAAATATTTTTACTGTATAATTTATAAAACCTGGATGCTTTACATTCTTTGATTTTGAGAAATCCCTCATTGCAGATACAGTGTAACCTACAGTATATTTTCTGTACCTTCTCTTTGACTATTTAAGCTGGTATGTATTCCTTTGTGCATAAATGTGTGCTTTGTATCTGTAGTATGGTATAAAAAGCCTTTCTTAAAAGAGGCAATAAGATTAGGTTTTTAATATGCCAATAGCCTGTTTGAAGCTTTCCCTTAGAGTTCTTAGGCTCAAAAGTTAATTGCAATGCCTCTTCCTCTCTCTGTTATATTATGAACTGTTTCATAACTCTTGTTGAAAATCTGCTTTGTGCCAGTAAAAGATGTATTGTCTTTGTAGCAATCAGAGCTGCACCTATAAGGTGGTAGGCCAGAGATCCCAAATCCTGTCCCAGAAATCTTCTAGTTTTTCACACCTGGTCCCATCTTCTGCCCTGGACAAATGACTTAGTAGTTTCCATTGCCATCACTCTTCTTTCAAGGAACACCTCGCTTGGATGTCCTCCCCTCTAATATCCAGCATGTAAGAGGGATAGGACTTGCACACCCTGCTGCCTTCCTAGTAAGTAAAGGGGTAATAATGAAGCAATTGCTATAGTTCTATCTTCTGAGTGTATAGCTTTGAGGCATATGATCAGTGTTATCAGTCCTTCCTCTCCTCCTTGAGGAGACCAGTAGACCAATCTTGCAAGGGAAAAACAAAAGTCAGACTTTTATTTTTAAAATAAAGTTTGAGTTAAATTTGAGTTGAGTAAAATTTGGAACCTGTAATGGACCAGTCTATTGAATTTTTTACTGCCATATGCTGTAAATTGGACAGCTCTGTACTCTAGATCCTTATTCTAGATCCTGTTGTTACAATTTCACCAGGCTCCAAATTTTACCGAGTCAAAAATTCCTCCCTCAAGAGCTTTGAAGAAACAAAGTACCATCCTGCCAACCATGTGTGTGTGTGTACTATAAAGAATATTGAACCTAAGCACATGCAGACCAAAGGAATTAAAATGTAATACTGTGTTTGTCTAAAATGCTTACTTATTTCTTAAAGATAAACTAAATTCCAAAGTAAAGCTTTTCTGCTTCTTTTTCCTAGACCTCCCTCAACCTCTGGGGATAATCTTAGCTAGCTGTTTGAAGATGGTACAGCCCACCTCAGGCACAGCATCTTGTTTGTCCATTTTCCCATAGTCTTATGTGTTTTAAAGTAACAAAAGTTTCATTATCTAGGAAGGGAGAGGTTGTGGGAATCTCCTGAATGTACTATATGTGCTGAAGACTATGCCTGAGGCCTGGTGTGTATTCAAACTCACATGTAGTCGGCTATTTAGAGTGGCAGGGAGGCTGTAGCTTTGTGGATGCTGGCTAGCTGTTCACAACAATATTAACTATAAATATGTATAGTTTTGCCTCTGTTGATCTTGCATACAGTGAAATCTATGAGCTAAATTTGTTTAGAATTTCTGACCTTTTCTTAAATAAAAATGCTGTGTTGTGCAGGAAACAGAAACATTAATATGACTTGCTTGGACTTCTCTTTCTTCTATGCAATTTAAGAACAAGTCCTCATGTTGTAACTTCAAATACTTGCTGTTCTATTGGAATTTGTGCCAGAAAATATAGAAGATCTGTAACTATGCACAGTATGGACAGAGGTTCTTGTGAGAATAGTGCCTCAGAATAATACCATCTTTGGTTACCAATATTTTATCATAGATTTTTCAATGTTAGTGAAAATAGCTGGAATACTTTGATCAAGCTTTATTGGTTTAATGGAATTCTAAGCAATAATCCAAGATTTTCCTGCATCAGTATCTTGCAGATAATAGGAATAGTGGAATCTGTGTGCACTATCTCTTCTTTTACTTGTGAATTGTGACTCACAGGTTCAAGCAGCATAATAGACAGGATCCTAGTGTGGGTTAATGACACTTTGTCTCTATAGGATGCTCTAATGATTCTGAGGAATGTTTAGGGATACGTTTCTGAGAGGCAGGAAACACGATATAGAGAAAAAAGAGCTAAAAAATAACAACTGGAAAGGCCATTGTGAAAATAATTTGTATAATGTTTTCCTAGCAGTAGCTTCAGAAATGCTCACCTTCTCAATATTGGTAGCTGAGGTCCTCAGTATTGATGGCTGAGGTCTATAGCTGCATTGCTAAGGCTAGATAAAACAGATAGCCATAAAATGAACCAGGATAGGTGACCTAATGCTTTAATGGGACCAAGAGGGTGCTGCTAAAGCTCCTCATTTTTTAAAGTAATGATTTCCATTTTGGAGGATGGGATACACATTTATTTATTGGATTCATATCCATTCTTTCCTCAGGAGTTCAAAGCAGCAACATAGCATTTCCTTGGAGGAAGTTGTGACAGTTACACTGGCTTGTATTTGTGGCTCAGATAAAACCTTTGGCTTTTAGCAAGGAATGCGCATGTCATCATTTAGATTTGGGTTTACCATGATATAGGTATTGTCTTCAGAATCTGTCCGTACGCTTGGTATTTTTGTACTAATTGCCTGTGCAAGAAAAGACATCAGCTGTTTTAATCTTGATGAAACATTTGTGCTTCAGATGGATTTTGCCAAAGAGGAATATTTCTTTTCTCTAATGGCCTTGTTTTACATCACAGATCAAATGCTGTGAGGTCATGATTAGCATTGAATCCTGAGGCTTATCCATTCAACATGTGGATATGTTGCTATGTCTTCATTATGTATCTTCAGAAAATTTCTAACTATCAGTATTGAAATGGTAAGCAGATTTTATTTTATTTAACATTGCATCCCATGCATAAGAGCACAGCTACTTTCAGACATAATGCAAAACCAGTATATATGCAGATCATAGCTAAGAGCCCATAGTATGTTTTGAGCTTCTAGATGTGTAGTAGCCAAGAGATGCTTATCTGTTTTCTGTTTCCATCCAAATTCTGTCCAGCACTCAGCTTCAGCTTCATATGAATATTTCTGTGTTTTCATTGAGAAGTGTTTATGAAATAAAGTCTGCTTAAAATGATTTTCAAAATCTAGAATGATATTTGAATGTTTTATATTTAAATTTAATGTGAATGTTCTTATTCACTCATGCACTTATGCTGAGCTGTCAGATATGCATGGGAATTTGTTCATTTTTTTGTTGTGAGAGAAGATTTTTCAACTATAATGGTAGAACTAGAACAGAATCTTTTTTTGTGGTGGAAGTGGTGGCAGCATTTAATTTTATTTTCTTAATCCAGTGTTAGTAGATAAACATTGGAAATGCTAAGAAATTTTAAGAAATTGAAATCAGTGAAATATATGATTGAAAGTTGGATTAATGTACTTCATTGCAGATCACATAGTGAATAGAAATAATCTGTTCTGTACAAACAACTATTACATTTTTACAAAAAGAATAATGTTGTGAATTATACTGATATATTTATAGCACTATAATTATTTATATGACCATGTATAACATGGTCTGGTTCTAATGTGTGATTTGCTTAGGCTTTGGCTATGATCATCAGTAGTTGCATATTCATTAGTCTCTTTAGTTGAGAGATGGCTAGAAGTTTCATGTAAAATCAGATAGCTAACTATAATATTTCAACAGAATGTAATTGGCTTGCTTGATAGTATTAGTTTTACCTCAGTTACTTTGGGCTGCTGGTTTCTGAATCTGTATTTAAAATCTTTGCACAGCATATGATAGTCTACTTATCAGCATCTGCAAGTAGACTCTCTGTTTTGTTGGGTATTGATTGCAGCTGGTCAGAACTAAGAACACTCTTCCTTGTTTCATGTATGAAGCTTCACATGCAGGCATAGTTTTTAATCAAAATTTTAATTTGTAAAGAATTATACATTGGTTGCTCCCAGAAATAGTAATTTTTGGTTATGCTTTTTAAATACCCAATATTATGGGTACAGAACAATGGTGGAAAATAGTTAGGATATCTGCCTTGTGCAGATAAATGAACTGTTCAAAAGGAAGTTTTTGTCAGGTTTCTGAATTACAATAGTCAGATTGATTCCACTGCTGGATTTTTTTGGGTCTGATACTGAGAGCTTGGGATGTAAATTCAAATAAAGAATTTCAATTTGTCTGCTATATTCATGCTTTTTCAGATATTCTGGATGATCAGTTATTCTGTCATTACAACTCTTCCATCTGGTTGAAGTCTCTATCCTATTCACAGATTCACAGGGTTAATGTAAAGTTGAAGCATCCTTTTATTCATTTCCTATTTCTATCTTAGGGGAATATTCTACTTGCTGCTTCCAATCTGTTATGCAGTAGAAACTAAAAAAAAACATGTTATTATCTGCAGATAAAAAACCTCTTAGGTGTATTTCTATATGATAATTTAAGTACTCAAAGATAGCCACACATTTAATTATTTATTTTCACACATTGTTGAAGATCAGATTAATGGCAAAAATGACAGGATTTTTTTTTTGCCTGTAGTATGTTGAGGCAAAATGGTGTGAATGGACAAGGAAGGGAAAGCAGTTTGTGTGAACAGAAGTGTATGGCTACAAGGCTTGACAGTTATTGTTATGTACAAACAAGCTGGAAATGTTAATGCTTAGTTTAAAGTCTTGGTCCTATACATTTATTGGAATATGGGTAACATTTCTATATTGCTGGACTAAAAACAAAAAATCACAATTCAGGAATTACTACCACATCTTTGTTCTCTCCAAATTATTCTGCAGTAATTTAGCAGATCAATCTTTTTATTAGAACTTTCAGTGTACAGCTAGGAGATAGGCTTTACAGAGGGAGATATTCCTAAGTATGCATGCATACCTCATCAGGTTTTACATTTCTGGTAGCTGTTGCTATACTATAAGACATGGCTAGATTATATACCACAGATTAACAGAGTTAGTGTCCAAACCCATGACATCACCAACATGATGAATAACAGTGCCAAATGAGCTATTAAAAAATCAGAAAATGTGATCTGTATGCAGATCAGAACAATATAAATTTGTTTTTTAAAAAAACCCACAAAGATTGAACAATTAAAAATGCATCACAAACATGTAGCTAGCTAGAAAGCCTGCTCAGCTGTTAGATGAGACAGGAATTAATGATCTGTAAAGGAAAATAAGGAAGATAAAGAGAAGCAAAACGAACTCTCTGCTTTGTCTTCATTGTAAAGATGTAAGGCAGATACTTGTATCTGAACTTACATTTTCTAGAAGCAAATCCAAAGAATTAAGTGACAATCATGATAAGATGTTAAAAATACTAGGCCACATGGTATCATCCAAGAGTTCTTAAATAATTAAAATAAAAGAACCACTGATCTTTTAAGAGAAACTATATAATAACCCTAAGATCTGCCTGTGTACAAGACAGCTATGTCATGACCACTGGAATACTAATTTAAAAAAAAAACTGAAGTAAATGCTGGTACTTCTAGGCTTGTTACCTTAAAATCTCATTTTAAAGTAAATTGGAAAACATTTGTTACTATAAAATTAATGGACATATAGCAAAAAGATACTGATGTAGAAGAATTACCATGGCTTCTGCCAAGGATGAAAGTTAGCTTGCTAATTTCTTGGAATTTTTTGAAATACGAAGCACACAGATCAGATATTCGGTAGATCTTGCTTACCTGGACTTGCAAAAGGCTCTTGGAAAACACTCTGATAAAAGGTAGCATCATGGAATAAGAGGAGAGGCCCTTTTACAGGTAGCTAGTTAAAGAAGAGGAAGCAGGGAATAGAAATACTGAATAATTATTGAAATGTGGATTAAGTGGTAAATATTTCCAAAGATTGAAACTAGAGCTGTGTAATTTATTTCTAATTGATCTGAATTCCTGCTCTTCTACCTAATTAATAATTGTTAGTCATTCACAAGGATCTGGGGGAATTTAGTTTATCTTAATATGTATTTTAACTGATGCAGTTGGTTTAAATGGATGATTTAATATCGTTTCTCTGGAAAGTCTTGTATGTGTCTGTAAACAATGTTACCAAATGTGACCAAAAAAGTAAGCTTCTCTGTTGTTGCACCTGGACTCTAGAACAGCATCTCCCCAGAGATCTGCATTATGTCTATCCTGGCCTCATTCATAGACCCCTAAAACCTGGGTTTTTACCCAGAGGTTGGGTGATGGGCCCCTTGAGGTTGAGAAAATGTTTTTATTCTTTCCAAATGTTTACTATTTTCTGCCTGATTTTTCTTAATTTGATTTTAATACTGTACACCACAGTCACTTTGGAATTAGGCAGCTAAATAAATGTGATAAATAAATATCCTTGTACTTTACTGGGCAACAAAACTAATTCTGGGTGCAGAATTAAAGCATATGGGTGCATATTTCCCTTGCAGGAAGAATTTTGTTAACTGTTTCTTTTCACTCTTTATAGGATGCGTCAGGATGAAACGCCACAGGCATCTAAGCAGCAGTGACAGTTCAGACAACGAAAGTAAATAAAGTGATCTAATCTCCTTTGATCTGTAACCCTTCCTGTGGTTTCCTCCTTTGGTTTGAGGGCAAACTGTTATACTTTTTCTACATCTATACAAAGAGTTGTATTTCTTGTTCAGTTTCATTTCCTCTTGTGTCTTGTGGTACTTAGTAATATCGGAGAGGACAAAAACAATTAGAAACACTACAATGAGAAGATAAATGTAACTGTTAAATTCAGTTTCTTCAGAGCCTTTGTTTAGAACGCAGAAAGCTGCATAATTCTGAGTCCAGGCAGGTTGGATGTATTCTAGTATGTTATCCTGAGGTTTCTGGTTTCCAAATGAGATTTGCTGGTTATGCTCACTTCTATATGTGGAAATTTTTGGTTATGGTTTTTGACAAATTTTTCAAAAATTAGAATGACTACTAAATAAAAGCTAGATATATAGACAGAAAGAATATCACTTTAGATTCCAGTTGGCACTTTATGACGCTACCAGTTCTTTATGTGTGTAAGCAGTTGATTACTTCTCTTTTAAAGCAGAGAGAGTAGATCTTCCTCTGCTCCAGTGTTTTGTCACCTCGCAGATGTGTCTGCTCTTGTGGCTGCAGTGGCATGGCTGATTAAATGCTCTTGGAAAAATGCTGGAAATTCCCAAACATCAGCTGCTAAAATTCATACAGCATGAGAAACTGATTGCTATTTTTTTAAAAAATCATATATCACTCTTCCATTCCTTCTGTCTATGTAGGGATCAGGATAGAATTAAAGTGGGTGACTACTTTTGAAGTAGAGGGATTGAATGTTTTTGGTTTGTCCTCTTGGCTCTATTACATTTCTGCTGAAACTCAAAATTTATAGATTGTTATCTCAGAATTGAAAACATTCCAGAACTGATGGTCTGGATGAACCTACCACACTACCTACTTGACTATTGTTAGTAATTCACTGGGCATTATATTACCTGATGGAATTTGAAAATCAACCCATAACAGTATATCACAGATATTCTTGTTTATGGTTAATGGATCAATTTGTTCTGCTATGAGAAGTAGGAAAGTCAAGAATCACTAGTTTTGGAACAACAAAATATGTCCTTTTATTAGCCTCTTGAATCTACAACAGCAAAATAATGTATTTTAGGCAATTTGTTCCTAATTGCTTATCTGCTTTCTAACACTGTAAATAGTTATGATTGCAGTAGACAAAATTGTTAGAACATGATAGGTATTTCCTATAATTTTAGGAAATTTAAGTATATGCTGGTTTGATTCACACTTAATGATAAACCAGGTTTTTTTAGCCTAATTTATTTGAATATTTGAACTCACTTCAGACAAACCGTGGTGTAGTTCTGGCAGCATACCACAGTCTGAAACCAGGGTTTGATCCATCAATCAAGGCTTCTTTTATTATAACTTGCTGTTATGTCTGAAGCTAGTCCATTACTCATTTCTGGTTTGTGGAATGCCTAAGCCTCTTGCCAGTCAATAGAGATATAAAAAGCATCTAAAAAGACTGAACTGTGCTCTCTTGCTCTTCATCTAACAATATTTTTCCATGCTCAACTCCTCTCTGAGCACAAGGCAGAGGTAGGCCCCTAATCTCCAAATCTGAAGGCATATGCCTTCACAAAGCTAAACGGAACATCTGGTTTACAGAAGAGAAAGTATAAAGTTCAGAAAAATGCATATGCCCCCCCCCATACATAGCTGCAACAAATAACCTCATAAACACCATTCCCCACAAACATGCTTTTAGCAAAAAACAAGTCACAAACCACATGGAAAAATAAACCTTTAAAATACAAACAAATGCACATCCCATTAAAAGTACTCAGAAACACAAACATCACCCTTCTTCTCCCATTTCTTAAATAAATCTTATGCACATTGTCCTCACCTAAAATATACATATGTGCAAAAAATTGCATTCTAGAAAACCCCCAGAAACGCCAGGGTGGCAGGAAGAGATGTGTGTTTGCATATTTCTGCAAACTCAAATAGATATTTTGATAAGTTTGCGTTATTTAGAAATTCTTGCTTTGATACTTTTACAAAAGCTTTGTTGCTGTTGTTCAGTCGTTAAGTCATATCCAACTCTTCGTGACCCCATGAACCATATCGCGCCAGGCCTTCCTGTCCTTCACTGCCTCCCTGAATTTGCTCAGTTTCATGCTCATTGCTTCAGTGATGCTCTCTAACCATCTCATCCTCTGCCGTCCTCTTTTCCTTTTGCCTTCAATCTTTCCAAGCATCAGGGTCTTTTTCAAAGAGTCCTCTCTTCGCATTACAAAAGCTAGATGAAAAACAAATCAGAAATTGAGCAAAGAAGGCAGTATAATTTTGCTTATCTGCAAAATGTACTGTGACTTATTAAATGTTTAATAAACCTTGGCTTAACATAACAGCCTCTGTTCCAGACAAATTTCAATTCTCTTCCTTTTTCTTGCTGCTCATATAGGTCCTTCCACTTCTTTCTCCTTTTGCTCTAAATACAGAAGCAAATCAAAAACACCAACAAATGAACAAAAGAAGCCTGCCGAGGTGAGAATTTAGATTTTGATTCTTAACGGCTAATTTAATAATTTATTTACCAACATACCTGAATGTTTGCTTTTTCTTATCCCAATCTTTTTTTTATTTACTGCTGAACCTATATTAATATGAATGAACAACTAATTTATTAGGCTTATAATTTATAAAGTATATTTCAGGATATTGACAATTATGCCAAACTATAAATGAAAGATATTGTTTCATAAGTTGGGTGGATTTACTGGTACTGCTTATATAGCAAGTGTAGGCGATGGGCAGAGGGGTCTTCTCCCAGTTACAACCCTACCTGGATCAGAATACCTTAGTAATGGTATTTCAAACCTAGATCAGCACATAGCTTTGCTACTGTAATATGCCATTTGTGGGGCAGCCTGTGAATATAACCCAGAAGCTACAAGTAGTCCAAAATATGGCAACTAGAATGCTGGCTGGTGAATCTGCCATTGCAGGATAGCATCTATCTTGAAGTCGCTGCATAGTTACCTGTAAAATTCTGGGCTCATTTCAAAGTTCTGATCATAAACTCTAAAACTTTATATGACAGTGGGATATATCAGGCACTGCCTTATCAGTATCAAATCTGCTTGTCCAGTAAGAACATTTTATAATGATGGCCTTCTGAGAGGCCTTCTCCCATGGGAAAGCCCCAGGTCCCGGGCAAGACAGCAGGCCTTTTCTGTAATGGCCCACATGTTGTGGAACATTGTTCCTTTAGAGGTCTGTACAGTATCATCCCTCGTAAAGCTGCCAAAACAACTTTATTTCACTGTGCTTTGAATCCTCTGAGATTGTTTTGGACACACATCTCTTTGCATTGCGTTGGGATGGTTAATTATTTCCTGGGTTTTATTTTACTATTTTTCTTGGTTGTACACCATCTAGAGTCTTCAGATTGGGACAAGTTACAAAAAATTTAAATAAATAATTAGTTATATTTCTTGTGCAAACAGTTGTAATGCAGAGATAGTAGAAAACATTATTTTAGGTGTCATGCTTGCCTTAAACTTCTTGGCACTATGGTTGTGAAGCTGTTTTGTGTAGTGCATCAGTAGATGTTATGGTTAAATTAAAAAATGAAGTTTTAAAATGTATGGATTATTTCTTTATTCTGACTGTGCCTTCAGGTTTTTCGAAAGGACCTCATCAGTGCCATGAAACTGCCAGACTCTCATCATATTAACCCAGATGAATATTACTTGTTTGCGGATACATGGAAACAAGAATGGGAAAAGGGTGTGCAAGTCCCTGCAAGCCCAGAAACTATTCCACAGCCTTCTCTCAGGTATTTTTATTAAACATGTGTGCCTTATTAAAGCATATAATTTTTGTGCTTCCATCCCAAAGTAGTATTAACATACATCTGACTATCCTGTGATGGTATCAGCTGTAATATATTCCATTTTGTAGAAACAAATAACAAGTGCCACTTCAATTTTTAGCATGCAGAAAATAATAGAAAATGAATGAAGCCAGAATTGAAATTTTAATCCAGAGGGAATGCCCAAGCAGTGCTCTTTTATAAGTAGAATTGGCTGTAGCAATTTACACAGTTCACTTCAGTAGGTCTTTTTTGCAGTGGTTTTGTAGGTCAGAGAGAAATTCTAGTGCTTCCCAAAAATTACCCTGTGAAGACTTTGGGCTGTTAGCTCCTCTTCTCCCAAGCACCTTTTGTTAGTGCTAGGATGTGGCCTATGGACCTCTAGAAAACCATTGTTGTAACCGGTTTACCCTGCAATCAAATCCAGAAAAACCTCTGAATGTTAGGCTAATTCCATTTCATTTAGGTATGCCAGTGTAGTTCTCTTGTGACAGATGACATATCTTAACAGAATAACAATTCTAGATGCTGCAGTACACCAAAACCTGAAAATTATAACTCTTTGTTTCATTACCTGAAACTCTTGTCTTTGTCACCAGACCCTATTTCAAAGCTGAACTAATGTTTGTGTATATAAAAACTACTCCCCAAAATCTACTTGCTTAGTAATGACCAGTCATAAGTATTTGTTCCCAAATATATTAGGTTTCGTTTTCTTCTTCTGATGTATTGAATAGCCATAATTCAAGGCAGATTCTAGGAAATACTTTTCTATATGGTTATTCAGTACAGATTTTGCTTGTGTTTTTTGTTTAAACATACTATTGTAGCACTGGTTTGGTACTGCTTGAATGTACCAACAAATTGTTAGTGATCAAATCAGTTATTAAGAGGTGATCCTTTGGTAAATAACAATATTCTGAACAATTTAAAATTAAATTTAAAATTGTTCAGACTCTGTCCTTTGCCCTAAGGGTACCTGAAGTATGAAATACCTTGTCATTTTTGCCTGATTTCCACAAGAGTTCTTTCGCCAGAGGATCTGTAGCTCACTATAATGTTTTGCTACTTAGAATTGTAGCAGAAAAAGTAAAGCAAGTACTTTATACACGGCCCAGAAAGTACATCCGTTGTTCAAGTCAAGAAACTGCTGAACCTGGCTACATCAACATTCTGGAATTGGCAGAATCAATGTGTCGTTATGACTTGGATGATATGGATATCTTCTGGCTTCAGGAAGTAAATGAGGAACTTGCTGAAATGGGTGAGAAAGCAAAAGTAATAATTTGTTTAACATTAGATAAATAATACAATCTAACAATAGTTCTGAAATAAAATATACATACATTGATATTTGGTTCTATCATTCCTTTACCATTATTATAGTAGGTGTGTAAAGTTTTAAGAAATATCTAAAATTTGTTTCATATATAAAGATACTAATGTGAATTGTAAAAGCAGGGGAGCCACTACTAATAATATAGCAGCTAGCTTGAAATTAGTGGCATCCAGTAGAACTTATCATAATTCTTAGAAGTCATGTGCTTAAAATCCTATTCCATTGGTCTGCAATAATACAAATTGACATTGTAATGCACAATTCTGATTTTTGTGTCTGTTAGTGACAAGTTATTTTAAAGAGATTGCCTCTTAACTTGACTAAAGCTAAATTCACTTTCATTCATATCTGTCACAAACTGCCCTTTCCCTCCATTCCTAATTCGGCAGGCTGTAGAAACAAAGTCTTTGGGATTCAAGGAAATGTAATATGGCTTACTAAGATGTGATTATATGAGAACTTGTCTCTCTTTTTAAAACCAGACTGTAAGCTTGCTGAACACTTTTTTTCCTGGTGTTTAGAAATTATTTACTAAATGCAGATGGGCCCAGTTGGAGCAACATATTTGATTATTAATTGCATGATGTTTCTTACTATATTGGTAAGAGACATAGAACAATGAATTATGTCTTACCAGGTCAGGATCACAAATCAAAAAAGAAGGAAATCAGAGATATCATGAATATTCTGTAATTTATTTTATTGAATTATTTTTTGCCTTTGGCTCAGGACAGAGCTGCTTTGTCTTCATCCTACCTCCTTTTTTTAAAAAAAAATCTTCCCCTGATATCTTCATATCTTTTTCATTATTATTATTGTTACTATTTGTGTTTTTTCCTCTTTCTTCTCATAGTTGCAGTGGGGAACAGAACTAATTCTACAAAACAAAAACCACTCTGATAAGCCGATGTTAAAGTGAAAATCAGCTTCATAGCTAATGCTAAATGGAAATATGCTTTGAAAATGAAAAATTTGAAGAGACGTAATCGAGACAATATTCGGTGTACCATTTTTAACAGTAATTTTTCCCATTTGGCAGGATATGGGCAACTTGATGAAAATACCATGGAGAAAATGGTAGAAGTTCTGGAACGTCACTGTCATGAGAATATGAACCATGCCATTGAAACAGAGGAAGGGCTTGGTATAGAATACGATGAAGATGTAATCTGTGATGTGTGCCGATCTCCTGATAGTGAAGATGGAAATGATATGGTGTTTTGTGATAAATGTAACATCTGTGTGCATCAGGTTTGTTAGGTTTAATTCTTTGCTAATTTGAATGCAACAGTCAGACTTGTTTGTTAAAAATAGTTATTTTTTTTAAAGCAGTTTTTGAAAATAAGAAGTATAAGGAAACATGAGATTTTGTTATTATGTAGCCCAATGGCCATTAGATATAATAGTTATCTATGATACAAGCTCTGTTGAATAAGTAGCTATGGACAGTTAGTGGTAACACTAGGAGGATATTGTAACAGTAACATGTAGAAAATGTTACATAAAAAAAATGAACTGTATTGTGACCTGGTGAATTATGTCATCAGCAAATATCCCTGATAGAGGACAAAGGAAAATAATAGAAATGACAGGAGCAAACTCCAGGATCCAAAATTTATCATAGAAAATATAAACATTATTATGAAACAAGTAGGAAATGCTAACAACAGCAGGAATGAAGTGAATGAAAACTCACAATTAGTGAATCGTTGATACAAATTGTCATAAAAAAAGGGATGTATGACAAAATTTTAGAACTAATGGAAGAATCACTTACTTTTTTTAAAAAAAAGAAATAAGTAAAAATATTCAGAAATGCGTCAGAACATCAGGAAAAAAATTTGAAGTGCAAAGAAAAATTGATAAGTGAAAGGTGTAGTGAAACTGAAGTATTGGAAGTTAAATATATGCATTAAAAAATAAGTGAAGTTACAGGTACACACAAAATGTGAATATATTACATGTCTGGAAGTATACCTGGAACAACTTTTTGTTATTTATTTATTTAGTCAATTTATATATGTTA